>NC_135953.1:77764520-78073687 GCF_053455715.1 Rhinoraja longicauda | reverse complement strand
CAGGTTGACCACTCCTATACACCAGAGTCCATTAAAACAAGAATACCATAACTTGTACCTATTGCTTAAAGATATTACCACATACAAAAGTTTGAAGAACACCAGGAAACTAAGAAGAGATATATCATGGAGAGTTAACTCTGAAACTTTTCTAAATACATCTTTAAATTACTCAGATGCAGCCTGTACTAAAGAGTACTAGGATGGTATGATAACAGTCATGCAATGTACCATTTTATGAAAGCTATGCATGCAAGACTGATGATGGCTCAAAGGGTTAATAGTTCATTGAGTTGCTATGGTTACACACAACTATAAATACAAAACTGTGATATTTTTGTTTTACAAGATAGCAAAGAGCGGATACAAAAATCATCCTGATTGTCAGGGTAATGAGATAGAGAATGGTAGAGTTTTAGTTTCCAAGCAAGCATTTCCCATAAATGGTTTAACACTAAACTACCATAGTTAACTGGGGAACTCATTTCACGCTTCTTCATCAGCAATTTGGGTACTTTGATTTAATTACGTAACCAGGTTCTGACTAATAATACATTAAAGATACCAGAAGATACCAGAATAAATTAAAAAGTGCAACAATATTCAAAACAAAGTATGTAAATAACAGCTCACCTCCAGAAATGGATTATAAAGATATTAGTATTCTTGAACAGGCCACAACTTAGGCAACATAAAGTAGTGCATGCAAAATGAGCAGGTCTAACTCCTACCCCATCAGTGAATAGAGCTGATGTAATAATACTCAAAGCTCAAAATGTTGCAGAGTTTATGGTTGGTGTTTTGTTTTAAGGTATGTTCTGTTTACTGAACAAGTCAATGCAGAGTTTATTTATTTGCATTATACAATTTGACCATTAAAATGAAGAGATCAACATCTCTTGGGGTCTTGATTACTGAGAAAAATATATGCACTCCGGAAGATGTGAAAAGATAGTGTCCTCGTGCATTTACAAAGCCAATCCTATCTTATTATTTGCATGATCTAGATTTAAATATAAAACTTTTATCCCAAAATAATGTGCAATAAATAGAAAGACAGACAGATGTTATAGATAATGATTTATGTCATTTTAAATTATACTCCTTGGTATACTGGACGAGACATGAATAAAGATTGGTGTTTTCTGAGAAGTCATTAGTATAAATATGTTTGTAGATTTACGTAAATGCCCTATTACTATTTCACAACATAAGAATTATTGCCTTACTGCATTATAACATAACTGTGATATCATTGTATACCTGAGCACAATTTAGAAATTGTGTCATATGATTATACTGCAACAGCAGTTATTTCTAAGGGGGAAACAAAACAAAAAAATAAAAAGGAATAAAATTATCCATCTAATGAATTATTACCAAGTACAGGTTCAACTATCAAACTTCAAAACAATGTTTTTAAGTACTAAGAAATATTTTGCGGTTGTTAAAAAGATTTCCAAGCACGTGCCTTAATGAACAATCAGTTAAAATGTTATGCATTGAAATCATGAATCGTCAAACAATCTATATTAGTTTTCCTCCTCTGATAAGATTCTAAATATAAAACTGTTATGCAGTGAACAGAACTACTTTCTGTTTTCTAGCATCTAAGCTTTGACATGTTAAGAATCTCTACAACAGCACATCATGAACAATAACAATCTTAATGCAAACTGAGAATGTAAGCAAACTATTTCAGATTTGTTATATATTTTTTTAAATGTTGAGTGGCACCCCATTGGCTTGAGCTGTCTGGCCACAGAGGAGAATACATTTTAATTAAATATTTAGTATGGGGGGAGCTTTCTGAACAATTTATTCCTGAGAATTAAGTTATCACAGAAACATCCCAATGTTTTCTTATGGTTGCAATATAAAACTTGTACGTATAGCATGTCTGCTCTGTTTGATTAATGCAGCAAGTAGAATAGAAACGACCAGTTCAATAACAATGGAGTTTGGATTAAACAAACAGGATCATTCACACAGCATAGCAATTATTGATAACATACTTAAACCGACACTTAATGCAACAAGTATGATCCAAGTCTCCAGCAGCTTTTTAAGCATTCTGCCTCCTTATCCACAATGAACATATGGGCGAATACAAGCCTACAGTTATCTAATGTAACTACATCTCTGTGATGTAGTCATTTCACATCCTACATCTATTGACATGGAATACACAATGCCTATTAATCCTGGACATTGACTATTACATTTAGAAACTTCATTTGAATACAATCAACAAAAACCATGTGTCAGCCTTCAGGGGTTTATAAACATCACACCAAAACAAAACACAAGTAAAACAATCCCCAAATCATTACTCCCCCCCCCCTCCCCCTCCCCCTCCTTTCCCACCACACACACACACACACACACACAATCCTGCTAAAATAGCATTTCACAAGAAAGACTGATTTATGAAGAAAAAAAACACACAATTACCTGTGCTTAGTGAGCCGGTAATAAACCTGAACAGGTACTGAGCAAATTTCATAATTTCACGCTTACACCTTTTCCTACAGCCACTCATGCTAGACTGGATTAAATTCTTCTGGCAAAAATAAAGAGATTAGGAGTGGTGTCTGCAACAGAAAACTTGTTCCACAGTTCAGACTGCAGGCTGCTGTCCCACTTGTCTTGAAAATAAAATCCTTTTGATTCACCTCAGATATCTGTCAAATAAATTTTCAGCCAGTGTAGCAAACATTAATTGCTCTGTCCAATTGGCCCTTTTTCTTAGGTCAGCTGTGGAAGCAGGCATTGACCAGTTGAGGCTGAATGTCCAAAGTAGATAAGAGCTGCCAGTGTAGCAGTTCACATATTACTGACTCACACAGCGTCTGTAGATATTCTATCCTCACAGACCATTGAAAAGGGGGTGGGGCCTGTTTCTCCTGTGGAGCTACTGAAATCTGTCCTTATCAAAGAATAGGCAAGGCAGCAGGTGATGAGACAGTCAAGCAACATACCGCGTTATATAAAAAGAGTGGGTAATTAACACACTGCACAGCAGAGCAAACAGATCACTGTGTGTCATGATTTAAGAAGTGCACAGATTAGAAGTACTGCTATGTATATAAAGGGAGATGACCTGGAAGATTACAAATAAAATAAAGTCTAAGATGATGGAAATTAAACAAGCAAACATCACATATTTCAAAAGTCATATTCTTTCAGGTTGCTGCAATAAAGGGGTGAAACTGGCATTACACGCAGTTTGGATGACAACGTCCCATAATGTGATTTTAATGGAATATTTTTGCCCATAGCACCTAAATGAGCCACATTACCAATAAAACATCAATTGCTGGCTTGCTGCAGCAGTTCATAAAACAACATGATTGTGACTAAGTGAAAAGGAGCCTTTTATTCACAATACCTCCGGGCATTACTGGCTGAATGTTAATAATGAAGATTTATGAGGAATTGTCACCTTGTATAATAAAGCCAATTTGTTCCACAAAATGAAAACTGATTGTATTTTGCATCGAGTCACAATTATGACAGTAATCTGCTGTCAGTGTCCTTGAGCAAGCTCCAAGGATTCATTTTCACAGAGCAGCCCAAAAAAAAGAGTGTGCTGCAGCGAGCTCAGTGGATTCTAACCTGCTGGCCAGTCTCTTATCTCTCTATTAAAAATTCAAAACCCAGGAGCCTCATGACGTCAAGAGTAAGTGACATTAGCATCTGACCTTACATGTAATTCTAGTACAGAATGATGTAGCAAAACACAGACAAACACAACAAGAATGATGTGTGAGAAGGAACTGCAGATGCTAGGTTTACAACGACACGACTTGAATCAGGCAAGTGTGTTTCAATAGCTTTTGTTCGAAACAGTTAAGATATTCACTGTAATCAAAACACCAAGATGTGTAAAGATCACACGAAAGGAAATTTTAAATTTACAATTCTAAAAGTCTCCTCAATGAAAATTGAAAGGCAAAATTAAAATTGCAGCTTTCTAGAAAAAGTAGCGTAGACTTGCACAGTGAGCTAAAGTAGCAGCAAAACTGCATGTTCTCCCACAGGGTGATGTTGTAAAGTCTTTCTGTAAACAGAATGTGCAGAATACTCTGAGTGAACTCACGTGGTGAGAGGGAATTGTGGTGAAATGATCTGTTGGAAAATATCTGTGCTCGTACAATATCATGAGGCACACGAGCCTACATTAAAAAAGTGCCTATTAAAAGTGTCTATTTCTTCATCAGGAAATTCTATCCATCTGAATAATTATTTAATTTGGCGTGAATGCCAAATCTGGGTCACTAAAGTATACTGTGGGGAACCAATATGACCTAGATATAATTTTGGCTTGTATGTATATTGAAATGTTTAATAACAAAACTGAGCTTTGAAAGGGATTGGATGCAAAGTGAGTTTGGAAAATACTTGAAGCAGCAAGCAAAGATGTATTTGAACAAGTGGCTTTTGAGGAGTATTTAAAAATGAGGATAAAGACAAGATGAAAGAGAATTCAACTATTCACAGATGTTGGGATTAACATTCTTACATCCCAGTAAGTAAACTTGAAAGTTTCATTTTATTCAAATTTTAAGCATTTTATATAAACATTGTTTATTTGCAATTGTTGGAAACCAGGCAAAAATAAATTAACACAGAATATCAGAGGATGAGATAGTAACTGAAAAATGGCCAGAAAAAAAATATTCTAAAACACTACTGTGGCAGCTGGTTCCAGGAACAGCGTCTGCAAATCCATTATAGCTGAAAGATCAAAGAGGGAAAAGCGAGCAAGTGCAATAGTGTCACCAAAGCAAATGTAAAAACAAAACCCAGGGATGGAGAAGAGGAAACACAGACTAACTTGGGCTGTGAGAGAATTGGCAAGGATTAGCTGGCACTCTTAGCCAAAGTGCCTCAAGATACAGCTACAGTTTCTGCTGCCACTGCAAAATTAAGAGGGTAATTTTAACTAAATCCACTTGGTGAGAGAAGGGATTTTTGGTCAGTGGCTTTATTACATTAGAAAAGTATCGCAAGGGGACATGGTCGATGGCCCACAATGTCTGCGTTGAACAAAATTGACATTCTGCTAAATTTTACTTCAATGGTCTTTAAAAGCAAGCTGCATGTAAAATGGCCAGGGAGGGAATGATGAGTTGATTGTGAGATTGTCAAAGATAGATCAGATAAGGGATCTGGAATTAAGACAGATTGATTCTTTAAGATATTAAGTAAGTCAATATCTGGAAGCTCTGAAGATAAACAATTGGGAGAACGATATTCATAAACAAAAAAAAAGAACCAAGAATACTTTATAGGAACAAATCCAAAATAAACTGACTTTTGTTCCTGCCACAGCTGTGCAATTTTAAAGTCCACATTACATTAAAAAAAAGGTATCCAAGTCAAAAGAGGAGCTAAGTACAGAATAGACAATAGACAATAGGTGCAGAAGTAGGCCATTCGGCCCTTCGACCCAGCACCACATACCCCCTCACTCTGCTATCTTTGAGAGTTCTATCTAGCTCTCTCTTGAAAGCATCCAGAGAATTGGCTCCACTGCCTTCTGAGGCAGAGAATGCTACAGATTCCACAGAATTCCAGAGAGAATTCCACAGAAATTGGCCAATTGGACATAATGGGATGAGACACAGATATATGGAATTTTCATCCATAAAAATGGAAGAACTGCTATACAACATGACTGAGTAATTCAAATTAGTAGTCATTAGATGAAAGAGATTGCACAGGACTGGCTGTATTGGTGTGAGAAGGTGTAATAGAGCAACGTATGACAAATTCATCTGGGATACAGGAAACACGTGCATACTTTTGAGGAAATTAGCTACCCACATGTTCCCACATGCTAACAGCAACAACAGGTTATCGTGTAAACTCAGATATTGTAAAGCTATGACAATTTGTTGAAACGTTTTCATAACCGTGCGCAGGCCAATGTGGGAGAGCAAAGTTGCAGCCAATTCCCATCAATTAAGGTGAGGGATCTGCAAGAACAACAAATGCCCTGAGGCAATTTCTCCATTCAATGAGTTTCATCTTCATATTGCAAGAGATATTTTGAATTCATATGTTCTTACAACATAGATCGTAAGATCATAAAAAATAGAGTAGAATTAGGTTGGATCGTTCTTAGTCTGGACCCTCATCCTCGACCTTACCGCCATGGGTGGCCCTACCAGAAGCTAGTGCTTCCGAAGGCATCGCTCTCGGAGTCATGGGGGCACGCAAGCCTTTTCACCACGACAAGGTGAATGATCCGAAGAGGAACCTGTCAGTATGTCTTTGAATGTGGGAGGTAATTCAGAACATCCAAAGGAAACCTATGTAGGTTAAATGGTGAACACACCGATAAGAGGTCAGCATCAAACCTGTGTCACTGGAGTTGTGAAGCATTGTCGCTGAACAATGAGGGATCATTGGGGACTACTTTGCAACTTTGTCAGCGCCCTATACTTGGCAACTCAAAGCAAACCCAATGCTTGCATTTATTTCAAGAGGGCTTGCATACAAAACAGGGATGTAATGCTGAGGCTCTATAAGGTGCTGGTAAGGCCGCATTTGGAATATTGTGAGCAATTTGGGGCACCATATCTGAGGAACAATGTGCTGGCTCTGGAGAGAATCCAGAGGAGGTTTACAAGAATGATCCCAGGAATGAGTAGGTTAACCTATGATGAGCATTTGTCGGCATTGAGCCTGTACTTGCTGGAGTTTAGAAGAATGAGGGGGGACCTCATTGAAACATATAGAATAGTGAAAGGCTTTGACACAATGGATGTGGAGAGGACGTTTCCACTAGTGGGAGAGTCTAGGACTAGAGGTCATAGTCTCAGAATTAAAGGACGTTCTTTTAGGAACTAGATGAGGAGAAATTTCTTTAGTCATAGGGTGGTGAATCTGTGGAATTCTTTGCCACGGAAGGCTGTAGAGACCAAGTCAGCAAATATTTTTAAGACAGAGATAGAAAGACTTTTGATTAAAACAGGTGTCAGAGGTTTTGGGGAGAAGGCAGGAGAATGGGGTTAGGAGGGGTCGATCAGCCATGATTGAATGGTGGAGTAGATTTGATGGGCCGAATGACCCAATTCTACTCCTATCACTTATGACCTTATAAACTCTTGGCGTACTTTGTGCATGGTATGCAAAATAGTGAATTTTGCTGTGACGTGTCACATGTAATAAATAATAAAGTATCAATCAATCAACTTTTGAAACATTATTTAATTAAATCCATTTAAACATTTTTACCTTCATTGCTGTTACTATTTCCTTAAATTGTAAATTATTTATTATTGTTTCAACAGTGTTAAATAATCTTTAAATATTTCTGACATACAGAAGCATCCATAATTTTTGAGAGATCTGACAGCCAGCAAAGTAACAAAACATAGCTTGGATAGCGATAACAATTTATTTCACTGTTCCAAGAGCATGGCTTGTTTTAGCTGCCGACCACGAATCCTGCTGTGTCTTGGCCTCGCCACACCCACAAAAAACAAAACAACTAACTGAACTAGGATCTGTCTTGGTTGCACTGAGGATGCTGGGCTTTTGTTTTATACTAATATGCCATTTAAAAAAAATATATTGAACTGCAGTTATTGTGTTAACTACAAGTACTGTATCCAGAGACCTATTATGCTGCTGCGTGTTCTGTTTTCAGTACATATGACAATTAA
The DNA here is from genome assembly GCF_053455715.1 of Rhinoraja longicauda. Taxonomy (NCBI): domain Eukaryota; kingdom Metazoa; phylum Chordata; class Chondrichthyes; order Rajiformes; family Arhynchobatidae; genus Rhinoraja; species Rhinoraja longicauda. Next base: position 78,066,008 of record NC_135953.1, on the reverse strand, counting down.
ACACTCTTGACACACACATGCATTCAAAATTATGTTTCAGAAACATCCTACTGATGCAAGTGGTCTGATGGACCAAGTCTCTTTCAGCAAGCTCTGACTCAGCGATTAGAGCAAAGCAAGTCCAATCTCTTTTGTAGCATCATTGAGTGAGCAACTGTAAATTCTGGGACAATACTTCACTGAGTGGTTCACATTTAAGTTTCATGCAGGGGTGAGAAAACAAGCCTTGGGTGTTTCTCTAACTTTTCTATTCGTGTCTTGATATTACACTAGTAGTCAGACAGCGTAATGATGGAGATGGGTTGAGAAAAATAATAAACCAAAAGAAGCAGGATGGCATCAGTGCACATTTGGAAGCTGATTAAGTGTGTGAATGATATTGCTGAAGGAGCAACATAAAGATAAATGAAGCAACCCAAGAGCGAATTAGACTGTCATGAATGTCACACATGCCTAAACTGAAAAAAAAGAAGCAATTTTGGGGAAACTCAGCAGGTCAGGTGACATCTATGGAAGGAAAAGGACAGGTGATGTTTCAGATCAGAACCCTTCTGTAATTTTACAGTTGGAGAATGTCATTTACGAAGAAGTGGATTCAGCGCTGTCGCACAGAATAACATACAGAAGAATATAAGATATATGAAAGGGAACTGTGTGCTGGAGTAGGCAAGTAAAATCATGAGATTTGCTGATTTAATAGGGTTAAACAAGGGAAATTATCATCTACCTTGGCCCAGTGTTGTCAATCCTGATAACCTCAATGATTAGCTGATATTATCAAGATTGACCGATTGGTACATTTCCATAATCGGAGGCCAGGTTCTGCTCCAATGATGCCTCAAGGAACATGGGTAAAATTAAAATCAATGGAAAACTGAGGAAAATCTCTTTATGCTGCATGCTTATGCAAATAAAGAAAAGGTAACTTTAGAAACCAAGCAACTCCACACCAGGATTTCACTGCGACTGTTCCTCATAGTAAAGTCCGTCCCAACTATCCTCATCCACTCCGTCATAAAACCAGACGTTAGGTATATTTGCTGATGATTAGACCATGTTGGCAACTCCTCATGAAAAAGAAATCAGCATTGGTTCAGATAGAGGAAGACCTGGGGAACATCCAACATGAGTGGCAAATAATATAGAAAATAGGTGCAGGAGTAGGCCATTCGGCCCTTTTAGCCAACATCAGCAGAATCAGTACCCCGTTCCTGCTTTCTCCCCATATCCCTTGATTCCATTAGCCCTAAGAGCTATATCCAACTCTCTTGAATACATCCAGTGAATTGGCCTCCACTGCCTTTTGTGGCAGAGAATTCCATAGATTCACAACTCTCTGGGTGAAAAGGTTTTTCCTCATCACAGTCCTAAATGGCCTACCCCTTATTCTTAAACTGTGACCCCTGGTTCTGGACGCCCCTAACATCGGGAACAGTTTTCCTGCATCTAGCGTGTCCAGTCCCTTAAAATTTTTATATAAGATCCCTTCTCATTCTTCTAAATTACAGTGAATATGCAGTAAGCCCAGTCGATCCATTCTTTCATCGTATGTCAGTCCCGCCATCCCGGGAATTAACCTAGTGAACCTACGCTGCACTTCCTCAATAACAAGAATGCCCTTCCTCAAATTAGGAGAGCAAAACTGCACACAATACTCCAGGTGCGCCCTGTACAACTGCAGTAGGATCTCCTTGCTTCTATATTCAAATCCTCTCGCTATGAAGGCCAACATGCCATTTGTTTTCTTCACTGCCTGCTGTACCTGCCTGCTTACTTTCGGTGACTGATGTACGAGGACACCCAGGTCTCGTTGCACCTCCCCGTTTCCTAATCTAACACCATTCAGGTAATAACCTGCTTCCTTGTTCTTGTCGCCAAAGTAGATAACCTCACATTTATCCACATTATACTGCACCTGCCATGCATCTGCCCACTCACCCAACCTATCCAAGTCACCCTGCAGCCTCATAGCATCCTCCTCGCAGCTCACTCTGCGCCCCAGCTTTGTGTCATCTGCAAACTTTGAGATGTTACATTTAATTCCTTTGTCTAAATTGTTAATATGTATTGTAAATAACTGCGGTTCCAGCACTGAGCCTTGCGGCACCCCACTTGTCACTGCCTGCCATTCTGAAAAGGACTCGTTAATTCCTACTCTTTGCTTCCTGTCTGCCAACCAGTTCTCTATCCATGTCAATACCCTACCACCAATACCATGTGCTCTAATTTTGCACACTAATCGCTTGTGTGGGACCTTGTCAAAGGGTTTTTGAAAGTCCAGATACACCACATCCACTGGCTCTCCCTTATCCATTCTACTTGTTCCATCCTCAAAACATTCCGGTATATTAGTCAAGCATGATTTCCCCTTTATAAATCCATGCTTAGTTTGATCAATCCAGTCACTGACTTCCAAATGCGCTGCTATAACATCCTTAATAATCGACTCAAGCATCTTTCCCACTACCGATGTCAGGCGAACGGGTCTATAATTCCCTGTTTTCTCTCTCCTTCATTTTTCTTAAAAAGTGGAGTTACATTAACTACCCTCCAGTCCACAGGAACTGATCCAGAGTGTATATAACATTTAAACTGGGTATGTGTCAGCCAGTGACTCAGCATTTACTCATGGCATTCAACAGCATTATCCTGCATGAATGGGCTTTGCATTAATATCGGAGTGGAATGAGGGGGGTAGGATGATTGATGGTTTGGTAAGGATGCATTGACCAGAAACTTAACCATACAAACCTAGTACAGCTAAGATAGACACAGAGTGCTGGAGTACCTTAGTGGGTCAGGCAACATTTCTGGAGAACATGGAAAGGTGACATTTCGGGTCGGGATCCTTATTCAGACTGAAAGTTGAGGGGAGGATAGGGGGAGAATTGGAGGCAAGAAAAGACTAGTATAAACAGAGCAGGCAACAAATGATCTCAGGCAGGGTGGTTCTCTGGTAGGCCAATTAATAGCCAGGGAGAAGGTGTGAACTGGTTAAACCATTATAGGGGAGGAAGGGAAGCAAGGTTGGAAGCTACCAAGCAAAATATCAGGTGCTGTTCCTTCAATGTGCATCTGGTCTCACTCTGGCAATGGAGGAGGCCCAAGGTAGAAAGGTTACTAGACTGCAACAAGTTGTGAACACTGCCCAGTCCTCCCCACCATCAAAGGCATTTCACGGAGTCGCTGCCTCAAAAAGGCAGCCAGCATTATCAGAGACCCACACCACCCTGGCCGCACACTCATTTCACTCCTGCCACTGGGAAGAATGTACAGGAGCCTGAAAACTGCAACGTCCAGGTTCAGTAACATCTTCTTCCCAACGGCCATTTGGCTATTAAACACTACAACCTCAAATAAGCTCGAAACTACAATAGGCTATTATTGTTGTTATTGCACTACTATTGTTTGTTTTTTGCGTGTACATGTGTGTGTGTGCATCTGTGTGTGTGTGTGTGTGTGTGTGCATCTGTGTGTGTGTGTGTGTGTGTGTGTGTGTGTGTGTGTGTGTGTGTGTGTGTGTATGTGTATGTGTATATATACACACTGAACTTTTTTTTCTTTCTCGTTTATTATATTGTTTACAGTGTACTATGTTTACATATTCCGTTGTGTTGCAGCAAGTAAGAGTTTCATTGTTCTATCTGGGACATATGACAATAAAACACTCTTGAATGGAAAGGGGAGTTAAAATGGCTGGCAACTGGGAGATCCCATAGGCCTCAGTGGACCGGTCAATGTATAAGAGCCCACATCAGGAACACCAGATGCAGTGGATGAGGTGAGAGGAGGTGCATGTTAACCTCTGTCTCAACGGAAAGGACTGTTAGGGTCCCTGGATGGAATCGAGGGAGGTGGTATAGGACAGATATTGCATCCCCTGCAGTTGTAGGAGAATGTCCTGGGTAAAGAATGGGAAGAGATGAGTGAAACAAGTTGCAGAGGGAGAGGTCTGTGTGGAAGTGGACAGAGGTGGAGATGGGAAGATGTGAATAGTGGTGGGATTATGTTGAAGGCGACAAAGATGTTGGAAGATGATGTATTGAATGCAAAGGTGGTAGGGTGAAAGGCGAGAACCAGAGGAACTCTGTCCTTGTTGCATCTGGGGGTGGGGGGAGCATGTGCAGAACTACAGGACACAGAGGAGCCACATGTGAGGGAAACCATATTCCCTAAAGAATGAGGACTGCTATGAGGAGTATGGAAAACCTCATCTTGAGAGCAGATGCGGTGGAGTCGGAGGAATCAAGACTAAGGGATAGCATCTTTGCAAGAGGCAGGGTTGGAAGAAGTGTTATCCAGATATCTGTGGGAGTCGGTAGATTTGTAGTAGACATTAGTTGGTCATCTGACTCCTGTGATGGAAGTCCTCCTGTGACGTCTATGAGTTCTGCACGTGTGCAGGAGATAGACCCGGTGCAGTCATCGATGTAATGGAGAAAGAGTTGGGGGATAGGGCCAGGGTACACCTGGAAGAAGGACTGTTCGGCGTAACTAACAAAACGGCAGGCATAGCTGGGGCCCATGTGAATGCCCATGGCTACACGTTTGACTTGGAGTGAGAGCTGTGACTTGCGTCAGTGGAGCAACTCCAATAATATTTAATACTAGACAACCCATGGACCCGTTGGGTTCCCGTTATTACTAAAGGTTCTTTAGTAACTTGTCAGTTTCTTTGAAGAAGGGTCTCGACCCAAAACGTCACCCATTCCTTCTCTCCGGAGATGCTGCCTGACCCGCTGAGTTACTCCAGCACTTTGTGATACCTTAAATTAAGAAGCATGTTACAATGAAAAGCGCTTGAACAATTGGTTAGGCATAAAGCAGCCAAAATGGTACACGATAGTGCAACAATTTAAATGAAACACAACTCGTGGACCCGTTGGGTTCCCATTGTGACAGTCCCGGGGCCAGGGGCGGGCGAGGGGTGAGAGGAAAGGGGAGGAGCCACTCACACCGGCCCCGGGCGGCCATCGCGGCAGCCAGCAGCAGTAGAGCAGCCGTAAGGCGCTGCCCCATGCTCATCCTGCCAGCGGCCATCTTCTTTGACCAATTCTCTGCTGCCGCGCTGCACCATGGGAGGAAGGTCTGGAAGGTCAGGAAGGTGAGGTTATCTGGCTCTGATTTGTCCTGGCCTTTTCTTGCTTCCAGTTTCCCGCCCCTGATAATCAGTCTGAAGAATGGTCCCAACCTAGAACATTACCTATCCATTTTTTCCAGAGATGCTGCCTGACCGGCTGAATTACTCTAGTATTTCATGTTTGTCTCCAATAATATTTAAGTTTGGCATCATTAGGGACAATACCAGGATGGCAGCATGTGTCAACTACCAAATACCCGTGGCAGAGGGACAAGAACACTGCATGCATGGGAACATCTTCACTTGCAAGATTCCCTTCAAGTCAGTCATTGAGTAAGAATGCACAAAAAAAAACAGTCCTTCAGCCCAACTTCATAGTGACCAAGACGCCAATCACTGCTGCATTAACCCCACATCCATATACTCTATTCCTATCCAAGTACCTGTCAAACGCTTTGTACCTAACTCTGTATACCATCTCCTCTGACAGCATTTTGATATAACCATCATCTGCTACGTGAAAAACCTACCCCTCACATCTCCCGTCTCATCATAAGCTTATGCCCACTTATTTTAGACTCCCCAACCTGGGAAATAGACTCTGACCAACAACCCTGTCTATTTTGTTCAGAAGGGGAAGGGGAGGGGGGATAAGGAGGGGCTAAAGGGGATGGAGTGGGTGAGTGGTTAAGGAGGGGGGGATAAGGGGGGTTGAGGGGAGATGGAGTGGGTGAATGGGAGAGTGGGGTTGGGGAGTGTGCACGACTGATGCACGAGAGGCTTTGGGTCCACGGCTCGCTCTGGCTGCAGCGCTGGTGGCATGGGGCCGAGGTGAGTGGCTCCCTCTCCCCTTCCCTGCCCCCCCTCGCCGTCCACGGCCCCGGGGAACACTCCCCGCCCGGCAATGGGCTTTGTCAGTTGTAGACGGTTGCCGGGCCCACAGGATCGTCAGTTGGGGGAGGGTTGCCCCAGGAGAAGCCCGCAGGAGAGATTTGGACCCAACGGGTCCACTTGGTCTAGTTCTTTATAATATTTCCTGTAGAGTGCCAAGTAGAACTGTACACAAGACTCCAAGTGCAACCTAACCAATGTTTTATTCAGCTGCAACATAATGTCCTAAATCTTACACTCAATGCTTGGTTATTGAGTCAGAAGAGTTAATCAACTTAATGCATTGTTAGAGAGACGTCCCAGTATTATAGCAATTTAAGAAGGCAAATCATCGGCTCTTTCCAAAGGGCAATTTTGGATGGGAAAATAAATGCTGGCTATACCAACAAACCCCACATGGAGTTTAAATAGGCTGGAAAATGACAGGGAATGATCTGGGAATAAAAGAATATTACATCTATTTTTTTTAAGTCCTCACAAAAACTAAGAGAAAAATTATATTGTCTTTCTACTCAGAGTGTTATTGTATGTGGGCTGCTGCACGATTATATTGGGTCATTTTTTTCATGCACCTGAATGATTCAGCACCATCCTCCCACTCTCTCCTACTTGTGAAAATATTTTGGGCTGTTATAACCGAAGGATGGTCAGAATAATATTAAGGAGGTTTCATCTGTTTGTCACAGCTAATTTAAATTCTGGACCCTTTTCTATCCTTTGAGCAATAACGTGCATATTCAACTGTAGACATAAATAGTGCCTCTCTTTAATTCTGTGTAAGTCATTCCAATGACGGTAACTCATATGCATTTTCTTATTGTGCCTTCACAAATTAGGAAATAAATGTCTAGGTTATTGTTTATTGTAGTTTTTCCATTCCTGCTACCCATTATATTTTCCAACCTAAGGTAATGAAATGAAACTTCAACTGGGGGTCAACATAAAGTAGTACTAAAGTACACACCACAAAGAATAAGAGTTAAAGGAATGAAAATCGAGGAACAGCAGTTTCTAGAAAACAGAAATAAAAACAGAAAATGCAGGCTATGCAGTCTCTATGGAAAGAGAACTGTCACCAAAGTGTTCTCATAAAACTTAACACAGGACTGCTAACACATATCAACTGTTCTGTCAGTACAATACGGCAATATCTTTCCACAAATGTTTTCTGATCTGCCAACCGTTTCCAGCACTTTGATTTTTTTAAATTTTAGATGAGGGCCTCATATATTTAAAGAGAGAACCAGAATTTTCCCTATGTCATTCAACTTGATTATCTTTATGATGCCATAACTATTCACTATTGTTTGTTGTCCTTGAACTTGCGATAAAAATAGCAGATGCCATCTACTTTGATGTTTACCACAAAATTTAAATAATGAAATTACATTGAAAATGCATAAATTACTGTTGTCTTTCATTTGAGGGATCATTTGTCATAATTCTAAACAATTATGAACAAAACTCACGTAATATCTGATGGCTCTTTGATTTTATTGCCTGTGTTGGAAAATACAAAAATAGAGCCATCAGCAGAACACGCTTTACTCAAATCTTTTTACTGATGGCAGTATTTGGTACAACATGCATGAGAACTATTACCTAAAAATACACTATTCCATTTATAATGATAAATACATTCTATTTTATATATTATAATTAGCTATTTACAGAAATGAAATAATACAACTAAGTATAATTCAACCAATTACGTTTACTGAGTCTCCTTTTTATCTTTTATATGCGACATTTCACTATCACTGCACAAACATCTCTGATGGATGCATGCTCGATACTGATAATTTCAAATGGATCATTTCACTGTTTCCTCATCTGGTTCTGTAATTTGTACTTCCCATTGAATATCTTTAAATAGTGCCTTTCCAGTGTCACCCAAAAACACCAAATTGTTCACATAAAATCTAACACAAAGGTAATAACTTGTACCAAATGCTATATTGATCATAATTTTATATTTAGAACATAGAACAGGACAGCACAAGAACAGGCCTTTCCGTGCTGAACATGATGCCAAGACCATCTCTTATCTTCCTGCACATGATCCACATCCCTCCATTTCCTGCATTGAAAGACTGGAGCGACTGGGCTTGTATACTCTGGAATTTAGAAGGATGAGAGGGGATCTTATTGAAACATATAAGATCATTAAGGGATTGGACACGCTAGAGGCAGGAGACATGTTCTCGATGGTGGGGGAGTCCCGAACCAGGGGCCACAGTTTAGGAATAAGGGGTAGGCCATATAAAACGGAGATGAGGAAGAACTTTTTCACTGAGAGTTGTGAAGCTGTGGAATGCTCTGCCTCAGAAGGCAGTGGAGGCCAATTCTCTGGATGTTTTTAAGAGAGAGTTAGATAGAGCTCTTAATGATAGCGGAGTCAGGGGATATGGGGAGAAGGCAGGAACGGGGTACTGATTGTGCATGATCAGCCATGATCATGGTGATTGGCGGTGCTGGCTCGAAGGGCCGAATGGCCTACTCCTGTCTATTGTCTATCTATTGTCTATTGTCTATCAATTGTATATTTTCCCCTTAAATTTGACCTCCCAAAGAGCAACACCTCACACTTGATCAGATTAAACTCCATCTTCCATTTCTCTACCATTTCTGTATCTGATCTCACTATATACCTTGACAGCTTGCAATGCTCACTGCTATTTCAGAGCTCAGGTAAATTGCTCAAGCAGACAAGCAAAATGACACAAGACCTATTAGCTTGAAAAAATCAGCGCATGGGAATTACCTGCTTCATAAAGCATCAGCTTTCAGTAGTTTTCCACATGCAACCAGGATATCAAATAGAAATAGAGGTATGTGTAAATTTACAGTCCCAGTAAAAACACATTGAAAAATTCAAAATGCGCAATAATATAGGAAGAAATGCTTTATAATCTTTGTGCATCAACCGAGGAAAGTTGCAAAATGTTAGATTGCTGATGAAAAATGCATAAAAACAAAAGATCTAAGAACCAAAGAGCTCTTGTCCAAAGTCAACGAGGAGAGTCAGATCAGGACCTTGCCAGAATTTAGTTATTGAAGCTGAAGGTTTTTGTTTCAATGCTCTTCAAAATGCTCTGTTAGAGTTCTTAAAACAACTGCGGATCACAGTGTTGCTGGATAACTGCCATTAACTCTCACTGCAACACTGATGCAGTAAATATATCTTGTCCATGCAGGCATATTTTACAAAGAATGTAGTAAAGATGGAACTGCTGTGATTTCCAGTGGGAGAAACATTCTATCCATCTTGCTCCTTTAGCTGACATCAGTTCAAAAGGAGGCAACAGACCCATAGCTCTCCACAGAATTTTACATTACACTTGCAGCACCGTGGTGCATGTGGTAGAGTTACTGCCTCTCGGCACCAGAGGCCTGGGTTCGATCCTAATCTCAGGTGCTGTCAGAGTAGAGTTTGCACATTCTCCTTGTGTTCTCCGGGTGTTCTGGTTTTCCCCCACTTCCCAAAAATGCGTGCATTTGTTGACTTCTGAAAATTGCTCCTAGTGTGCAGAGAGTAGATGGAAAAGTGGGATTGAACTAGTGTGAGCAGGTGATCAATGGTCAGCATTGACTCAATGGGATAGATGCTCTATTTCTATGCTGCATCTTTCAATTAATAAAAACTCCATCCTAAATGTCAGGTATTTGTATCCACCCATGTTCATTCATATGTTTTCAGCTTTCAGAATCATATGCATCATTTCATCAGTATAGTCTCCATCATAAAAGTAGAATTTAAATGGAATGACTTGCAGGTGCCATCAGAACATTTAAGAAATACAGTATTTAGTGGCTACATGGCTAGGACAGGTATATGGGCCAAATGCAGGCAGGTGGGACTGGTGTAGTTGGGGCATGTTGGTTGGCATGGGGAAGTTGGGCCAAAGGGCCAGTTACCATGCTGTATGACTATGACTCTGTGCAAATACAATAACATGCTATGGTTTTTACAGACATTATAGCCTCAGAAGACAAAGTTCAGTCCTAGATATTCTAGTGCATCCAAAAGGGCATGCTAATAGGCACTAGCAAAATGCTAGCAAACATGTTGGTAGTACCTGCGGGGGTGAAGGAGGCGACTTCAAAGCCTTGTGCTGTGCTTGTGGGAATAGCGGGAATAGCAGGAGTGAAAATGTATCTTAAATTGAGGGCCTGTGGGAAACGTATAGTACTGAAAAAGGTTAAATCTTTAAACTTCACTTCCACACTTCAATATGTCACCCAGAAAGAATAAATATTCCATTTCAAATAAATGAATGAATAACAGTGCATTTGTAAAGAAAAGGGCAAAACATTTTAAGACAAAGTTGGAAGACTATGGAGACAAATTAAGACAAAGTGTATTGGTCTTGGACTGCTCGTGCAAGTATACAATGATCCAAATGATTTTTTCCTGTTTTGCAAGCTACTTTAGAAGCATCATTTGGCATGATTATGGGTAATGAGCTAGAACAAGTAGATTAGCTGAAAATAGGGTAATGTTTTGGAAGAGTTGGCCGCAATATAATTAATTTCAGTCAAAGAACAAGAAAAATAGGAAAATGTAGTAATACATCAGAAGAAACAAATTGTAAAAAGAAGTGGAACCTTGCAGACCTTAAACTGAAGAAAGCAATGGGAAACAGAAGACAACAGACTAAGGGCTCAAACAAAGCCAATACTATTCACCATTAATGGCCGCGTGTTACTTTAGTTTATTTTAGAGATACAGCGCGGAAACAGGCCCTTTGGCCCACCGAGTCCATGCAGACTAGTGATCCTCACATACTAACACTATCCAACACACATAGAAACATAGAAAATAGGTGCAGGAGGAGGCCATTCGGCCCTTCGAGCCAGCACCGCCATTCATTATGATCATGGCTGCTCATCCACAATCAGTAACCTGTGCCCAACTTCTCCCTATATCCCTTGATTCCACTAGCCCCCAGAGCTCTATCTAACTCTAAACACACTAGGAATAATTTACAATTTTAGCAAGCCAATTAGCCTACAAACCTGTATGTCTTTGGAATGTAGGGGGAAACTAGAGATCCCGGAGAAAACCCTTGCAGGTCTCGGGGAGAACGTACAAACTCCGTACAGACAGCACCCATAGTCAGGATTGAAGCCAGGTCTCTGGCACTAAAAGGCAATAACTCTTCCGCTGCGCTACCTTGATGCCCTGCACATCCTTGCACATGTACAAGTCTGAATCAGAAGTTTGGAGAACAGGGAAATCTAGAGTGCAGGAACTGATCAGGAAATATGAGATAAGGTCAAAGTCCAGATCAGCCATGATCTTACTGAACGCTGGAGGGATTGTATGGTCTTTTTCTGCTCTTACTTCCTATGTTGTTATAACTCTAATTGTGCAGAAATCACCTGATATGTAGACGTAATGGGAGAGTCCTATTACAGGTAGAAAACTCAATAAATTATCAAATAAAAATGATAAGTGATAGAGAATTTCAAGAAATTTGTTCACTTGTCGTAATTTTATAAAGTTTTAGATCTAAGAATCCCATGGCAGTAGGGAATGACATGTGCTTTCATTTCATTAGTTGTCCCCATCAAACTAAATAGTAAAAGCATCAACAATTCTCCATGTTTTCTGACATGTTAAAAAGCTCAATTATCTTGGAGTACAGGTGCTCCCCGATTTATTTAAGGGTTATGTTTCGTGAACCCTTTTGTACGTCAGATTGTACGTAAATCGGAATCACCACCCCCTGCCCGTAACAACTCACTGAGATTATTAATTGTCTCAGCAACGTACGGGGCACTTTCTGCAGCGTGCGGCCTTCTGGGTAAGCACCACCAGCTTGTTTCTGATGTAGATTTGAGTGATAGCACAGTGTTGTGGAAATTACAAATTGCCTTAATTGCACTCTGGATTGAGTACAGAATTGTTTATGTAAGTGCACGTTTACACAAGTCACCTGTTGTGTAAGTCGAGGTGTGTCTTTATTTAATTGCAATTCATTGTATTACTATCAGAATGAATGCAGGACAAATATGTGCACAAAACTTTTAAAATTCCATTTTCCAAATGATTTCTAATATTACACTTTAAAGTCAAGCTCCATTTTCCTTTTGAGAGTTTATCTAGATGAGAGTAGCAAAGAAATGCAACTTTGTCTCCCCCATTTCTGTCAACCAATATCAAAATAATTATTTCAGATCCTTCCAATGCATATCTTTCACTATCAAAGTCCTTCTGAGTAAATTCTAACTCATCATCTGTTTGGGGCCAACTATATTCTGTGGACTCATGCCCAACAAGAATCAAGTTAAACTAAACGTTATTTTCCCCACAGCCAACTGATTTAAAAAAGTATTGGAATGTCCAATGGATTGGGTTACACTGGAACCCAGGTTTGTAGTGATTATCTAATTAATGGAGACACAGTGGGGGAGCTCATAGATCTGCTGCCTCACAGCATCAAAGAACCGAGTTGGATCCTGACCTCGGGTGCTGTAGATGTGGAGTTTGCACGCTCTCCCTGTGACCATGTGGGTGTCCTCTGGGTGGCTCCAGTTTCCTCCCACATCCTAAAGACTTGCAGGTTTGTAGGTTAATTGGCTTCTGTAAATTGTCCCTAATTTATAAGGAGTGGATGAAAAGGTGAGATAACTTAGAACTAGAATGAACGGGTGATCGATGGTCGGCATGGACTCGGTGGGCCATGCTGCACCTCTAAACTAAATGAAACAAGCTAACTGATTTTTTTCCCACATTCTGAATTCTTTCATGGTCAGACATTACAAACCCAGTCCAAAACTGGATCTTAACCTGCTCAAGAAGTGAACAGAAAGCTGTTGAGCCAAAGAGCAAGAGCTGGTATGCCCATTTCATCCGCATGACTTTCTTTCCAAATCTGACGTACAAAACCCAGTAGGAATGACATGAGGCCCAGTGGGGACATTTAGGAAATCATGCATGCAGATAATAGCCGAATACTTAGGTTATTGCACCTGGAGGAGATAGTCGGTGAATGATTGTGATTAAAGAGGTGGATACCCCTGCAGAACTAAATTATTACTTCTTTTAGCTCACATGAAAACATGCAAAAATCGAAGCAACAGTCACATTAGTTCTCTGCTGGGTCTGCTCTGTTGTGCCAAGAGCGACTCTGAGACGGAAAGCGGATGGCAAGCAACTGTGCAATAAAAACAGTTGAATATACTGATTACCTTCTTTGTGCTTATATGTCCCTTGTGTGTACATAGGGAATACTCTGACCCACTGAGCTAATACAAATGCTGCATCAAGTTAGACAGCAGAGCACTGCTTCTTTTTAAACTTTATGTAACATGGAGGTACAAGAAGAGGAACCAGAATTCTGCCAGAGTCACTCCAATTTCTCTCGTATGAAGAGAATGTATGAAATATAGTGGGGAGTGACTGGTCTAAAGGGGAAATACCACATGTAATCCAGTTTATATAGGACCATCCTGGAGATGAATGGCAGACGTCACATCAGAAAACCTACAGCACTCAGGGAAATTCAAATAGCTAACTTTGAAATGTGAGAAAAACGACCTGGTCACAATGATGGTCAGACACCAACCTGCTGCTAGAAAATCTATCGGTTCACCCATGTCTTTTTATAGTTTCATTTTAGTTTAGAGATCAAGCGCGGAAACAGGCACTTCACGGAGAGAACATACTAACTCTGTACAGACAGCACCCGTAGTCGGGATCAAACCCGGGTCTCCAGCGCTGCAAGCCGCTGTCAGGCAACTCTAACTCTGCGCCACCATGCCACCCTCCTTTGGGGAAGAAAACTTTAGAAGATCAAACAGGATCATGCGTCTTCCTCCAAATCATGCACAATCCTTGGTTCAAGATATTGGAATTCACTGCGCCACATCGTAACGGCAGCACCACAACCAGATGGACAGCAGGAGTTCAAGACAATGGCTGAAGGCTTCCTTAAGGTTTTTCAAGGCAAGTAGAGCCTCAGCAATGACACTCACAGCTAGTATTTGAATATTTTTTTAAATCAGAGATTGAAGATAGTTAATGGCAAGTTTACAGATTTCTCTGGCGCAGACCTGCTGACTTAATTACATCAGTGACTAAAATAGCGCATCATATTTGATGAGGCCATGATATTGTCTCAAATAAATCATCTCTTCCAGAGGAACAATGAGTATTCTATGACATCAAATAGGATGATTTAGAACGTTTTCACCCAACAAGTCTGCACCAATCATCAAGTGCATATTTACACTAATCAATTTTCTTATTTTTTCCACATTCCCACATCTAACACTCACTTACACATGAGCAGCAAATAATAAAGGCCAATCAGCCTTCCAAATGTCCACGTCTTTGGAATATGGGAGGAAACCCATATGGTCACAGGGAGAACGTGCACACTTCACACAGACAGCACTGAAGATGACGGCTGAATCCAGTCACTAGAACTGTGAGGTGGCAACTCTACCAGCTGTGCCATTGTGCAGTCCTCATAGGGTGTCCATCTTTCTGATAAAGTAGCAAGGCAGAACCTACAGACAAAACTAATGTAAAAATTTGATGTTCTGTTAAATAGGTTTTCATCATCTATTCATATCACAAAAGATAGCATGAGCAGCCATAGATAGAATAGAAGCAGTGGACAATTTTAATTGAAGGTATCCAATCAATACACATCTAGATAGGAACATGTGTACTTATTTAAATGTGGGTTGATGGTGGGTTGATTGCCCTTTCGGTATACAAAACATATTTTACATTCAAAGCAACAATTTTAGTTATTTGATGAAGGGTTTTCTACTGAAATGTTAATCCTGTTTTCTGTTTCACAGATGTCACCTGGCCTGCTGACTGATGAGAACATTTTTTGTTTTTAATCATTCTTGATAGCAGTTGATCTAATGGATCATGCCTCTTCTCCATCCTAATTCATGTCCTCAAAGTTATTCTTATCTAATGATCAGTAATACAGCTCCTTCATCTTCCATCAAAACCAAATGCTGAGCTCACAACAATCATCATTGTCATAGATGACAATAGTCTTTCTCGTCTTCTTTAATACATCAAAGGTGCCTGTCTCCCAATCTTATCAATGAAAAGCTGCTCCCATAACAATCAATTTATGGAATCAGAATGCAACCCCACAATGATTATTTCCAATCATTCTGCCACAGAATTGGCAAAAAATGGTGCTTCCTTTTTCTTGATCTGTCTGGGCATTAGTAAAATCATGCACTTTTGTTTAAATTGTGCAATTGTTATACATACAGACATAACTATAGTTTAATTGCATTGCCCTCCGAGTATTCATGCTTAACTTGGAACGAATTGTTCACATTTGAGATTTGAAAAGCTCCCAACATAAAGTGCCGATATAGATCACTGATCATGCTCAGTCTGCTAAAATTATAAATCTATGATGGTTTCTTCGTTTTCTCCACCTACTCTCACTTTATAACAGTAAGCATTTTTTTGCATAAATAATTAAATCAATGTGGTTAAACTTTTCATTCAGGCAATTTATATTTGAACAATAAATACATAGTACTAATGCATAGATTTCAAATTAGTTTGTTCTTCAGAAGGAATATTTGAAAGTAAATTGTTTTTTTAAGGATAAATATTTCAGGTTTAAACTATTGAAGAACTGTAAATCTATTTTTTTTAAAGGAAGCTAATGATTTAGAACTGCTGCTATCCTTGCAAATATTATTTGGACTTTCTTAGAAGCTTGCATAGGTCTGATTGCTATGCCTTAGTTGGTGCATCTAAATTAGAAGTCTATGGGTTCAACTGGACGATATTCACAACAAAATGGTTTTGATGACCAGTGAAATGAAAACAGAAAATATCGCAGATGTTCAGTAGATCAGACACCTTCTGTGAAGAAACACAGAAACAAGCTTAGACATTTGGTGCAGGAGAAGGCCATTCGGCCCTTTGAGCCAGCATCGCCATTCAATATGATCATGGCTGATCATCCAAAATCAGTACCCCATTCCTGCTTTCTCCCCATATCACTTGATCCCTTGAAAGAAACAGATTTAACAGTTCTGATCAATGAATCCTCAACAGAACTGAAGGAAGGTCATTGACTTAAAACAGTAACTTTGTGGTCACCACAGACACTTCCTGACTTATTGGGTGTTGTGAGCATTTTATATTGTTATTTAAGATGTCATTCAAGGTTGATTTAGAACATGCTTTTTATGATGGATGACAGTACTTTACAGAAACTGAAACAGACTGACTGCAAAACATAACCTTAGAAAAAATAAACAAAGAATTACAACGAGAATGTTGTTTTTTGTTTTGGAAACTAATCATAATCAATAAAAAAGACAAGAAATTAAAAGGAAAGTTGATGGATAAATGAAAATGATGTGAATGACTGATTGGATTTCTTTCATAATATCCAAGAGTGGTGGTGGTGGGCAGAGCTTGGCCTGGCATCAAAAATAATGCAGCCATTCATATTACAGACATGAAACCTATATTAATGTCAAGAATGACTAAGAGGTAAATATAAGAAGTCATTCTTCTTCAAGGCAGATTTATTAATATGAGCAGTGCACAAGGTCAAGAGAGATATCAAATGCCAAGAATATTGATACAAAAAAAGTGAAGAAAAGACAATGGTTGTTGTTGGCTACTTTTCAAAATGATTTACAAATATTATGCCTCTCTAAAACTGAAGAAAGAGTTTAAAACTTCCACAGTTTGTTGCAATCTTTGTTGGTTTCCATTTAAGTATAACAGAAGCAACGATTTCAATTTTTATTTGACTTTCTTTTTATTTGACTTCTTCATTCATTGAGCCTTGCTGGGAAGGCAAGCATTGAATGTCTATTCTAGCTGCCATGAGGAAGTAGTGTTGTGCCACCTTCTTGAGCTGCTGTAGTGTTTCTGGGAAGCCATTTCCACAAAGCTCTTGCGTAGGAAATCCCAGGATTCAGAGCAAGCAATGGTAAAGAATATCAAAGTTTGATGGTTAGATTATTGCTTGTTAGAGATGGTTATTACTAATGAATGCTGCATGTTTTTTTTAAACAGGCCATTAGCAAATTTAGTCTTTGGCCTTGCTGCGTGCAGATATGGAGTTCTCAGCATTCATTTGCTGAGAACTTATAAAACAGCAACATCTTTACTTCTCACCTTACAGTTGTAAGAAGGTCAATGAAACAGCCACAGATAGTTTGGCCAGGACCCTGCTGTGAGAAATTCTCACAATAATCGTCCGTGTCTGAGAATATTCACTTCCAACACTCACAGTCATCTCCTTTTGTGCAAGGTTTAGTTTAGTTTATTGGCATGTGTATCAAGGTACAGTGAAAAGCTTTTATGGTTCCAACCAATGGATTATTTTCCCTTTACTGACCATTAACTTGTTTTACCAGGGGTCCTTGATGCCACGTCCATTAAACTGTGATTTGATGTGAGGCACACGCTCACTTCACCTTTAGAATTCAGTTAATTTGTCAATATTTAGACCAAGGTGGTGATGAGGTCCTGAGGTGAATGATTTTGGTGAAACCCAAACTGGGCACTGGTTAACAGATTACCAAAGAGCAAGTATAACATAATGGCATTATCATCAGCACCTTCTAACCACTTTTGTAGATAATTTAGAGGACTCTAATTGCTGTTAGAGTACTTTCAGGTAACAAGTAACTCATTGACAGAACACATGTTCCACAGCTTTAATTTATTTTGACAGTGGAACTGCGTTTTTTTAAAGTAAGAAAATGTTTTAAATTAATTTGAATATAAAATAACAACTTGTATAATGTGAAATTTGATATTCTAATTGTGTTGGCGTTTTCATGGCTTGTCAGTTTCTGTCAGTGAATAAGTTTAACTGCCACACTCTGAAGACATGTTCTGCATCAAAGGAATATTGGAAAAGTTTCAAATTTTGTATCGGTTCATTGTACTTTCTGATAAACTTATCCCAGACTGGAAAATTATGCTTTTTGATCTTAATTCAGGCCAACAATTTTTACTCAAATATTTTTTGGCCTCATTTATGGTTACAAAATTCAACTAAGTTATTTACTTAACTTTTCTCAACATGTAACATATAATTTAAATAGTAGGAAGTAGTAAGGCAAATATTTAATGCTCATTCCTAGCTGCCCTTTAACAGAATGCCTGGTTAGACCATCATAGAAAGTTGTAGAAAATCAACTAGGTTTTTTTGTGGCTTTGCAGTCACACATTAACCAGATTTAACAGGACAGAGGTCCTTCCACAAAGTGGATCCTTATGAAAATCTGGCAGTTCCGTGGTCATCATTACCCACACTAGGTTTTTAATTTGAGCCTGTATAATCAACTCAATTCAAATTCTCCATGTGCAAGGATTTGTGTTGAACCAATCTCTGAATCTATGGTCCAGCCCATTGGATTGCCAACCATTTATTACTGTACTGCCTTTCTAGATGATCATCGCTACACTTTGGTGGAACCAATGCTTTTCATCATCTTGGGATAATTTTCAGCATGAGAACTAGATTTGCTGCTCCAAGTTAGATTGCTAGATCCCAGGTTGTTAGATCCCCTTTTCCCAACCTGGGATCTTCCTGGTGAAACCAAGGAGTAGAAATGACTCAGAGGCTAAATGATGCAATATGCACTAGTACTGGACAGGCAAGACAAATCAAATGTAGTGGAGAGTCAAGCGGGGGATTAGTGTGATACAGCAGAAACGGCATTATTTGTGTCTCTACACTTTCCATGTCTATCTCACCAACCCTGCTCCAAAAAGCACAAGTTAATATAGAATTAGTCTTCAATACTGACAATCATAAAGGTATAATACAATACCTTTAATTAGACCTTAATAACAAATATCTAAATAAATAATAGAGATGACAAATTGGGAGCATGAAAAATTATTTCCCAAGTAGGTTCAAATTTTGTTGAAATGGTCAATGTATCTTGCTTCTTCAATGCCTCTATTATCAATAACCTAATGAACCAAATTTGTAAAGAGTGAAAAGTCACCCTTTGGAATAACATAACAAAAGATGACATAAATCAGAAGAGCACATTTAATATTTCAGCCAAAGAAATTTGCCAAAATGTATAGCAAGTTTTAGTTTAGATTCAATTATGCTTCAAAATAAATACTAAAGGTAATTCTGCTGTCTGGAAAATGGTCATTCAAGCTGAGCATCATCAATTTCTCATGAATCTTTTGCTCTGCATGTATCTTTTGTCTTGAAAGATGCAGGTCTTTTATTGTATAGGGTTCAGCAGTAGGTAACAAATTCAAAGCCAGAGTCATGAACATGATAGCACACCCTAATACAATCATAATACATGACCATTTTTTAAATTAGTAAGGAATTTGAAAAATTAGAAATCATTAAAAAAATCCAGTTTCAAAAATTCTATAATCAAAATCAGTTATAACTAAGTGTTGTAATAAGATTTATTTTCAGCCTCATTTCTAATTCAACTGAATGCCTCTTCAGTCTGCAAATACCCAACTCCAAGAAATGTAGTAACAAAGAAAAATGAATAAAGATTTTGTCATCTTAAATTCACACTTTTAAGTGCAGTATACAAGTGCAGTGAGTTGTTCTCTATCCCCAATTTCAGTACCCTGGCATTGAAGATCACAGTTCTCTATTGGAAAATCAATGGCACATTCCAGTTTCACTTTGCTAAAATCTGTCTTCATGCTTTGTGTTATCATTGGGTTTTGTTCGAAAAAGAGCAATACCCATTAATGCACAAATAGCAAACAAGATCAGCAGATTAAATCATAAATTATTGATATGTAAAAAAACTGTTGGTCATTTTTTGATTTTGCGCCATTCACTTGGCACATTGAAATTACAGCATGGAAACCACCACTGATCACCCTTTCATACTAGTTCTATGTTATTCCACTTTCACATTATCTCCTTACACATTGGGGGCAATTTACAGAAGCCAATTAACCCACACATCTTTGGGACGTGGGAGGAAACCAGAGCACCCAGAGGAATAATTTGCTCAAAGGAACAATGTGCAAAGTCCATGCAGACAGCACTCAGAATCGAACCCAGGTCTCTGCCGCTGTGAGGCAGCAAATTGCTGAGAGCTTGACTCCAAATGTTGGATAATGAAGAAAAGACAACAAATAAGAGCCCTTGTATTAAAGAGGTAAAGGGATGACTTAATTCAAAGAGTTAAAGAAAAACTGACAGGCAGTTTCTACGAGTTGGAGTGTTAAAGTCTTGAGGCTATCCTTCAAAAATTAGAGCCTGATCTTTCAGGAGTGAAGTGAGGAAAAATACTTTTACGTGCAGATGTAGGAATTTGGGACACTCTTCAGCAAAGTGCAATTGAGGATCGGTCAATTGTTAATTTTAAATACAAAACAAATGTTTTTGGAAACAATAGTTATTGCTAGGCGAGAAGAAAGGTAGTGTGGTAGTAAATCACCAATCAACCATGATCGCAATGGATGGTGGTTGGGTTTTGAGGGGATAATCTATTCTTGATCCTTTGTTGCTATGATTATTATGACGTCAGAAATTTCTCAGTTGCTCAACCATTATATGGAGAGGAACAGCTTTAAAACCTCAAGTTGATAATTCCAACAATTGTTGCAACTTAAAAATAAAAATATTCATATAATTCCTTCTCATTTCCACTCTTTTATTATTGTTCACCATTTGGCTCTAAATCATAATAATTTCTGTTTTTCTCACAGCCCTCATACCACATTCATGAAAGGGATGTATTATAGGTCCAATCATCCTCTGAGGTCTAGCAAGCTCTATTGTCCTTGACAAACCATTAAAAATTAAGCTGGTTGTTCTAGCAATTTACAGCAACACAAACATTTTGAAGTTGAAGGATGCAGATAAAAGTCTGCTATGATACATGACACCAAAAGGCACATTCCAGCAAATCCAGCCAACAGTTTGGAGGTTATGCAGATTTCCCATTGGAATGTCTCCAGAAAACTAGGCTACTGGCTTCAAACACTGACAGATTAGGTAGAGTAGACGTAAATATGAGACGCAAACCTTGTTTGCTCTGCACTGCTAGTGTGCTAAAATCCTGACTTTTACATAATGCCCACTACTGTGCTGCAAAAATATATTTATTTTCCTTATTAGGCATTACCATAAAAAGTAGCAAATATAGTGGAAATCTGGGCCAACGTACAGTTATTTTGATCAGCAACATTGTGCATTAACTGTTTCATTTTCCTTTTAAAAATGAACATGGGTCGTGCTCATTTTATTGCATACTTAATTATCTGCTAATTAAACCATGTGAACATGTAAGTTTGAAACATTAACTGGAGATTAATGCAATTTTGACACAGACTCTGGAACAAAAATAGCAACCTATCGGAAAAGAAAATATTGCTTTGTTTTTATGAGCTACTTAAATCAGAACAAATACAACAAAAAAATCCAATCCAACTGTGGATTCTAATTTTTTAAATATTTATGGATGAACAGCAGGGGAAAATATTCCAAAAAGACATAGTGAGTTGGTTAACTTGACTAATGACCCCAAATATCATTGCCATGGAAATACACATAATATAAATTATGATTTTGTATGGAATCAGCATATTTCTCCTTTACTACCTTATTATTTTATTACCTATTTCACCTATCTCATTATTGTGTATAGTCTTGAGAATTAGAAGTTTAAATTAATGGTTCGTGCTTTATTTTCCAACGTTACATACAAATTTCACATAGAGATTTTCTTCATGCCCAGTCAATCCAGCCTTTCATGCTGTAAGGACTTCTTAGAAAACATAACGTTTGAATTAAAATAATATTTTACTCAGCTTTCACCAGCTGAATTTGACAAGTATGTTGACCACCAAGGATATCCCGTCTTCCACAACACAAGGTATGGCTACTAATTGGTAACCGAAAACATTCCATTTCAAAAACTTCTGCTCAGTCCAACTCAAACAACCTGATCTCCCGGTGGCTCAGCACTTCAACTCCCCTTCCCACTCCCAGTCTGACCTTTCTGTCATGGGCCTCCTCCATTGTCATAGTGAGGCCCAGCGCAAATTAGAGGAAGAGCATCTCATATTTCGCTTGGGCAGTTTACACCCCAGCAGTATGAACATTGACTTCTCTAACCTCAGATAGTTCCACTGTCCCTCTCTATCCCCTCCCCCTTCCCAGTTCTCCCACTGTCTTCCTGTCTCCTACTACATCCTATCTTTGTCCCGCCCCCTCCCCTGACATCAGTCTGAAGAAGGGTCTCGACCCGAAAGTCACCCATTCCTTCTTTCCTGAGACGCTGCCTGACCCGATGAGTTACTCCAGCATTTTGTGTCTATCATTTCAAAAATGTGTTTGGCCTTTTATTAATCTTGTTCCCTTCTAAGCAGTCTCTTCTCTCTCCTTTTTTTCTGTCCTTGCCAGCTTCTCTTTCATTCATTTCTCTCTTTGTTCTCAATTGGGAGTAGATTGTTGGAACGAGAAGAGAGATACCAACGGTTGCATTCGGTATCAGGTTAAACTTAAAATGGAAATTTGCTTCTCAATAATCATTTCACTGCGCTTTAAACAATTGATGCTCCACAGCTTTCGAACAACCATCCTGGCTATTAAATATTCACCATTCTATCATTAATCTTCTCATTCCTGATATTATTTTCATCTATTCGAAAGGGAGATGCATCAAATCTAACATCATGGTCGATTGATTGATTGTTACTCATTTCACCTTCAGCTCGACACTACTCTCCCTCATTCCATTGCAAGGGTGGAGCCACTCCACCATTCACATCCTATCCTCTGTTACATAGTATCTCCCCTTCCCTTTTACTCATCATCCATTTTGTTTAAATGTGCCTTTACTCACTTTAAAAATTATGATAAAAAACAAGGAAATAACTAAATCATACAATTGTTCTGATCGGAACACATTGGATGCCAATTTCAAGTCACAAGAGTAAAATATTATTTGATATTCAACATTTGTTACAAATTTTGCATGCTCTACTTTGCTTCAAAAAATTGATAAGTAGGAACATCCTCATGTCATAATTGGTCATCATTCACCACTATCAAGGCAGATATAGCACTCCCAAATGTTCTTGACATGGTCAGAGCCTATTAATAAATCTTTGTTCAGCTTGCTCTAAAGGTCTAGGCGTGCAATTGTAACAAAGGTTTATGTTTGTGATAGAAAATGGAAGCAGGAAGCAAAGTCCAAGGTGTTTCTTTGGATTTGAAATAGTGATAATTGGTAAAAACAAAGAACTACAGATGCTGGCTAATCCACAGAAAGACTCAAAGTTCTGGAATAACTCAACAGGTCAGGCAACATCCCTGGAGAACATGAATAGGTGACGTTTCTTCTTTAGACTGAAGAAGTCTCCACCCGAAACATTATCCATCCATGTTCTCTGGGGATGTTGCCTGACCTGCCAGGTTATTTCAGCACTTTATGTTCTTTAGTGATAATGGGCGCTGGTTAGAGGGTCTTACAGAAGCTATTAGAGGTTTCAGTTCACGGTCCATGAATCTCTTGACCATCAACTGCAACCTAGATCATCATCTGAGAGGTGGACGGGCAGAAGATCCATGGATGAATTCTTCTGCAAAGATTTCTTAATGGGAATGGAAGCGAGTTGGAAATTGTCCCATTTTAATGACATTTTCATACTTGTCTCTGCTCTAAGTGCAACTATTTATCCTCTTGGTTAAGCTGATTTTAAAATTGCCGTAGGGCTCAACACTGACAATGAACTCGGCATCAAAAGTTCCATTCCATATATCAAAGGTTAAAAATCTACCTATAGGATTTAAAACCCCTATCCCTTTCTATATTTTTTTCGCTCCACAGAAATAATGCTCCCTCAGAACCCTGCCCAGTAACTTAGCGACCACAGATGTTAGGCTCGCTGATCCATAGTTCCCAGGGATTTTCTTGCAGCTCTTTTTAAACAGAGGCACAACATTAGCCACCCTCCAGTCACCCGGCACCTCATCCATTTCTAACAAAGATTCATATACCTCACCAGCGCTCCCACAATTTCTTCTCTAGCTTCGCACAGCATCTTCAGATATATCTGATCAGGCCTGGGAGATCTATTTACTTTTGTACATCCTAGGACGCCCAGTACCTCCTGGACCATAACATGGACTGTCCGGAAGTCATCTCCATTAATAGTTTCCAGCCTTCATGTTTTTGAACAGAAGAAATAATCAAAGGACCTTGCCCATCTCTTGAAGCTCTCCACATAGATGACAGCTTTGGTTTCTGAGAGGCCCTATTCTTCTTTTCCCTAATGTACAAAAAATATCTTTGAATTTTCCTTAATTTTATTTGTCAGAGGCATTTCCCAATTTCCTTATTAAGTTTGCTCCTCTGTCCCCGAAAATGCTCCAGAGTCTAGAGAGAATCGAGGGAGTTTATTGTCGAGGGAGTTGAGGGAGTTGAATCAAATGGTATGTTGGCCTTCAGAGCGAGAGGATTTGAGTTTAGGAGCAAGGAGGTCCTACTGCAGTTGTACAAGGCACCGGTGAGACCGCACCTGGAGTATTGTGTGCAGTTTTGGTCTCCTAATTTGAGGAAGGGCATTCTTGCTATTGAGGGAGTGCAGCGTGGTTCACCAGGTTAGTTCCTGGGATGGCGGGACTGACATATGATGAAAGAATGGATCGACTGGGCTTATATTCACTGGAATTTAGAAGGATGAGAGGGGATCTTATAGAAACATATAAAATTCTTAAGGGATTGGACAGGCTAGATGCAGGAAAAATGTTCCTGATGTTGGGGGTGTCCAGAACCATGTATCACAGTTTAAGAATAAGAGGTAGGCCATTTAGGACTGAGATGAGGTAAAACGTCTTCACCCAGAGAGTTGTGAATCTGTTGAATTCTCTGCCACAGGAGGCCAATTCACTGGATATTTTCAAGAGATTTAGCTCTTAGGGCTAAAGGAATTGAGGGATGTGGGGAAAAAGCAGGAATGGGGTACTGATTTTGGATGATCAGCCATGATCATATTGAATGGCACTGCTGGCTCAAAGGATCGAATGGCCTACTCCTGCACCTATTTTCTATGTTTCCATGTTTCTATATTTGTATTATCATATGTCCCAAAATGGAACAATGAAATGCTTACTTGCAGCATTATTATAACATAATAATCAACAAAAGGTTCAATAAATAAAAAACCCAATATAATACAAAACACAAAAAAAGCCCTACAGTGCAGAACAAGGCCATTTGCAGTTCAGAGCTTTGTTGGAGATTGTGCTATTCAATAGCCTAATGGTTCTTGAGACGCTGTTCCTGAGCCTGGAGGCTAATAATTTCGGACTCCTATGCCTTCTTTCTGATAGCAGGAGTGAAATGGGAGCGTGGTGAGGGAGATGCGAGTTCTTGATGATGGTGGTTGCCATGTAAGCACCTCTTATAGATTGGTGAGGAGGTCAGTATATGTGATGAACTGGGCAGTTTCCACTGCTTTTTGTAATCTCCTTTGTTCCTGTGCATTCGACCTGTTGAAACAGGCCGAGATGCAACCAGTCAAATGCTCTCCACCGTATACCTGTTCAAGTGAGTACTAATCAATATACCAAAACTCATCAATCTTCCAAGGAAGTAGAGGCATTGATGTGCTTTCTTTAAAATTACATCAATGTGCTGGGTCTAGGACTGATCTTCAGTGACATGCAGGACCAGAAACTTGAATTTGTTGACTCCCTCCATCATTGACCCATCAATAAAATCAAGTTGTGGATCTTCAGCCTTCCTCTTCAAAAGTCAACAATTAGTTTTTTGGTTTTACTTACATTGAGAGCTTCGGGCATCATTCAGTGAGATGATCAATCTCCATTCTACACTCTGAGCCATCATTATCCGTAATTCACCCAACAACATTGGTGTCATCGGTGAATTTAAAGATGGAGTTGGAACTACAAAGTCATGGGTGTGGAGCGAGTACAGCAGGGGCTGACTGCACAGCCTTGAAGTGCTCCTGTGCCGATGCTTATTGAGGAGGAAGTGCTGCAATTGAAAATTAGTCTGCAATTGGAGATTAGTCTTTCTGTAGTTATCTAACTGGTATCAACCAGAATACACCAGCTCCATTAGAAGAACTGTTAACTTCCTGTGTAAGGCAGTTTTCCCAAATGCCAACTCCCGAATACCAACAAAGTGACAATGTTTGGTTGGGTCAGGATCTGGTAATTTCATATCAGAAATGTTCCATTAGAAGAATTTCACAAAGATGAATATCACATGAATGGAATGTGATATTTTGTTAAAGAGATTCATTTGGCATAATAGTGGTAGGAGCCAGAGTGAAAATTAGCCAGATAAACTTTCAATCACAGAAAAAAGCAGTAATTGGATTTTTTATCGCATTATACATTTTATTGCTGATTGACACTTATTATTCTATAATCCAGCTGAAGAATTATTTCTCAAATTATTTTTTAATTCAATTACTCAGTGATTTCAGGCACCAAATAGGGACATTTATAGTATTGACATATCAAAGCCTTGTGCAGCAGGAGTGAAAATAGGAATCAAAACCATTCATTTATGCTGCATATTTTGTGTTTCAATGCTTTTGATCAGTTTTTGTGTCAGTGCTTTAGATAAATATTGATATACTACATCTGATTCTATGTTAAATATGATTGTGCTACGGAATTATTTTTGCTCCTAATGACATACCATATCCTATTTTTATTTGATAAATTTAGGGCTAGGTACACCAAGAGATAGATACTAACTGATCACACGTTTTATCTTCTGCGTGGCACTGTGGTACCGCTGGTAAAACTGCTGCATCACAGCACCAGAGACCGTGGTTGATTCAGAACTTGACGTTGTCTGTGTGGAGTTGCATGTTCTCCCTGTGACTGTGTGGGTTTCCTTCAGGTGCATCGGTTTCCTCCCAAAGATGTGCAGGTTTGTAGGTTAATTGGCCTCTGTAAATTTCCCGTGTAGGGAGTGGATGCAAAAGTGGAATAACATAGAATTAATATGAGCAGATGATCAATGGACTCAATGGGCCGAAGGGCCTGGTTCCATATTGTACGTCTACACTAAACTCAACTTCTATGCAGATTCCTTTTGTAGAGTGGAGACACAAAGCAGATGCTGGTTTACAAAAAAAGGTTTTCTCCCGTCCCCATCCCCCCCCCCCCCCCCCCCACCACCCCACCTCCCATCACTGCAATCGGTCTGAAGAATATCCGACTCAAAACATCGCCTATTCATATTCTCCAGTTATTGCCTGACCCGCTGAGTTACTCCAGCACTTTGTCTTTATTTCCGATTATAGAGGTTTTCCACTTTGCATCAAACTGCCAATTCATAGCAGGTGAGTATCAAGTTCCAGGCAGTTTCAACTGTATTTTTGCATTCATTAATAACTGAATTTAGCCTTCCCAAACTCATTTCACTTTCAGCTGCCAGAAGCTGTCACCATAATGCATTTATTTGGCAGGAGAGCAGAGGCACCATTTGTGTAGCAGTGATGACTGGGAGTAGACAGTTCTACTGGATTCACACAAAACTACAGAGGGATAGGCATTTCAAAGACACACTAAGCATCACTTTCTGCGACTGCCAGTGATTTTTTTTTTGCTGATTGAAAAGAGCTGATGGGATTAATAATGGAGCTAATGAGAAGGAAAATAGATGCAACTTGATCTCTCAGAGGAAATCACACTTAAATCGATAGTAAGCAAGCTAGGACAAGCACGCAGCATTTTTGGCATTGTCACAATAACAATGTGAGCAAAGCCTCCTGCCAGAAATACAGTAGGTAATTGCAAGTCAGTAGATTTTTATTCCATCCACTGGGAGTATATTTCAAATCAACTCACAGATACGTCCACCCAGCCATTCGTATAAAGAAACAATTTGATCTTTGTGTAACCAAAACAGAATAGTATGGATTTCAATACAATGTTCAATATGTGATGACATATAAAAATTATTATTTCGGAAAATTAAACATATTTGATAGAAATTGTTAAAACAATTAGACAAATTCAGGTATGTTGAAATAGAAGTGAATGTTGTCTGAAAAAGTGGCATGTTCTAAAAGATTAAATTTGACTGACATATCAAATCTATATATCATATCATATCATATATATACAGCTGGAAACAGGCCTTTTCGGCCCTCCAAGTCCGTGCCGCCCAGTGATCCCCGTACATTAACACTATCCTACACCCACTAGGGACAATTTTTACATTTACCCAGCCAATTAACCTACATACCCTAAAACTCTTGTTTGTTTGCTTGTTTGTGATCAAACTACAGCCAAAACGGTACACGATAGCGCAACAATTTTAGGCCCACCTTACTCAGCATTGTCACTTTAGTGATAATGCAAGTAGTTTTATTGAAATCGGTGTTATATTTTTCAAGTTATTCATTTTAACGTTTAAATCTATTTCCCAGGGAGGAAGGGGGGAGGAGTGAGGATAAGGGGGGTTGAGGGGATGGAGTGGGGGGAGGGGGAGGCGAAGGAGAGGAGGGGGGAGGACGGAGGGAGGGGGAGGAGGAGGAGGGGGGAAGGGAGGGAGGGGGCGGAGGGAGGGGGGGTGGAAGGGGAGGGGGAGGGACGGGGAGGAGGAGGGAGGGGGGAGAGGGGAGGGGGAGGGAGGGAGGGGGGAGAGGGGAGGGGGAGGGAGGGAGGGGGGAGTGTGGGAGGAGAGGATGCTGCACCAATGCAGGAAAGGTTTGGGCCCAACGGGTCCACTTGTTCTAGTATTGAACTAAAACAACAGTGAAGAGATTAAATTAATTTCAGCAACAATTAAATAGTGGTTAAAAGGCAAAAGTTTAATCGTAATTTGATCAGGACTGTGAAACCAATCAGTTAATTCCCATAAAATAATCCTTAAAACAAAACCAATAGATTGAGAAATATGAATTGGGTATATTGCTTAAGTGATTTGCTAAATTATTTTGAAATATATAGGTGTTATTGACTGCAAACTGTTGCAATTATTCAGTTTTCCAGCAGAACCTTCTTCAGTAAGGCGGCTGATTAACTAAGTGGATTGTGATGTAGGAATTTCTGGAAATTGTAAGAAAATTTGGCAAGTTTGTAACATGGTTAACCCTAGAGCTTTACGTACTGGAAAAGATTATGGGAATTTAGGTCAACTTCTCTACATCGGCGAGACCAAGCGCAGGCTCAGCGATCGTTTCGCTGAACACCTCTGCTCAGTCAGTCTTCACCTACCTGATCTCCCGGTGGCTGAGCACTTCAACTTCCCCTCCCATTCCCAATCTGACCTTTCTGTCCTGGGCCTCCTCCATTGTCAGAGTGAGGCCCAGAGCAAATCGAAGGAACAGCACCTCGTATTTTGCTTGGGTAGTTTACAACCCAGTGGTATGAACATTGATTTCTCTAACTTCAGATAGTCCTTGCATTCTCTCTCCATCCCCTCCCCCTTCCCAGTTCTCCCACTAGTCTTACTGTCTCCGACTATATTCTATCTCTGTCCCGCACCCTCCCCTGACATTAGTCTGAAGAACTCGACCTGAAACATCACCCGTTCCTTCTCTCCATAGATGCTGCCTGACCCGTTGAGTTATTCCAGCATTTTGTGTCTACATTCGAATTAAACACACATCTGCAGTTCTTTTCTACACATGTCATGAAAAGAATGATCCCTTCAGAGCTGAAAGGGGACAGGAATGTAAGTCTGGTGGTGGAATCTCTTTGCAGGCCTTCTCTAACATCTCTAGTCTGCATTTCACACCATTTTTTTCTCTCTTTAACTGCTTCATTAACTAATTAAGCAGATGGCTTCATCAACAATTAATAACCATGGCAAACCTAGCCCCACTCTGCCAGAAATATTCCTTTTGTTGTCAGGGTATCACAATCTGAAGAAGGGTCTCGACCCGAAAGGTCACCCATTCCATCTCTCCTAGATGCTGCCTGACCTTCTGAGTTAGACAACAGACAATAGACAATAGGTGTAGTGTAGGCCATTCAGCCCTTCGAGCCAGCACCGCCATGCAATGTGATCATGGCTGATCATTCTCAATCAGTACCCCGTTCCTGCCTTCTCCCCATACCCCCTGACTCCGCTATCCTTAAGAGCTCTATCTAGCTCTCTCTTGAATGCATTCAGAGAATTAGCCTCCCACTGCCTTCTGAGGCAGTAAATTCCACAGATTCGCAACTCTTTGACTGAAAAAGTTTTTCCTCATCTCCGTTCTAAATGGCCTACCCCTTATTCTTAAACAGTGGCCCCTTGTTCTGGACTCCCCCAACATTGGGAACATGTTTCCTACCTCTAACGTGTCCAACCCCTTAATAATCTTATACGTTTCGATAAGATCCCCTCTCATCCTTGTAAATTCCAGTGTATACAAGCCTATACAAGTTACTCCAGCATTTTGTGATACCTTCGATTTGTACCAGCATCTGCAGTTATTTTCCTAGCTTTTGTTGTCAACATCTCTCCAACACCCTCAGCGCTACTTTTCTTCTTCAGTTTGACAATGGGTTTTCCACCTACAATATTATTTCTGTTTTAATATCCCTTTTAGAATCAGTATGGATAGAGATGAGGAATTGTAAGGGTAAAAAGACCCTAATGGGAGTCATCTACAGGCCCCCAAACAGTAGCCTCGACATAGGGTGCAAGTTGAATCAGGAGCTAAAATTGGCATGTCACAAATGTAATGCTACGGTGATCATGGGAGATTTCAACATGCAGGTAGACTGGGAAAATCAGGTTGGTAATGGACCCCAGGAAAGAGAGTTTGTGGAGTGCCTCTGAGATGGATTCTTAGAACAGCTTGTACTGGAGCCTACCAGGGAGAAGGCAATTCTGGATTTAGTGTTATGTAATGAACCTGACCTGATAAGGGGACTCGAGATAAATGAGCCATTAGGAGGCTGTGACCACAATATGATAAGTTTTACTCTACAAATGGAGAGGGAGAAGGGAAAATCGGAGGTGTCAGTATTACAGTATAGCAAAGAGGATTACGGAGGCATGAGGCAGGAGTTGGCCAAAATTGACTGGAAGGAGGCCCTAGCAGGGAAGACTGTGGAACAGCAATGGCAGGTATTCCTGGGAATAATGCAGAAGTTGCAGGATCAATTTATCCCAAAGAGGAGGAAAGATTCTAAGGGGAGTAAGAGGCACCCGTGGCTGACAAGGGAAGTTAAGGACAGCATAAAAATAAAAGAGAAGAAGTATAACATAGCAAAGAAGAGTGGGAAGCCAGAGGATTGGGACTCTTTTAAAGAGCAACAGAAGATAACTAAAAAGGCAATACGGGGAGAAAAGATGAGGTACGAGAGTAAACTAGCCAATAATATAAAGGAGGATAGTATAAGCTTTTTTAGGTATGTGAAGAGGAAAAAAATAGTCAAGGCAAATGTGGGTCCCTTGAAGACAGAAGCAGGGGAATTTATTATGGGGAACAAGGAAATGGCAGAAGAGTTGAACCGGTACTTTGGATCCGCCTTCACTGAGGAGGATACAAACAATCTCCCAGATGTTTTAGTGGCCAGAGATCCTAGGGTGACAGAGGAACTGGAGGAAATCCACATTAGGCAGGAAAAAGTTTTGGGTAGACTAATGGGACTCAAGGCTGATAAATCTCCAGGGCCTGATGGTCTGCATCCCAGGGTGCTTAAGGAGGTGGCTCTAGAAATTGTGGACGCATTAGTAATTATTTTCCAATGTTCTATAGATTCCGGGTCAGTTCCTGTGGATTGGAGGGTAGCTAATGTTATCCCACTTTTCAAGAAAGGAGGGAGAGAGAAAACGGGAAATTATAGACCAGTTAGTCTGACATCAGTGGTGGGGAAGATGCTGGAGTCAATTATAAAAGACGAAATTGCGGAGCATTTGGATCGCAGTAACAGGATCGTTCCGAGTCAGCATGGATTTACGAAGGGGAAATCGTGCTTGACTAATCTACTGGAATTTTTTGAGGATGTAACTAGGAAAATTGACAGGGGAGAGCCGGTGGATGTGGTGTACCTCGACTTTCAGAAAGCCTTCGACAAGGTCCCACATAGGAGATTGGTGGGCAAAATTAGAGCACATGGTATTGGAGGTAGGGTACTGACATGGATAGAAAGTTGGTTGACAGACAGAAAGCAAAGAGTGGGGATAAATGGGTCCCTTTCAGAATGGCAGGCAGTGACTAGTGGGGTACCCCAAGGCTCGGTGTTGGGACCGCAGCTTTTTACAATATACATCAATGACTTGGATGAAGGGATTAAAAGTACCATTAGCAAATTTGCCGATGATACAAAGCTAGGTGGCAGTGTGAACTGTGAGGAAGATGCTATGAGGTTGCAGGGTGACTTGGACAGGTTGTGTGAGTGGGCGGATGCATGGCAGATGCAGTTTAATGTGGATAAGTGTGAAGTTATCCACTTTGGTGGTAAGAATAGGAAGGCAGATTATTATTTGAATGATGTCGTTAGGAAAAGGGGACGTACAACGTGATCTGGGTGTCTTAGTGCATCAGTCACTGAAAGGAAGCATGCAGGTACAGCAGGCAGTGAGGAAAGCCAATGCAATGTTGGCCTTCATAACAAGAGGAGTTGAGTATAGGAGCAAAGAGGTCCTTCTGCAGTTGTACAGGGCCCTAGTGAGACTGCACCTGGAGTACTGTGTGCAGTTTTGGTCTCCAAATTTGAGGAAGGATATTCTTGCTATTGAGGGCGTGCAGCGTAGGTTTACTAGGTTAATTCCCGGAATGGCGGGACTGTCATATGTTGAAAGGCAGGAGCGACTAGGTTTGTATACACTGGAATTTAGAAGGATGAGAGGGGATCTTATCGAAACGTATAACATTATTAAGGGGTTGGACATGTTAGAGGCAGGAAACATGTTCCCAATGTTGGGGGAGTCCAGAACCAGGGGCCACAGTTTAAGAATAAGGGGTAGGCCATTTAGAACAGAGATGAGGAAAAACTTTTTTAGTCAGAGAGGTGTGAATCTGTGGAATTCTCTGCCTCAGAGGGCAGTGGAGGCCAATTCTCTGAATACATTCAAGAGAGAGCTAGATAGAGCTCTTAAGGATAGCGGAGTGAGGGGGTATGGGGAGAAAGCAGGAACGGGGTACTGATTGAGAATGATCAGCGATGATCACATTGAATGGCGGTGCTGGCTCGAAGGGCCGAATGGCCTACTCCTGCACCTATTGTCTATTGTCTAATCTTTCTATCTAATTTTCTAATTTTTCTTGAATTTTGCAGCCCAACGTAACTGCATTCCTCCAGCTCTAGTCTCACACCACCATCAATGCCACCTTGTACCTGTCAATGCCCCCCCCCCTGCAGGATTCCCTCCCCCAAACTACTTCGTCTCAAAGTTTTTTTTCCTCCAACAGTGTTATTAAAAATTATCTTTTTGACGAAGTCTTTGGTCATCTGTCCCAGCATCATCTTAAGAGATTTGGTGTAAAATTCCCTTTGATAGTGATCCTTGGAATCCTTCACTGAAAATTGCACAATGAAAGCCAATTGTTATTGATGTAAACATTTGTGGCATATTGGTCAAATGATGTTCAAACTTAGTACACTCTAGCACATGGTATATTTTTAATGCATTTCCTTCAAGATAACTCATTTAAATTATTGTCCAGTTGTAAGAAATATATCTGAAGATATCTGAAAGAAGAAAGATGTTTAAGCTTGGCAAGTTCTCAACTTTGAGGTAATGATTGGAGGTTTGGAAGATATCTGTGACTGTTTTATTTTCTGTGCTTTCAGGTGTCAAAATCCAAAGGCATATATTCCCAGCCTTTGTAACGTCTTGTTTTACGCAAGATTCCTGCATATGTAGGTCTCTATGCCCTATATTATCCTGAACATCTCTCTGCCTTTAACATTTTACTTTCGACAAAATGTATCATAATAACTTTACTTTCATTCACACATTTTGATTTTCACAGGATAGAACTAAATGAGTATTACCGTCACCATAATATATTTTTAAACAGGTATTCAATATATTTTAAATAACGTGGTGAACGGCAATGTAATGACTTAAACGATGCAAATATTTCAAGTCTACATGTATGAGCCAGTATTGTAAGTTGAAAACCTCTATAATGGCATCATTAATCTATTTATTTTAGCCTGTGTTAGGAGAGGATTCGACCACAATTTAGCAAAATCAATTTCTGATTAATAGTTTATGTTAGAGCTGTGGATAATTTACTGAGGAACTCGCCAGGTGCTGAGGCACATCAAACCTTTTCAGGCCAGTATCACATGATTTACCATCTGTTTAAATTAATAGTCTTGAAATCAAGCTTTGCAGTTACTTAAAATAACTCCTGCATGGCTTTCTTTCAGAAGCACCAAGTTATATCCCTATTCCAATGGTGTGGATTGGTTTTCCTATAATCACGGGTATAATCACGGGTATTCTAAGATCAGATATGTGGGCAATGTACAGGAGGATGTAACAACAATAGGGTTGTAGTAATGGAGGGTTTAACTTGACTGGGATTGCCTGAGTGCAACGGGCTTAGATGGGGTCTAATTTTTTTTTAAAGCATTTGGTAGAGATTCTTATTGGAGAAGGAACTGTACTTGACCTTATCTTAAGGGACAAGGATGGTAAGTGGTGGAAACATCTTTGGAGAAATCCTTTGGAAACAGCTACCATATGATTCACATTAGATTCTTATCATTTACAGTAGGGTGCAATGCAATTCCTTGTTCACATGAGAAAAAGTATTCATCATTTGTTGCATGGAATGGAGGTCTTTACTTATATGGGGAGATCGGGTAGTTGGGTACTGTATATTCTCACTGGAATGTATGAGGCTGAGGGGTGACCGTATTAAGGTTTATTAAATTATGAGGGGCATTATCAGGACAAATCTTTTGTTTGTTTGTTTGTTTTTATGTCTTGTTTGCTCTGTAAAGTGTCTTTGAGTATCTTGAAAAGCGCTATATAAAATAAATGTATTATTATTATTATTATTATTATTATTATAGAGAGGATAGAGTCTGTCATTTTCCTGAAGTGTGGTAGTAGAAAAAAATAGAGAGCATAGGTCTAAGGTGTGAGGGGAGAAATATACAAGAGATCTGAGGGGCAGTTTTTTTCCACCCAGAGGGACGTGATTGTATGGAACACGCTGTCAGAGGAACGTGTAGAGGCAGATACAATTATTGCATTTAAAAAGAATTTGTAGACGTTCTTAGATAAGAAAGAAGTAAAGGAATAATGGCCGAATGCAGGCAAATGTGATTAACGTAGATGGGCATCATGGTCAGCATGGACTAGTTGGGCCAAAGGACAATTTTGGGGTCCACACCTCTATGACTCCATGTTTTCACACAGAGCTCCAGGGACATCTTTGTTCCCTTTAACATCTCAGCCTAAGATCTATGCTTCTATATTCTAGCAACAAACAATATAACTTCCATGTTCTTTCCCTCAAACCATAATTAGAACATCATATTCAAGAAACTGGATCACAAAAGAGGCGTGACTTTAAAACAAAAATTGATCTTAGAGAGCAACTTGTTTGGAGCTTAACCAATATTTTGTCTATTTTCCAACTTTTCAATTGACAATTGTGAATCCAAAATAATCATATTGTTACCTTTTCAGAATTAATGAAACTCTCCTGGTTTTAAAATATTTTAGATGTTATACTTGAACGAGTGGCTTAAGTGCCTTAAGCTTCTCAAATTAAATGGTGCAAATAGCTTTTTAAACAGCTACGTATCTTAGAATAATTCAAAAGAGAATAGTGGGGAATATGTGTCAGATGTTTAGGGAAAGGGGAGCATGGGAAGGATAGAGAAGGATAGAGAAGGATAGAGAAGAGGCGAACAAAGGCAATGGACTGAAGAACAAGACGAAAGAAACTTCAGATGCTGAAATCCAGAACATAAAAAGAACACCAAAAACTGAAATCTGGAAGATAAACAGAACATTAAGAACTCAGCAGGTCAATAACCATCGGTGGAGGAAAAAAGTGTAAATCGGCACTACAGGGTCGAAATCTTGCATTGGGATTGAAAAGGAAAAATTGTCAGTGTATGGCAAACACTCTTTCCTCTCCTCTCTCGAGCCTCTTTGTGCCTCCACAGTTGCTGATCAACCTGCTAAGTGTTTTCAGCATTTGTTTCTTTTACAGACTGAAGAAAAAAGTGGAAATAAATAAAGGTGCTTTAAATTGGTGTGTATTAAAAGCCCACTGCCCCACTAGTTTAGTTCAGATCATTCTCTGCCAGCCAATTGGATGTGCAAAATTGAGGTAACTAAAGGTCACAACACAAAGTTACATTGTTCACACAGAACTAGCCAAAGGAGATGGGTACAGCTTATCCATCGTGGGTAATGATGGGTAACATGACAATAATTGGGAAGATTGGCGGCATGTGCAATTAATTATGTTTTGATTTTAGTGGCAATATCTACAGATTACGGCACTGCTACTCAGCAGGATATCAAGTTTATTACATCTATTACTCCTCGTTCAGATTCAGATTAGTTTACTTTCATATAGACCAGGATACATTGAAATTCCTTGTTCTCATGAACCTTACAAAGTTAGTATACATGCAGCTATAAATGCAAAGGTAAGCGCAAAATAACAGAATGGCGCCAGATTTTGGTGCAATCATAGGTCGTGCAAATAAATTTAAAGTCCAATTATGGAATAACTGTATGAGGTAGAATTGAGTAAAAGTATGTGGTGGCACCTTTGGGAAGTGGGTGTGAAATAAATGTTCAGAAGTCTGATAGCAGTGGGAAAAGCTGTTCTGAAGTCTGAAAATCTGTATACATATTCTTTGTCAGTTACATATTAATAAATCATTTAATTGTTGTTAATTTTGAGGTAACTTGAACATTATTGGCAACATGATTATTTAATAGTTCCGTTTCAGTGTACAACTATAACAGTTGGAAACTCCCACCTCCCTATTTCTCCCTACTTTGCTTCAGACTACTTTCCTTCTTTATCTGCACACAATGGCTTCTGTGTCCTCAGAAACTAGCAAAATCAAAACACAGTAGAAGACTAAAGGAACACAGTACTAGGCCCAGACCTTTGTGGGCAAAAGGTAATACACGTTGCAGGTATCTTGTAGTCAGAATGTCATTTGGTTAAACCTCCAGGAACGTCTGTAGCAATTTTACAACCCTGATAAATACTCACTAATGGATCTCGGTGTTCAGGGGTCTTTGCAAAACTCCAGTAGTACTTTCATCATGGTAAATTTCAGTAGATTGTTGAAAAACCAAGACTGCATTGTGAATTAATACAACACTCTGACCATGGACCAGATGAGCAAAGCACAAAAAGCTGGAGGAACTCCTCAGGGAGTATAGCATCTGGGGGGGGGGGAATGTTTCAGGTCAGGACTCTTCGAAATACTCCATTCCCTCCCCAGATACTGCCTGACCTGCTGAGTTCCTCTAGCTCTGTGTTTCGTTGAAACTTCCAGCATCTTCCGATCTAGTGGATTAGAATTATGCTCGGGTGCATCCAAGATTTATGATTTTAACAAAACATTGCATGCCCAATAGAAACCAATGGCGGTTAAGAACAAAAGAAAAAATAGGTCAGTTAGCCACTCACACCTGCTCTGCCATTTGATAAACTCACCGGTGACCATTTCCTTCATTAATACCTTCCTGTGCTGATCTCATGCCCTTTGAGTCTTTGAATATCCAAAATCCGATTGATATTTGTCTAGAATATCCCCAGTGACAAACCTCTTGGGTAAAAGACGAAAATGGCTCTTATCTCAGTTCTGATTAGCTGACTCTTTATTGTGGGATAACAATGCCTTGTTCTTGACAGACCAGTTAGCTTAGTTCTATAATCAAATCCTTATCTCCCTAAATGTGCAAAAGTTCAAAGCATTCTTATATGTCACTGTAGTGCCATCTGCTGTCTGTTATGCCTAAAACATGACTTTATTCAAATACCAAAGAAACATATTTTGGAATCAGTGTCTATATATTTCTGGAATTGCAGCAAGAAATAACTTAAATAAATAAACTTTTGTATGTTATTTCATTCAACAAATTAAGGAGGATGTCACGGCAGTGTTCAGAGATGACATTACGGCCAGTTGGTCTAGTGAGGCGATATGGTTGGAGCTGAGGAAGAAAAAAGGGATGATCACCTTGTGGGGGTGTACTACAGACCCCTGCATAGTCAACGGGAATTAGAAGAGCAAATGTGCCAGGAGATTGTAGACAGCTGCAGGTCAAATAAGGTTGTTGTAGTAGGGAATTTTAACTTTCCCAATATAGACTGGGAAAATCATAATGCAAAGGGTTTAAATGGGGTGTAATTTCTCAAAAGTGTTCAGAAGCGTTTTCTTAAGCAGTATGTAGAGGCCCCCACGCGTGAGAGAGCAACACTGAATCTAGTATTGGGAAATTGGGAAGGACAAGTTTATGAAGTGTTTGTGGAGGAGCCTTTTGGGACCAGTTACCACAGTTCGATTAGGTTTAAGATAGTTATGGATAGGGACGGAGAGGGTCCACGTGTTAAAATGCTCAACTGGGGTAAGGCCAACTTTGAGGTTATGAGAGGAGGCCTCGCTCAAGTTCACTGGAGCAGGTTATTTAAGGGGAAAGGAACATCGGCCAAGTGAGATGTTTTTAATTAGTGTTTTTTAAAGTGTGCTGATGAAAGCTCAGGATATGTACATCCCCATTCGAGTGAAGGGCAAAGCAGGCAAACACAAGGAAGCTTGGCTGACGAGGGAAATGGAGGTATTGGTCAAAAACATGAAGGATGCATGGGACAGGTATAGGCAGCTGAGATCAAGTGCATCCCTGGAGAAATTTCAGGATCTAAGAAGTAAACTGAAAAAAGGAGAGCAGAAAAGCAAGGAGAGTTCCAGGAGATCTCTGGCAGGTAGCATTAAGGACAATCCCCAAAGATTTTATAAATACACTAGATGACCCATTGGGTTCCCATTGTTACTAAAGGTTCTTTAGTATCTTGTCAGTTTCTTTGTTGAACTAAATTAAGGCACATGTTGCAATCAAAAGCACTTGAACAATTGGTTGGGCAGAAAACAGCCAAAACGGTCGGTACATGACAGTGCAACAATTTGAACAAAACATGACCCGTGGACCCGTTGGGTTCCTGTTGTGACAGTGGACCCCACTCCAATAGTACACAGCAATATCCCAGGGTATATTCGAGGTTGTGGCGGCCTGGGAGTCTCCCCCGGGGGCGGGCGAGGGGGGAGAGGAAAGGGGAGAGGGAGCCAGCCACTCACCCGGGCCCTGGGTGGCCATCGCGGCAGCCAGCAGCAGGAGAGCAGCCGCATGGCGCTGCCCCATGTTTATCCTGCCGGCGGCCATCTTCTTTGACCTCCTCTCTGCCGCCGCCCTGCACCACAGGAGGAAGGTCAGGCGTGGGG
This sequence comes from Rhinoraja longicauda, assembly GCF_053455715.1. Lineage (NCBI taxonomy): Eukaryota > Metazoa > Chordata > Chondrichthyes > Rajiformes > Arhynchobatidae > Rhinoraja > Rhinoraja longicauda. The sequence continues at coordinate 78,026,663 of NC_135953.1, read as the reverse complement.
CACGCTGGGACGGGCACCGATCCTCCCGGCGCTGCTGCTCAGACGTGCTGCCGCCGGGCCCAGCAACCCTCCCCCAACTGCGCACACGCGGATACCGGGCCCGACAACCCTCCCCCAACTGCGCAGGTGCAGCTACCGGGCCGTTGAAACTTGTCCCATTCACAGTATAAAGTTTATTAAAGTTTATAAAGTGAATTACTTTTAAAATATAACAAAACTTGATACTGCACACCGCAGGCGAATGGTAAGGTGCCCCAAAAATTGTTGCGCTATCGTGTACCGTTTTGGCTGTATTTTGGGAACATGCATATCTATATATATATAGATAAGGGGCGTAAGGGTAACTAGAGAGAGGGTGGGATTCACCATTCAGCACGGAAGACTGCAACATCCTCATTGGAAGACGATGTGATTTTCCTCGACCAAATGCCGGGTTTCCTGCTATGTAACAGTGCAGTAAGCTGCAAACAGAAATTTCAATAAGAATGGGATAGACATAAAAATGGCAAGCAATAAGAAATTGGAATCACACCTGTATTATGCGTGAAACTGCCTAACAGTCACGCATCTGTTTTTATTTAGTGGTAGAGGAGGCGACATTGTAAGCAATGAATGGTTGACACCAGATTCGAAGAATAGAGGTCATAGATTGATATAATGTGGAAACAGGCCTTTCGGCCCAACTTGCCCACACCGGCCAACATGTCCCAGCTACACGAGTCCCACCTGCCTGCATTTGGTCCATATCCCTCCAAACTTGTCCCGTCCATGAATCTGTCTCGCTGTTTCTTAAACATTGGGATAGTCCCAGCCTCAATTACCTCCTCTGACAACTTGTTGGAAAGAAAAGGTGAAAGGACAGTTATTGCGCCTCCTAATTGGACTGTTGGATGGGGACTGTTTGGTGCGGACAGATCAGTGGACCAGGGAGTCATGACAGGAACAGACCCTTCGAAATGCTGATAAGGGAGGAGAGGGGAATTTTGCTGGTGGTGAAATCTTATGTCAGCTGGCAGAAATTGTGAAAGATGATTCATTGAATGTGGAAGTTCATAAGTGATAGGAGCAGAATTAGGACATTCGGCCCATCTAGTCTATACCATTCAATCATGGTTGATCTATCTTTCCATCTTTACCCCATTCTCCTGCCTTATCCCCATATCCGCTGGCACCCGTACTAATCAAGAATCTATATCTGCCTTAAAAATATCCATTGACTTGGCCTCCACAGCCGTCTGTGGCAATAAATTCCACAGATTCACCACCCTCTGACGAAGGAAATTCCGCCTCATCTTCTTAAAGGAATGTCCTTTAATTCTGAGGCTAGACTCTCCCACTAGTGGAAACAACAGTGGAAGCTGGTGGGGTGGAAGGTGAAGACCAGGGAAACACTGCCCCTTTCTGTCAAGAACAAGCGAGAGGGGTGTAGTGAAGAGCTCTGTCCACTATAGTAATGGGAAAGCCATGGTTTAGGAAATATTATACCGGTGTGAAAAGGCTCATCATTGGAGCAAAAACAGGATACAGAGGGACCCAGGCCTTGGTGTACTATAGATAGTACCTTCGTCATATCCATTCCCTGGCTCGCTCTGCTGCTTAATACCCTCTTATTTTCTCTTTTTCAGTATTTTGGCAAACCATCTCTTTTTCCACAGATGTTGCCTGAGTGTTTCCAGTTTAGTTTAGTTTAGAGATGCAGTGCAACAATCGGCCCTTCAGCTCACCGTGCCGTGCCGACCAGTGATCCCCACACACTTACACTATCCTGCACACTAGGAACGATTTACAATTTTAGCAAACAAATTAACCAACAAACCCGTACATCTTTCGAGTGTCGGAAGAAACCAGAGATACAGGTGAAAAGCCACGCAGGTCACGAGAAGGACATATAAATTCCGGACAAACAAGTACCCATAGTCTGTATTGAACCCGGGTCTCTGGTGCTGTAAGGCAGCAACTCTACTGCTGTGCTACCGTGCCACAGTATTTTCTGATTTATTTCAGAATTCCAGCATCTGCACCTTTAAAAAAATAGTTTTAGTATATTTATCTTCAGTGTTCATTAACAGATCTAGTAATTAAATTGGGATGTTAACAGATATTTATTCAGGTAAACGAAAGTGTGTATTCAAAATATTGTGCTTCCTGTTGGTATCAATGTTATGTAAGGATTTTACAAATTACAGGAACCTCCTAATAAAATGCCTCATATGAATCCAATCAATGAAATAGACCTGATGCAAACAGGGCACAAGCAGTTTGAACTCAACGTTCTCATTGCAACCCTGTTAATGCACATGCCCATTGTCCTGTGGCCCTCATGAAAGGCTTGGCACCTGCTTATTTCAGGTTGGTGAGTCATGGAACAATACAGCACTGGAACAGCACCTTCAGACCACAATGTCTGTGCTGAGCATGATGTCAGGATAAACTAATCTCATGTTCCTACACATAATCCATATCCATTCCCTGCTTATTCATGTGCCTATCTAAAAGCTGCTTAGGTCTCCTCTCAACCTCCAGCATTCCAGTGACACCAATCTAAGTCTGTCCAACCTCTCCTTACACCTACTACTGTTTAATCAAGGCATCGTTTTGGTAAACCTCTTCTGCACCCTTTCTAAAACCTCCATATCCTTCCAGTATTGAGGGACCAGGACATATTGCAAATGTGCCCTAACTAAAGTCCTGTAAAGTTGCATCATGACTTCTTGACTCTTACACTCATTTCCCCGAACAATGAAAGCTGAGAGCTAGATAGAGCTCTTAAGGATAGCGGAGTCAGGGGGTATGGGGAGAAGGCAGGAACGGGGTACTGATTGAGAATGATCAGCCATGATCATATTGAATGGCAGTGCTGGCTCAAAGGGCTGAATGGCCTCCTCCTGCACCTATTGTCTATTGTCTATTGAAACTAAGTATACCACATGCCTTCATTACCACTCCATTTACTTGTGTTGCCACTTTCAGAGAGTTATGAATTTGGAACACAAGATCCTTCTGTACATCAATGCTCTTAAAGTTCTTGCCATTAATTGCACATTTTCCCCTTACAATTGACATCCCAGAGTGAAGCACCTCATACTTGGTCTAATTAAACTCCTCTGGCCATTCTGATCTATGTTCCACTGTATACTTTTGATAGCATTCTTCACAGTGTATGACTCCAGCAATCCTGGTGTCATCTGCAAACTCATTAACCAACCTATCTACATTTATGACCAGGTCATTTATGTACATAAAACGGAGGCCTCTGCATAAATCCCTGCGGAACTCCACTGGTCCCAGCCTGAATATTGTCCTTCCACTACAGCCTCTGTCTTCAGTAAGACAGTTGTGAATTCATCTGACCAAGTTACTGTTAATCCTGTGCATCTTAATCTGTTGGATAACCCTACCATCGGGATTTTATCAAATGCCTTACTAAAAATCATGCAGACAACATCCACCATCCTATCCTTATCGACGACCTTTGTCACCCCCTCAAAAAAACGTTCAAGTTAGTAAGAAATGACCTGTCGTATACAAAAACCATGCTGACCATCCCTAATCAACCCATTCTCTTCCAAATGGGAGTATCCCAAAACATTATCTTCAATAGGTTCCCTCCCACTGACGTGGGGCTATCCAACCTATAATTCCCTGGATTTTCTCTACCTCTTTTCTTAAACAGAAGGAATAACATTAGTTACTCACCAGTCCTCCAGGACCACGCCTGTGGCTAAAGAAAATGCAAAGATCTCCTGTCAATGCTCCTGCAATCTCCTCTCTTAATAACCTGGGATAAATCCCATCAGGGCCTGGGGATTTATCCACCCCACGCTGTTCAAGAACCCAACACCACCTCCTTAATCTCAAATTACCCTTCCATATTAATATTCTGTTATGACAACCTGTCTCTTCTCATTAAAATAAGATATTAAATAGGCCAATCAATGATTCTTAAAGAGATTTCCGCAGGCCACTTAATTTGTAATTGGGTTTTACATTTTGTTTTAAACTTTATTACATTTCTGCTATGATTGAATATCAGAACCTGTTGAATTGAAAAAATCTATCCAGAGAAAATTATTTTTTATTCAATCTCACATCAATGACTTCACAACAGTGATCAGTAAAATGGACTACATTGAGAATTGGGAGGCTTTAACCCATCTGATATTAAAATCAGCTAAATGAGTGATGGCAGATTTTTCCATCTACAGACTATTTTTTAACAGGAATTTCAGCTCAGAGATCAGGAATGAGAATCCTATTGATTTTCCATTTCTACTGCACCAAAACCATATGTTGCAACCTTATGCACACTCTTGACATCTACCCTGGTTAAGATAAATCATCAAATCAAAATATTGGAAATATTGTGGTCCTTTTGCTACATTTAAATAATACTTGGTATCTAAGATTTGGATTGCATTATTTTGGGATAACTACATACTAACACGATTAGCTTTGCATCTGGTTCAATGTAAGCAGTACCCATGTCTTTCATTAATAACGTCATATCGATTATAACATTGATTGTGATGTTTCTATGAAAAAATGAATGATGCAATTTCCCTACTCAGTACATTTCCAATTATAATACTTACATATATTTGCTATACAACTAAGACTAATTTCATCCATTGCTGTTAGCCACAGTTATGCTGCCGACATATTTCCTCAACCTGCTTCATTTGATCAAAGTAAAACAGCAAAAAACTGAAAGTCGATGCAAGGAAAATTTGCAGAAGGATTCATTTATGACAAGTAGACCTGAATAATTATCCAGGTAAAGTGATGGTAAACCAATTAAAATTATTGAAAACTTTTTTTTGCCAAAGTAATTTTCTGTTTCCATGTCAATCCAAAATTTTGCAAAGTAAAGTCACAATTAAATATAGTCAGATTACACTTAATCCATGTTTATTGACAAAGACATAAAGTGCTGGAGTAACTCAGAGGATCAGGCAGCATTCTCCAGAGAGAGAGCATTAGTGTCTTTGTTTTGTAAACCAGCATCTGCAGTTCCTTGCATCTCCATGTTTATTCATGTTCGTTGATTTCATGTATTCCTTTTCATCAAAGAATCACACCAGTTTTAAAAGCTAGCATCTATCTGGGTGGACCATAATTTCCTGTGAAAGAAAACTGTCAATGAAAATTTGCAATGTGGGAAATGAGGCATTTGGCACTTGAACAGTTGCATGTCCCTTCACCTATCGGTTTAAGGAATTGTGAAATAAACAGAAGAACTAAGCAGTTATGTCAATTAAAATGTGTGAAATTGATTCAGTACAGAAAGAGAAATAAAGACAATGAAATAAATATTGGCCAAGGAGGAGGAGGAAACAAAGTGTGTATATTATGTATTTAGTACCAAGGCCATGTGCTGAACTACAAAAGGTTTAAGTGGTCTAAATTTTGCTAGTTTTATTTGAGGTTTTTTTTTCTTTTTGATAAAAATGAAATAGAATCGCAATGCATTCTGCATCAGAATGTATTCAAAATTCCAGGTAATTGCTCGACTTCAGCTGCGATATATTGTTACATTATCAACTCGAAATTTCTGGGCTGCATTTTGAAGCACAGAGCATCTATCTCAATTTAGCTGAATGTACAAGGATTGCATTTTTCTTTGACAGTTTTTCTGAAGAGAATCAACACTAATTCTGATAATCACTCTTTGTATTTCATGCTGAGGACACATACAAGGAAGTAGTGGTAAGCACATATTTTATGTCCTTTCAGCATTAATCTGGTCCTTACTGAAGTATTGTTTCCTGTCAACCTGCATCTACATGTGCATTGCCCAACACATACACACAGCTCAGCCATTTCTTTATTTTGTTATTTATCACTGCACTGCCTGCCACCCATCGACCCAACTAGCAAGATGAAAGCAGCATCAGAAAGACAAGGATGCTGAGAAAGAAGAGGATGAAGATTTGCACACAGTAATACTGTTCCTCAGACAGGCATGTTTTAGCTCAGGCACTACAAGGGCAGAGGACACGTGTGAGGTGCGTCCAAAAGTCAGTCACCGTACAAGTGGTTTACTGTCAAGTGAGAGGGATAAAAACAACTGAGCTGAGGCTTGTTGGAGGTCAATCCAGCAGCATAATCAAAGCCAAGTTGCAGCCTGACCACTCCCTCCTTCCCTCTCTCATCAGGCAATAGGTATAGAATTGTGAAAATGTACACCTCCACTTCCCAGCTGTTCACAGGCAACTGAATCATCCAACCACAATCGGAGAACATTACTGAACTACTATCTACCTCAGTAGTGTACTACTATGACCACCAGGTGGCACCAACGATGGCTGCCTTGCCAAAGGTCTGTCTCGTCTTTCTCCTTCTTGTTGTTTTCATTTGTTGTAAAATGTATGTTTTAGTGTACATTTAGTTTTGTATTATGTGGGGGGTGGCGGGGGAAGCTTTTTTAATCTCTTTCCTCTACAGAGATGTGACTTTTTCCATGTCGTATCTCCGTCCACACTGCGGCCTAACATCGAGGAGCTGCCGGCCTCTTGCTGGGGACCGACTTTGGGATCTCCAAACGTGGGAGCCTGCGGACTTACCATCGTGGAGCTTGTGTTCCCTTTGTCAGGGATCGACTTCGGGAGTTTCAACTGCGGGAGCCTGCGGACTTTAACATCATGGAGCTCACGGTCTCTTGGTTAGGGACCGACTTTGGGAGCTGCAAGCCGCAGGAGCATCAATCGTCCCGACGCGAGAGCTTTGATCACCCGGACACGAGAGCTTCGATCGTCCCGACTGAGGATGGTTCTACTCCCCCGACCATGGGAGAAAAAGGAGGAAGAAGATAAGACTTTATTGCCTTCCATCACAGTGAGGAATGTGGAGGAGCCGCTGTGGTGGATGTTTGTCAAATTATATGTAGTTGTGTGTCTTGTTGCTTTTTTGGTATGACTGTATGGCAAATCAAATTCCTCGTATGTTGCAAAATATACTTGGCTATTAAATTACAATTATGATTATGATTGGTGATCCTCAGACTACCCTTGATTGGACTTTGCTGGTTTTGCCTTGCACTAAACGTTATTCCCTTATCATGTGTCTATACACTGTAAATGGCTCGATTGTAGTCATGTTTTGTCTTTCTGCTGACTAGCAGGCAACAAAAGCTTTTCACTGTACCTCACTCCACATGACAATAAACTAAACTAAAGTTGATGAGGTAGAGAATCATCAATTGTATAACTAATTAGATAGAAACATAGAAACATAGAAAATAGGTGCAGGAGTAGGCCATTCGGCCCTTCGAGCCTGCACCGCCATTCAATATGATCATGGCTGATCATCCAACTCAGTATCCCATACCTGCCTTCTCTCCATACCCCCTGATCCCTTTAGCCACAAGGGCCACATCTAACTCCCTCTTAAATATAGCCAATGAATTGGCCTCAACTACCTTCTGTGGCAGAGAATTCCACAGATTCACCACTCTCTGTGTGAAAAAAAACTTTCTCATCTCGGTCCTAAAAGACTTCCCCCTTATCCTTAAACTGTGACCCCTTGTTCTGGACATCCCCAACAATGGAACAATCTTCCTGCATCTAGCCTGTCCAACCACTTAAGAATTTTGTAAGTTTCTATAAGATCCCCCCTCAATCTTCTAAATTCCAGCGAGTACATGCCGAGTCTATCCAGTCTTTCTTCATATGAAAGTCCTGCCATCCCAGGAATCAATCTGGTGAACCTTCTCTGTACTCCCTATAGATACAGAGAAGGCAGCGATGATTTTTATTGCTCACCAATGTTTACATGCAGAGATGCAGCAATTTACTGATTTCTCCATGGAAACTTAATTGTATGTCCAATATTCCGTCAAAGACCTTTTCTTGATTCACGAATCCGTTTCATGAATTAAACAAATTTCCTCCCTCTTTTCTTATCTGTGGGTAATTGTGTCCCTGAGTACTGCAAGGCTTACATGGACATCATTTTAACTTGTCCCGCTCCCATTGGGCAGAGATACAGAAGCTTGAAAACACATAAAACCAGACTCAGTTGTCCCACTCTATTATCAAATTTCTAAATATGATCCTTTCATAAGCTAGGGTACAGTTTCAATTTTCTAACTTACCTCATTTCAGACATTGGACTTTTTCTTCTGGAACTGTAATGCTACAATGCTGAGGGACTAGATTCTGTACTCCCTTTTTCTTCGCTCTACATGTAGTACTTGCTTGTATTCATATGTAATATTATCTGATTTGATTAGATAGCATGTCAACCAAAGCTTTTATCTGTGTCTCAGAACACATGACAATAATAAACTTAAACCTAATTCTGATCCTGGTGGATCACCAGCTCTAAAACAGACTGGACACGATTGACAATGACCTTGGATAGGATTTTGTAATTCATGTTTAGTGATGAGATGTGTCAGCAATTTCAGATCTCTTCCCTTTCCTACTTCAGTTTACTGATGATTTTGATGATAACCTCACTGTCATACTGCCAGCTACACAACCAGTAGAACTCAACTGGTAAACTGCTGCTTCCAGGAGTTTTATTTATCCTTAAGGAATGGATGGGTTTGGTAAGCTGCTTTAAAGTTGATGGATGAAGCAGTTCAATAGCAAATTTACTCATTAAATTTGTGATCTGTAATTGAAAGGTGGGGGGGGGGGGGGAATGGGGCAAGTGAGATCATTCACAGCATAAACATTCATTTTCTTTCACTAAGTATATTTTCTCCACATAATTTTCAATTCCATAATGCAGTTCATTAAAGTTACAAGCTGCATACTTCAAAAGTTCTTTAATTTTTCAGTTAGTTTTGATTGTATGTGCTGTTTTCTCTTTCATCACATTCCAGTAAGATTCTCCAAATTAATTCAATGCTCTGTGCTGCCATGCTCTGTCCACCATGTGTCACTGTAGGCAGTGTCTGGTTCCTGAAACTCCACTATCTGAAAGTGAGAAGCGTTGAGCATGAACTCCTGATCATTATGTTATTCCCTCCTCATGAACCCACTCTACTTCCATTGCACATGCTCAGTTTCCTCCTCCTTACAGTAACTCGTTTACTCCCATCTTTGGCATTTCTTTGTTACTGTTCAGTACTCATGCTGTCAGTTCAATCCAAACATACCTATAACTGCTGGCATAGCAGATTACTATTATGTTTGTCATGTAAGTATGAATCTTCTTGTTTTGCAAAATGTTTTAAAGATCATCTTGAATGACCACAACATTCTCTAACTTCTCGCTACAAACACCTCAATAACACTATTGGACAGCATGGTGGCACAGCTGGTAGAGCTGCCCGAGACCCGGGTTTGATCCTGACCTTGGTTACTGTCTGTGCAGAGTTTGTCCATTCTCCCTGTAAACCTTTGGAATTCTTTGTGAAGAGGCTGTGGAGGCTCATTCGCAGAGTATATTGAAGACCAAAATCAAGCAAGTTCTTTGATATGAAATGATTTTGTGTTACTACAGGACAGTGACCATGAGGTAATGGATTAGCATTGAAGCTATGAGGTGACATATAACCTACACTTGCTTTTAGTTATGTACGTGAGGAAGTAGTTTTTTCACAAGGATTATGGTAGTTCGAGGTAGTGTTCCAAATCTTATTCTAACAGCAAGTAGAAATATGCTAAATTTTGAGATTGCCAGACAAGCGCAGAACAAACAAATGTTCCTCCTTTCTCCACAGCATTTGATACAAAAGCCTTAAGACACCTTGCTTCAAGCTCTACTTTACCACCTTCCTCTTCACTTTAATGACCTTCTCTTTGACAATTTATTCATTAGCACTCATGAAATCTATTTTATTACATTGCCATGGTGCTTTGGAAAGCTTGTCTTTAAATTAAATAAATGGATAATATAGCTTTATATTGAAGAAATATTTGGCATGAAATGTTGGAGAAACCAGCTTGAAAGAGACCAGACTTGAAGTAACTGGGGCAAACAATTTGTAATAGAACCATTCAAGCAACAGGCAACTCCATTGAAAGACAATTATGTAACATCCAATAAAGGAATCCAGAATGAAAGACAACAGCATAGGATGAATGGAGGGTGCAGGGTTCAAAGGCATACATTAGGATAAAAACGACAGAAAGGTCACTGTCAGAAACAAAGTTCAAGACAGTTGCCTATTGTGTTTATATGTAGGGAAGCAAATGCAAAGAACGAGTGTTACTTGTGATTTATTTTGTGAGCTGCAAGGATCCTATTAATTAGACAATCAAAATATAATTAGGCAAGTGTTCCACAGAACCTCTTTACATTGTATGGCATTGAGTAGAAATTGCCTTAAGTGAATTGGACAAAGTAGCTGCAGAATGATGAATGTAATCCCATATCTGGGCATGACCATTAAGTTAAAGAAATGAAAGAGAATCAATCACAAGTACAGAAATTTAGACAAATCTCAAGCGTTGCTGATATAGAATACCTTACTTTCAATGATGTTAGACCCATAACCTATCCTCACAGATGACATGAGTAATCTATCATTGAACCATATTCCATCCCTACAGTCAAGCTAAAGGCTAAAATCTGCAACCGTGACAAACCCCAGTGCTGCCTTTGACAGCAATGTTAGGGAAAAGAATTTCTGTAATTTTACCAAAGCTTCCGAATACATTGTTAGCAAATCAATTCCTTAAGCACATTAATATTCTAGGTTTGGTTCTAGATTCCTTTGAATTAAGTAGAACTTTAATCTTTACCAATTCAGCATTGCTAAATATTAGTCACAGATACATTATTACTCACAGTTCTATAAACAATTCAGACATGAAATTTAATCCACAAAGATATGTTCAAATCCCAGAATAATATCAAATAAAATTGGAATTTTACATACAAACTAAATATGCATCAATGGTCCAAATATTTCCCTTTATAAATTATAGATGTGTACAACTTTTTCTTTCTGTCAGAGCAATAGGTCCAGGGCTCTTCATTCATTGCTCAAATTGAGAAGCACAACTGGTGTTCTGTAATCAGAGATTTACAATCTGAAGTTATCTTGCCAAAATTCAATGCAAAGCACCGTAGGCTGGGGAAAATAATTATATTTCAATATGTTTGGAGAAAAATAATGAAGGACCAGTCTTTGAATACTTCAGTTAAGACAAAATAGCAGCTCAACATAGAACATAGAACCATACTGCACAAGAACAGGCCCTTTGACCCACGATGTCTGTGTCAATCATCATGCCAATCTAAACTAATCCCATCTGCATGCAAAGAATCCATATCCCCCCATTCCTTGCAACTTTAAGTGTCCAGCTAAATACTTAAAAGTTATTATTGTACCTGTTTCTACTTCATCTGGTAGAGCGTTCTTGGCACTTACCACTGTCTGTGTAAAAATAATTTCTCATCGATCTCCTTTAAACTTTCCCTCTTAAACCTATGCCCTCCAGTATTTGACATTTTCATCTAAGGTAAAATACATTGTCTATCATATCTATGCCTCTCATTATTTTACTGAGTACAATCAGGTTGCCCCCTCAGTCTTCTATGGTCCAATAAAATCAATCCATGTTTTCCAACCTTTCCTTGTACCTTATACTCTTCTAATCAGGCAACATACTGGTGAAACTATCCTGCAGCCTCTCCAAAGCCTTCAGATCCTTTCTGTAATCTGAGACAAGAACTAGATGTAATACTCTAAAAATGTCCTAAAGAAAGTTTTATACAGCTTCAATATGAAGGCAAGCATTTATACATCTTATTCACTGGTGTATCCACATGCTACCACTTTCAAGGAGCAATGAAATTGCAACCCAAGGTACCTCTGTACATCAATACTCCTAGGATTTAGGGTTCCTGCAGTTTACTGAATACTTTCCTCCTGCATTTAATTCCCAAAATGCACCACATTTATTTGGACTACACTCCATTTGACATTTCTTCACCTAAATTTCCAACTGATCCAGATATTGCTGTATCCTTTAACAATTGAAATTCCCCTTGGAACTCTCCCTGGAAGTCTCCCGAAAATGTGGTGCCTGAGGCGCCAAATTTTGACTTCATTGGGATTTCCGAGGCTGATCGGTGGATCGAATTTGCCCCCTGCAGCCAGAGCTGGCAGATCCGTTCCCATATCCAACTTTTAAGACTATTCAGAGATATTTCTCTGACCATGCAACCCACTCCATTTAATATTGAATGAATATGTAGCAGAGACTCTACATCTATGTTGATAATGGTGCAGGACAATTATTGCCATACATATTTACCATTATCATTATCAATCTCAATCAAGAAACCAAATTATCCAACATTTTCTATTAAATGCTTATGGTTCTGGAATTACTGGCACAATTTGCCATCTGTTTAAAATAAAGAAATGTTAAGAAGTCACATTTCCTGTTCTCTCTTCAGACATCTTGATCTGATATCTTGACGGATGAAAGGGAACATAACAAAGTCAGTCAGTCAACAGTGCTTGGTAGTGTTGTGAGAAGAGCTCCTGCAATTGCAAGTCTATCTACAATAGCTGAAGGTCACTGGCCAGACAGAGGCTCAAGCATGTTTTGCTTCTTTTTCAACCATGCTTTATCCATGGGACTAAATTTATATGAGAAGAAATTGCATCTGGTCATTATAATCTGCATTAATTGTGGGCTGGATCTCTCATACAGATCATCCAATTGATGGAACTATGGTCTCCATCAGCACCAATAACTTTGAGGCAACACAGGTGGAAGTTGTTTATTGTCTGCTTCTACGAGGTGACCTATCTATCACAGCATAAAGAGGACATCTGAGCATACAAGCCTGATGAATAACCATCTGTGTGTTTGGGTGTAACAAGTTTTAGTTCTAGGGATGCGTAGGAAGAAACTGCAGATGCTGGTTTAAACCGAAGAGAGACACAAAATGCTGGAGTAACTCAGACAAGAAGTCTGAAGAATGGTCTCGAACTGAAATGTCACCCATTCCTTCTCTCCAGAGATGCTGCCTATCCCACTGAGTTATTCCAGCATTTTGTGTCTATCTTCGATTTAAACCAGTATCTGCAGTTCTCGGGAAATGAGCTAGGTTGATAGGTGTGACATTATGCTTATTTTAACGTGCTGTTGATCAAAGCTAACCAAGTTTATATCTATATATCAAACTAATAGAATAAATCAGGGTTCTGATGAAAGATTACTGATTAACTCTATTCTACTTTACACATATGCCACCTGACCTGCTTAACATTTCCATTGTTTTCCATTTGCACTTCATATGTCCATCACCACAAGGTTTCATTTTGTCCATTGGAATTCTATGTTTGCAGTAAGGTGAGAAATGTATAAATACAACTTCAAGTCTGTTCTGCCATTCAAAATGATCAGAGCTGTTCATATACCCTATAGGCAAATTCACCTAATTTAGTCTTATAGGGTCCGAGGACAACATTCACCAGCTGAGAGCTGATGGCGAATGGAAACCAAAAAGCTCAATATCAACTTGAAACAGAACCTCGAGACTTGAGCTCAGGAAGAGAAATATTGATTACATCAGCGAAACCAAGCGTAGACTCAGCGACCTTTTCACCAAACACTTGCACTCGGTCCACTAAGACCTACTGGGTCTACTAGTTTCTAACCATTTCAACTCCTCTTTGCATTTTGACCTTTCTGTCCTGGCCCTCCTCCATTGGCAGAGTGAGGCCACACAAAAATTGGAAGAACAGCACCTTGCATTTGGCTTGGGTAGCTGACAACCCAAATGGTATGAGCATTGAATTCTCCAATTTTAGGTAACTAACGTACAAACAAGCACCCTTCCCCCTTTCTTCCCTATGTCCCATCTGGTCTCCCCTTCTCCCTCCCTTTCCACCTATATTTCTTCCTCTGGCTTGATAATTCACCACTCTTCTATCTCACACCTTTTGTCTTTTCACTTCTGCCTTTTGTAATATCATCTGCCTTGTCCCCACCTCCTTCCCCTCATTCCACCAGCTTTATCCCCCCTCCTCCCCCCCCCCCCAATCTATAGATGTGCTTTTGATAATTAGTGTGAATTCAACTCTGCTCTGGTTTGTTTTTCACATCGAAGACCACTTACTCATCATTCTTATTCTTCCCCAGGCTCTACCAGGTAGCACAACTGAATGAGAACACCCATTGGGCAAAATATCATTTATGGCTAATTCATTTAGAATGATTATTGGCTGCAATAACCATCCAAAATTCTTCACAGTGCAGCTCCACTCAAGGTTTGCCTTGAAATTTGCCATTTGTAGCCAATTTCACACTCATGTCATTCAGTTTATATAGTAGGAGAAACAGCACCTGACCAACAGTCAGGACAAGATGCTTTTATGCAACTGATCAAGGAGGAGGATTTTGTTTCAGCTCAAGAGGTCCTCAAAACACTTCAAACATGACAAAATGTACACATTTGAAGTAGTTTACAATGGTTTAGATAACGCTGTTTTCTAATATTTAAGTAAATTATCTCTGTCTATCTCCAGATACTGTAGAAAATCTGAACACAGCATACATCTGGCAGTTTAAAGAATATGTTTGATGTGATAAAAGAAATTTTAGTTATTTTTCTCCGAGAGATTAACAGAGGGAAATCATCCGACCTCTCAACAAGCATTGAGTATTTGATAAATACCAAAAACCCCAGTAGGTATTTCAGCACCATTTCATCTGATCCCAGGATCAAACTATTAAAACTAACGACACACTTTGTGTTTGCCTCCGCTGTTTGATACTTCTCTGTGATATTTCAAAAATATCATCTTGCATATCCCAATAATACATTGAAATGCTGCATCAGTTTTCTTTCACCTTACCATTCACAAATCCTTTAAGTTAGGCGCTAAATCAATACTGCCAAAAATCACATTCCCCATCTCTTGAAAGATGAAATTGTAGTTGTTCATAGACTGCAAACAAAAAATGATAGAACAAGCATCATAATTGGAAAAAGAAGAAAAATCTATTTTTTCCATGTCGATGGCCTGTTCCAGTGCTCCCACTTTGAAAAGGAAAGACCATAAGACATAGGAACAAAACTAGGCCATTTGGCCCATCGAGTCTGCTCCGCCATTCAACTAAAGCTGATCTATTTTTTTGCTCTCAATCCTATTGTCCTGCTTTCTCCCCATAACCTTTGCAGCCCATTCTAATCAATAATCTATCAATTTCCATTTTAAAAATATCCAAATACTTAGCCTCCACAGCCTTCTGTGGCAATGAATTCCACATATTCACCACCCACTGGCTAAAAAAAATCCTCATCTTCATTATAAAGGTACACCCTTTTATTCTGAGTCAGTGTCTTCTGGTCCTAGACTCTCCCACTACTGGAATCATCCTCTCCACATCCACTTTATCTAGGCCTTTCTTTGTTCGATAGATTTCAATGAAATCCCCCCCCCCCTCCCCCCCCTTATCCTTTTAAACCCCAAAGAGTACACTCCCAGAGCTTTCAAATGCTCCTCATACATCATCCCCAGGATCATTCTCGTAAACCTCCTCTGGACCCTCTGCAATGTCAGATATGGGGTCCATAAAGAGATTTATAGTTTTATGCAAGTTCAGAGGCAGGGACAGGAAAATAATGGATGAACATGACAGACGTAGTGCATGATGAAAAGGGAATGACAATGACTATCCAAAGTAACACAAATATGCTTCTCATCCTCTGTCATTTAATAAGAATGTGGCTGTAAATGTAAAGAAACACGAGGTACGTCTAAGTGGGGTATAAATTGGAGCAGCAGTATCACAACAAAGAGCTGCTAGTTGTAATCACAGGATCAGTCATTATGATTGGAAATTGCTAAAAGATTCAGAAGTATACAAGGAGTCAATTGTGTCTCTTGATCTTCAACGATGAGCTTCATTATACGGGAATTGTGTTGGAAGCCAAGGACAGAGGTTAGAATGGGATTAGGGAGGAGGTTAGAATTAACCATGAAGACTGAATTAATTGAAATGCTATACCAAAAAGTCACCTAATCAGTGTGTAGTATTTCCACAGTGAAAGGGAGACACAATTAGCAATTGCCAGCATGACAACCCATTTGAGTATTTTTTTTACCCTGCTGAGTCTCTTTAATCTATTTTCATTTTAATTTACAACACTCCACTGCCTCAGGTCCCCAACCTTTTAGGAACATCTGTGCATAAATAGGTTTCCTGGCATGATTAAGAAATTGGGGCAGCAATTCAGTCTGTGCCTTCCTTTGACACCTACTGACATCCCGAGGCCTTCCACCAAGAGTGGTCACCAGCATGATAAAATATTCACCATTTGCATGGATGACTGTAGCTTCAATAACCCTTGATACCAATTAGGATTAAGCAGTCTGTTTAGCTAACATTATATCCACCATCTTAAACAATTATCTCCATCACTTATACTCAATGGCTGTAGCTGTACCATATTAAAATTGCACTGTTGTTGCTCACTTAGACTAGTTCAACAACTCTGTCCAAACCACTAAAGGGCCTGTCCCACTCGGCGATTTTTAAGGTGACTGCCGGCGACTAGGCTGTCGCCGCAAGGTCGCCGGTGTGTCGCGGGGTGTCGCGGGCATGGTCGTGAGTGGTCTCCAATGAGTCGTAGCTTTTTTTGGGTCGCCGCGGAAATTTCTCCCTGCTCAAAAATGTTCGGCGACAGCTGGCTTGACGCCAATGATCGTAGCTTGTTGTATCCTGTCGTGGGTGCTGTCATAGGTTGTCGCCGGGTTGTCGCCAGGTGACTTAGGTTGTCGCCGGTGCTGATCCACCTTTTATAAGAATTTTGTTTGTTTGAATAAAGTAAATTTTGGACATTTTGACCAAAGATTGATGTTTGAAGTTATTGTATTTCAGAGTAGTTTCTCATGGCATCTCTTTCAAACATTTTAATTTTATTTATTTTGACCAATAAAACAAACACAAACATTGCACTGCATTGAAGAGCGAACTCTTTTCATTTATTTTGACATTGCACTGCATTGGGTCTCTTCAGGGACAAGGGCTTCAACCACACAGACCTCTTCTTGGGCTTCTTCTTCCCCATTCTTCTTGTCCTTCTGTCTTGCAGAATTTTAAGCATGAGGGCTGCTGCAAACAGCAGGGCTTGCATTTGATGTCAGAGCAATGCCATCATATGTTGCTTCCTGGCAGTCATGATGCTGAATGATCGGAGATCCTACCCAAACCCATTTTTGCATTAAAATTACATGAAATGGCTACCGTTGTCATCAGTTGTGACCTGACAGGTTAGTAGCTTGTCGAGGGTGGAGGTAGGTTGACTTTGGTTGTCGTAGCTTGTCTTAGGTGGAGATCCTAGGTCGCGACGAGTGGGTCGCCAGTCGTCAGTAGCTTGCCGTCGCCTAGATGGTAGGTTGTCGTAGCTTGTCGTAGGCATTGTCGTAGGGGTGCCGTAGACATTGTCGTAGGGTTAAAAAAAATCAAAGGTTTTTTGGCGATCTGCTACGACTTTGACAGATGCCGGCAATCGCCTTAAAAATCACGGAAGTGAGACAGGCCCTTAAGACTATTACTATTATTATTTACAGTGTACTATGTTTACATATTCTGTTGTGCTGCAGCAAGTAAGAATTTCATTGTTCTATCTGGGACATAAGACAATAAAGCACATTTGACTCTTGAAGGACAACAATTCTTGCACGAGGGGATACCACCACATATACTTTTCCTCTCTAGTTGCACACCATCCTAACTTGGAAACCCATCACCATTCCTTCATCATAGCTGAGTTTGAATTGTGCAACTCCCTCCCCAACAGTACCTTCACCAGAATGACTGAAGCAGTTTAAGACCATGGCACACTTCCACTTTCTTGAGGGAATCAGGGTGGACAACCAAAGCTGGCCTTGTTAATGATGCCCACATCTAGAAAAATCAAATAAAGAAAAAACAGAGTAATGATACGTTTTTAATTTACCATAATGGATAACTGGAAACTGAGGAATGGCCACCTGTTCAACACGTCTCCCAAAATCCATTAACCACTAATTTCCACCATTGCCAAGAGAGAAAAAAAAAACAAAGAAAGAGTTGGGACAACAAACTGAACCAGCTCGGACTGAAATATGTTAAGCAGTGGAATAGTGCAGAGACACCTTAAGGAAAAGCTAAAAGCTAAAACTAAATATATGGATGTTGAATGTGCTTCCTATTATCAATGAACTTATTCATAACTGACATTTCTCAAAAACACAACAGAAGAATCTGTCAAATACCAAAACAGCCAAAGGAGAATCTAAACTATATTATTATTTGGCAATTATTTCAGGAACTATTATTACATCAGGATATTGCATCTGAACTTAAAGATGTAATTTAAATATATTTTTAAAAAATGTACAAGCTTAAATATCTACTGCCTCCTTTTCCACAACCATGTGACAACCCTTATATTGTTGTCCATTAAATGGGGTCAATTTCCAATGTCCGCAGGCGTTTTTGTTTCAGGATTCCATCATCTTCTGCAATATTTTGCATTTTAATTGCTTTTTAATCCACTGCTATTTCTCTTCCAGGAATGCCCCATCTTGAAACAGCTCTGCTTCTCTCTCCAACAGGAATTTTATCTGTCTCTTTCACCTTGCTCACTTTCAATAGTTTTTTTTGTTGTTTAATGCAACATTGATGCGATGTTGGCCAAAATTTCACTGCACAGGCACAACTCTTAGCAACTGTCACCAGATAATCACCAATTCTGTCATCAGATAATCTTGGTCTCCACACTTTCATACCACTCTCCACCACTATTCCTCTCTGCAACCTAAAACACACTTGTTTTCTCCGTTTTTAAATACAGATGAAATACAGATTGTCCTGAAATGTTAACCTTTTTCTTTCAACTGATGCCAAGTATTTTCAACATTTTCAGTTTTTTATTTTAGTTTTCCAAAATCTTCAGGATTTTTTGCTGACTGTTTAATTGACCGCTTGTTCTCATCTCCAAATTCCTAACTCAAAGTAATTTTGTTCTTCTTTCCATCACTTATAGCCAGGAGTCTGGTGGTATATTTTCCATATGGCTTGGTAGGTCAGGACAGAATATCGCATTTTGAGCCATACCAATTCTCATTTGAAACCAGCAAGAACTGGAGTAATAGCCAGCAAATGCTTGAAAACTCACGTGGTTAGAAGCATCTGTCAGGTGATTCGCAGAAACAGGCGCATGAGCCAATTACGTGATGAGGGGAATTATTAATTATAACTGAGAATTAAATTATCAGATTAATTTAATCCGAGTAAATTTTAAATTAATTTCAGAGATAAATTCAAGACATTTTCCAGATGAGTTTATAGAAACGATTGCAATGAGTACCAGTAGATGGAGCCAAAGCTACCTGTGCAACACTGCTCAAGAGACGCTGCCAAACGCTGAGGCTTTACCTACCAAGAAAAGATGAACAGAAATTGTGTTTATTTTTTCCTTGAAGAGAGAAAGCTCAAAAAATTAGTTGAAATTCTGAAATGTTTTGAAAAGTAAACAAGGTACACCTATCTTAGTATATACATGCCTCCTGCCACCTACAGAATTTTCGGATGACTTTACAATTGTGGGCTGCATCAGTGAGGGGAGGGAAGCTGAATGCAGAGGTGCAGTCAACAATTTTGTTGAGTGATGTGGGCTGAATCACCTGCAGTTCAACACCGACAAGACTAAGAAGCTAGTGGTGGACTTTAGGAGAGGAACACCCCTGTCCCCATCAAGGGTGTGGATGTGCAGTTTACCAAGGAGTACAAGTACCTTGGAGTTTACCTGGATCATAAACTGAACTGGCCCACACTATACAAGAAGGGACAGAGACATCTGTACTGTCTGAGGAGGCTCTGCTCTTTCAACATCTGCAGTAAGATGCTGTGGATGATCTACCAATGGGTGGTAGACAGTGCCATCTTCTTCGCTGTTGTGTGCTAGGTAGCAGGGCGAAGGCCGCGGACACCAACAGAATCAACAAGCTCATCAGGAAGGCCGGCACCGTCCTGGGGGTGGAGTTGGATTCACTGGAGGTAGTCTTGGAGGGGAAGCTGCTTCTTAAACTGCAGAGTATCTTGAACAATGCAGCTCACCCCCTCCTTGACACATTGGTCAACCTGAGGTGCACCTTCAACAACGGACTAGTTCCACCAAGATGCAGCACAGAACGCCACAGGATATCCTTTTTCCCTGTGACTATCAAACTGTACAACACCTCCCCCTTCTGTTGTGGGGTAGCCTGACTCCCCTTCCCCCTTTGCACATCCCCAATCCTGAGCTTCCCACTCGTCACTTTAATTTAATGTTTCATGTATCTTGTTGTGTTTTTATGACTGTTGGCAGACCAATTTCCCTCCTGGGATAAATAAAGTTCTATCGTATTGTATGATATTGGAAAGTATTCAGTAAAATTATCAAAAAGAAAATTAGCATGCTGGAACAGCATTGCTAACTGTGACTTTCTTTCACAGATGCAGACAGTGTCAGGAACTTTGCACATTAAACATTGGTGCAACAGAAATTAGTTGATCAAATGATATGCCTTTAAGTAGCACATCCTCAAAACATCTATTATTATCCACAACAAATATATGATAGTCATTATATTGTGAAAGATATTCACTATCTTGACCCAAAAAGACTATTCACTTACTAGGTAGGAGCATTTGCAGATGATATCCCCTCATAGAAAAACAGTATTGATGTTAGAAGACAGGAAGGGTGGTCAGGAGTTATGGAGAAAAAATCAGAATCCTCTCCTTAACCTAGGTCCAAGAAGAATCTAGTCATTGATATGTTTTTTTGAGCATTATATGAATTGCACTTAAATTTGGAAATCCATTGTAAATTATAATCCGTGTAGAAGTTAGTTCTCAGAATTTAAAAAAATTATAACTGTGTTTAAACTGCTTCGTCAGCTGAAACTATCTCCTCCTCAGCTGATAGGAGGATCCATGACTTTAAATAGAGATTAATGACAGCCAAACCCCTTTGGAAAAGTTTAGTTTAGAGATACAGTGCGGAAACAGGCCCTGTGGCCCACCGAGTCCGCACCGACCAACGATCCCCGCACATTGACACTATCCTACACTAGGGACAATTTTTACATTTTTTAATTTTTACTTTTATGCCAAGCCAATTAACCTACAAACATGTACGCCTTTTGGAGTGTGGGAGGAAACCAAAGTTCTCGGAGAAAATCCCCGCAGGTCACGGGGATTTTCATGTATGGTCACAGGGAGAACATACACACTCTGTAGAGACAAGCACCTGTAGTCAGGAACGATCCCTGGTCTCTGGCGCTGTAAGTGCTGTAAGGAAGCAAATCTACCGCTGCGCCACTGTGCCGCTTAAGTGATTAATGTAGTGAAGTAAATTAGTTTTTGGAACATAGGTTGATACGGTATAATCTCCTTAAAGTGAGGGTACGTGAAACAGATTGGGCTTAATGTCTTGAATTAAGCTTACGACTCCAGAAGGCGTACAATCAATATCATCACAATAACCCTCCTCTAATGATGACAAAGAAATATTCAAAATGACATCCAGTCTACTTGTGCTTCGTGGGCTCAAAGTTTTCCAGAGACTTTGGAAGGCACTGGCACTCTAGATCTGGTTTCACTTAGTTGTGATTCTCCCGGGAACTGCAGTTCTCCTTCCGAAAGGTTAGTTGTGCATCTTCCACTATTTCCACAAACGCTTCCATCAAGCAATCCTCTTGGTGACCTCCTGAAGATATTAGCTGCTCTGATATGTGGCACTCTGTCATCATGTGTAATCAGGACAGGAACGCTGAGGCACTATTGCCTTCTGGCTCAACTGGTTCTCGTCTGCTGTAGGCTTCATCCTGAGTCATGATAGATCTTGGACACCTTACTGTACTTTTGGCTCTGTTCAGTTGGCTTCCTATGCCTTTTTACACATATGATTCTAATAGCCTTTCCATTGTTAGGAGTAAAGTACATGCTGATCTCCTGAGGAGGACTGCTCGTCATTCTGTGGAAGACAGCAATGCCAAAGTAGGAGTTTGAGTCTTCTTCAGTAGTTTCTGGGCAGCCTTCACAAAGTTGTTTGCTATGAATTTTATAATTGCCCATTATTTGTGATCAGCATCTCTGAGATGGTGAATTTGGGAAAATGTTATCTGAACTTGTGATTGGGCATTCTCTCGAACACCTAACTCCCAAAAAGTGTACAATATAACTGTTTACACTGTGATCACTATTCCTTTTTACCAAAGTAAAATAGAAGTGAGTCGCCATTTTCAGCTGCTGTTCGCACTGCTTTCCGTAACTTTCATAATTTTGAGGCAACTTCGACCTTATTTTTCCCTCACTGCCTTTCGTCTGAAATGCTTTGTTTAAATGCAAGCACTTCTTTCTGACAGTCACCTGACATTTCAAGCCTGGTTTTTGGACACCTCTGCAGTTTGATTATCTATATCAGTTTTCTTTGTTCCAAATCATAGCTATTCCCACAGGCCAGACTCTTTGGACTTTAGAGATACACTGAGTCCACACTGACCAGTGGTCAACCCAGACACTAGCACTCTGCTACACACTTGGGACAATTTACAATTTTTACCTATCAATTAACCTACAAACATGTGTCTTTGGAGTGTGGAAGGATGTGACTATGGTGTGACTATGGTGTTGTTGATCGTGAGTGGGGGGAGGGGAGGGGGATCTCTACAAAAGTCTACAATTAGTTCCACTGTCTTGAGAGCATTGAGCTCCAGGTTGTTGCGATGGCACCAGGATGCTAGCTGTGTCATTTCCCATCTGTAGGCAGATTCCTCCCCATCCTGGATCAGTCCAATCAGGTAGTGTCATCCGCAAACTTGAGGAGCTTGACAGAGGAGTCTGTGGAGGTGCAGTCGTTGGTGTAGAGAGAGTAAAGGAGAGGGGAGAGTACGCAGCCTTGCGGTGCTCCTATGCTGAGGGTCTGCGGGTCCGAGATGTGCTTTCCCAGCCTCACAAATTGCTTCCTGTCTGTCAGGAAGTTGATGATCCACTGACAGAGAGGTTCAGGCACAGTCAGCTGGGAGAGTTTGGAGTGTAGTAGCTCTGGCACAATGATGTTAAAAGCAGAGCTAAAGTCCACAAACAGAATCCTGGCATAGGTCCCCTTGCGGTCTAGGTGCTGGAGGATGAAGTGCAGGCCCAGGTTGACTGCATCATCCACCGATCTATTGGCCCTGTATGCAAACTGCAGGGGGTCCAGCAGGTGGTTTGTGATGTTTTTCAGCTGGGCTAGCACGTCTTTCAAAGGTCTTCAGAAACAGAATCCTGTGAGTTGACATCTAGAGCAGTGGATACAATAGATGAGGTTGGAGGAGGTGCAGGTGAACCTCTGTCTCATCTGGAAAGACTGTTTGGGTCCTTGGATGGAGTTGAGGGGGGAGGTAAAGGGACAGGTGTTACATCTCCTGCGGTTGCAGGGGAAAGTGCCCGGGGATGGGGTGGTTTGGGTAGGAAGGGACAAGTGGACCAGGGAGTTACGGAGGGAACGGTCTCTGTGGAACGCAGAAAGGGGAGGGGATGGGAAGATTAGCAACATTTCAACTTCATTCTCATCTTAATGCCCTCAGACCATTAACCTTCTACATGTTGGGCCTTTCAGCTGCACCTGGCTCTACCTCAATAAGTGGTATGAGTACCACCTATGGAAGATAAAAACAAAGGCCATCGATATATATAACAATCTGTAAGAGAAAGACTACTGAATGCTGGATGATGAGCATGATCTTTCCCAGTTGATGTAACTTTTGGATTAAATTGAAAGAGCACATGATGAAATAAATGTAACTGGCCCAGCCACGGGATTTCCTGGCAGAAAACTAATGTCCACATTCAGGAGCAGCTTCTTTCCAACAACCATCAAGCTATTAAACACTATGAACTGCAACTAAACCCTGAACTATGAACTGCTTAGAGACGTGGAGGCATTGTTTTTGGCCTGGCACTATATTGTTAGTTTGTTTTCATAAATATTTTTTTAGATTTAAAATTTTTTTTTTTTAGATTTAGATTCTACAGCGCGGAAACAGGCCCTTTCGGCCCACCAAGTCCGCGCCGCCCAGCGATGCCCGCACATTAACACTATCCTACACACACCGGGGACAATTTTTAATTTTTTTTACATTTACCCAGTCAATTAACCTACAAACCTGCACGTCTTTGGAGTGTGGGAGGAAACCGAAGATCTCGGAGAAAACCCACGCAGGTCACGGGGAGAACGTACAAACTCCATACAGACGGCGCCCGTCGTCAGGATCGAACCTGAGTCTCCGGCGCTGCATTCGCTGTAAGGCAGCAACTCTACCGCTGCGCCACCGTGCCTTTTGTTGTTATTATGGTGTCTACCATGTACAATGTTTCCATATCTGTTGTGCTGCTGCAAGTAAGAACTCCCCAACAACCATCGAGCAATTGAACACTGTGACATGCCACCAATTACTTTTCTCCAGTGATGCGACCTGACCCGGATTTACTCCAGCTTTTTGTGCCTATCTATGGGTAAAAGCAGTGGGTTGATACCATCCTATCCAGTGACAAGTCAATTGTAAGCATCTGCATAGGAGCTAATTATGTGTGCATGGTTAAGATAGAGTTAAGTGGAATTCCTAGTTATTATTTTGAATTCAGGCTGAGAGTTGTACCAGCATCCTGAATAATGTAAACAGCTAACTTTTAATTTATTTTTAATTTTCTTCCCCCAATTAATAGGAGAAGAGTATATTGAGGCTCAAATATTGATACGTGAACTGAAACTTAGATTTTAAAATATTACTTATTGGTAATAGCTACAAATTTATTCTGTTGTTTAGTTGGGCTGTGTTCATTCCAACTGTTGTGGAGATAATTACTGATAAAGACTGGATTTATTTTACCTGCATGAGAAAAGCCTGCTGCTGAGCAAATGAGTGGTTTCAGCATTATAATTTACTGCAGCATAGTGGGTCTTAAAAAGAAACAATAAAATACAATGAACTATCATGATGCCTAAAGTCATCGCGCGATACTGAATGATCAATTACACAAAATAATAGGTTTTAATTTTCCTCACAAAATAATTGTTTTGAAAGAAAATAATTGTCTTAGAGGATTGCGAGAGACACTATAAATTTAGAGCAGCATAAAAAGAAAATAAATGTGGTGCATAAATTTAAAATAAGAATCAAGTATGAACTTATTTTGTTAACAATGGTTTTAAAATGAATAATGCAAATTGCAGAGACTTGAAGAAAAGTTCACCGTTGCATTCACAAGAGCCATTTAGACGAGAGCTGCCATTATAGGGAATGTCCACCATTTCCCAAAACAGTTGCACCGCAAAATTTGTGCATGATAAGGCACAATGATTTTGCATACACAAACCTCGTACACATGCATGCACCAGAACAAAAGATAGTTTTACAAAATAACATGAAAGGTTGAAAATGAAAATCTGTTCAATAAGTATAAATTAGCTTGCTTTGCTAAGGTTCTGAGGTGTTTATTGCACATTCACCTGAAACACTCCAAGTGGAACTCCAGATGGCAAGAGTTATACAAGCTGAATGACTGGAACTTGGATTTGAAAACCAAAGAGTGAGGAATTGCAGTCTTCCAGTCTTCATGTATTATGGAGTCAGACTGCAGACTTGTTCTCTGATGGTTCTATCATGGACCTGTGGTCACTGTCACATCACTACAAAGCAGAATACATTCACCAGCAATGGAAAATTTACAGTTGAACTACAACTATACTTAAATACAATGCATAGAATTTGATTGATTACTCACTAGTCTCTGACATTTCATACATCAAACATGTTTTATTTTCTTTGCATGTGGTAAATAAGGAATAATTTACCTTATATTCAATGGACAATATGAAACAAATAAAAGTTCAGAAGTTATTAATGTGAATTTCTTACTAATGCTACTTTAGGGATAATAAAAACAATAACATCTTTCAATCAATGTAATTGTCTCCTTTTACAAATGTTGCATTTTTGATGACAACTTGATAAGAGGTGTTATATTATTTGTCATATTTGATACAGTCGTATTCAATTTTAGGATTAATTCCCAGTAAACACAGGGAACTTAAAATATTTATTAGGATGGATAAAAGTTGGTAATTCTTACTGCATTTGTGAGACCACATCAAAAGTACTCTGAATCACTTTGGTCCCCTTATTGAACAAATGAATTTAATTAGAGGAAGTTGCAAAATGGTTCACATGAATGATTCCATCAACAAATTACTAATATCATAAATCATCAGTTCTCAGCTTTAGACAGATGTTCATACACAGCAAAGAAATACAGATCGAACAGTGCAAATATATGATATATATATGAGTGAATAATCAATGGAACATGGATCTTCACAAGAGCTAAATATTTATATTTCATTTTAAATTGTACTGTTTATTAAGAAAAAATGTACAAACATGATTACATACCTATTCATGTAGTCAAATGTTTTCAGTCAGTTCCAGGACATGGCTTGCAAGTCTATATGTGTGTAGTATGCTTCATACAATAGTACAGCCAGTGGCTGCAATAAAAAAAGCTGAGATATTGCCTTTATCTCGTGTCTTTGTGTTGTGACAACAACCTTTCTCTCAATATCAGCAAGACAAAGGAGATAGTGATCGACTTCAGGAAGAGAAGCGTTATACATACCCAAGTTAGCTTCGACGGCGCCGAAGTAGAGATGGTCGACAAGTTCAAATTCCTAGAAGTCAATATCACCAACAATTTCTCCTGGACCACCCATATTGAAGCAGCAACCAAGAAAGCACACCGATGCCTCTACTTCCTTGGAAGGCTTAGGAAGTTTGACATGTCCCCTACAATTCTTACCAACATCTACAGATACACCATAGAAAGCATTTTCTTGGGAATTTTTACAGATTGATTTGGGAACAGCTCCACCCAAGATGGCAAGAAATTGCAGCGAATTGTGGACGCAGCCCAGACCATCACACAAACCAACCTCCCATCCATTGACTCCATTTATATCTCACGCTGTCTCAGCAAGAACAGCAGTACAATCAAAAACAAGTCACACCCTGGCCACTCCCTCTTCACCCCTCTTCCATCAGGTATAAGGTATAGAATTGCGAAAACACAAACATCCAGATTCAGGGACAGTTTCTTCTCAGCTGTTATCAGGCAGCTGAATCACCCTACCACAACCAGAGAGCAGTCCTGAACAACTATCTGCCTCATTGGTGACCCCCGGACTATCTTTGATAGGGGTTTACTGGCTTTATCTTGCACTAAACGTTATTCCCTTATCATGTATCTTTACAACAAAAGCTTTTCACTGTTCCTCGCTACACGTGACAATAAACTAAAATAAATTAATGTAGGCTGGAATGCTTTTCTTTAAGAGTAAAGTTGACAAATGGAGTTGCAACAATTTTACACAGCACTTAAAATAAGGTATCAGATGGTGGCAATGTCCACAATTTGCCCATATCCTCTGGTGTGGATAAATTTACACTTATTTCTTTTGTTTATCATATTTAAGGTTAGACTTGGCAAAGACCGTCAGTGATCTTGATCTTGAGCCCCTGCAATTTATATTTTCCTACTTCATTTTAATTGTCAACATTACTTTGACTGCAACTAAATTACATCTTGCAGATTCACTGTTAGCATACCTCCCCACACATATCCATGCCAACAAGTGGATTATCAGACAGCTGAACAAATGAATAATCCACAAGTATTTTGTGATATCAACAATTAAAATTCTGCTTAATATTTGAAGTAATTCAAGACTATTATTATTATAGAGCAAGAAAAATCTACCCGTATGTATTTGGCAAAGGGTTAAGCTATTTCCCAGAAATTATTTTAACCCATTTTATAAATAAACATAGTTAATTCATCTGTTCACTTAACTGCAATTTTTGCAACTGCTTATTAGGAATTAATCATCTCTTCTAAATGCATTTATTAGATTCCATCTGCTTAGAACTCAGAAAATTCTGTGTATACCATCCTGTCATAGTCCCTGCCATAGAGGGCAAGTAAATATATTCCTTACCTACCTTCAATAGGAGTTAAAGACTTTTGTAAATATCAATTTAAAATAACACTCAGAATTATTGCCTGAGTGCATCTTGTAAACTTCTGAACGTCTAAGGATTTCTGAGGACTATTGTTCTGTGCCTGGAGGATTGCAGGAGGATGTCAAGCGAGATGTAACTTACTTGGCATCGATACCACAGTAGACCCCTCTATCATGGAGCCCAAAGTAATGCAAGTGATCCCCATACATTTCCATTTTGGCACATAATAATAATCAAAATAAGGTATTCTTAATATTATTTGTAACTTAATCCAGTTTCTCATCAGGATTGACTAAAGGGGCTCTGCAACAAAAAAAGTAAATCAGTTTTGCCACAAATCTGATTTTCACTCTGAGATAGCATTTAGCAAGTTATTGCAAATTACAGCCTAGTTTACATTATTCAATTTTTTCTTCCACTGATGTTAACGGAAATAAATTTCAATCGTTTGCATTTAACATGATTCGTTGTTAACCATTTTACACTCCAGCATGAAATGAATATGTATCCCATTGAGGTCAAAGGGGTAATGTAAACTATTGAGTAAGACTGGATTATCTAGCCAGTGTCATACATTACATTGCTTAATGTATTGCACAAAATTAAATTGATTAGTGCTAAGGTGAGAAACAGGCACCATAACGGTAATTAGTCTTGTCAGCAGAAACCTGTATGGTTCTTTCCATGCTGCACCAATGCAGGAGAGGTTTGGGCCCAATGGGTCCACTCAGTCTAGTTAGTACTAAAAGTTAAAAGCAGCGTGGAAAGGACCATACAAGGCAAAACTATTTCCAGTCCCTTTGGCGAGCAAATTATAAAACAATATGAAGTGCAGGTTGTAGATTGTTGCAAAATTCCACAAGAGCCATTAGAGATCCTAATCACAATTGCACAATGGACAACTTGTGATGAAACTAAAAGTTTAATGATGATTATACAAAAAGTAGTACAGTCTACTCTCATTATCACGGACCTCTTTGTAAATGACTTAGGCGTCCATGTGTGGTGGTGGTTGGCGGGTGGAGCACAGCGTAGTGTTGTGCAGCACAAAAGTGGCAACAGGGAGAGAGCAGACAGTAAAACACTCTTGAAGAGCATTCCATGGGGCACAGGTTTGCAGCAGCTGC
Source organism: Rhinoraja longicauda (assembly GCF_053455715.1). Classification (NCBI taxonomy): domain Eukaryota; kingdom Metazoa; phylum Chordata; class Chondrichthyes; order Rajiformes; family Arhynchobatidae; genus Rhinoraja; species Rhinoraja longicauda. The sequence goes on along the minus strand of NC_135953.1, from coordinate 77,997,521 downwards.
AACAAAGCGAGGTCCTGGGGTATTGGATGCAGATGCAGCGCGCGTCACTGCATCTGCGACTCCTTGGCAGTGCGAGCCTCGGTCGCCTGGTAATGGCACGAGGCTCCCGTTGTGCTGACGCCCCCACCACATCCGCCAGGTCATGCAATGAGCTGGCACCACGTGGGGTGCTTCCATTTGAGTGAGCAGAGAGAGTGGGTAGCATGAAGGCAGCGTGGGTACCGGGCCTGTCCCTGGCGTACTACTCAACTCCCTAGTTTGTGAAATCCTTCTGGTTTCCCTGCCCCCACCCATTCCCCCCCCCCACCTTCCCCCTCATCCCCCAGCTCAGTGCTTCTTCCCACCCAGCCTTGGGCTGAACTTTAAACTAGTTAATATTTACCCCCGTTACTCATTTAAAGTAGACAATCAACAATGATGGACACCATTCCCCGTACCTTGGCCAGCTATAACGAGGATATCAATTTTAAAGTTACTTCCCTGATTTTCTTTTGCAATTTTGAAAATGCTATTTAGTGGTTAAAAAGCAGGTACATGACAGCATCTTTTCGCTCACAACCAAGGTATTTTTCATGAATAAGGGAAGCAGTCACTGTAACGGCTTTGGTGGAATCAATTTTCAATAGATGTGTGACATGTAGTGACAATGAAAAACACTGTCAGCTTTTGACGTTACAATAACCCTTTGTTTCGTTTAATAAATATTTATTGAATGAGCAATTACATTTAAAATGTATTGCATGTTACCAAGCCTAAACTTGACATTTACTAAAAGTGATTTTGATCCAATACGATGTCAACCATGAAGAGGAGTTTAACATAATTACTACCAAACACACACAAAAATAGAATGAATGAGCTATGCCCTGTGGTTAAATATTAGGCACAGTGTCTAGACTTGAAAATTGACTTGAGTTAGCTTTGTGGAGAAATCACTGCTTGTAAGCTGCACTCTCACATTCTACCAGCTTCAGGCCAGTTAAAGAGTAGAAAAAAACCCTTTAAATTAATAGCAAAAATTATCTTCATTGAAGTTCAAAATGTCATCATAAAAATTAATTCAAGCACTACCATCTTCCCGAGAGGTTTGATTGACACACAAACTCTATTGTTCATCATTCATTATTAAAGTACTTATTTCAGAGCTAAGAACGCTAATTGAATCTGATGATTTACCTCAATGCTATGAATAGATTATATATTGTTTAAATTTACCAAAACAAATACACACATGCAATTTTTAGTCGATGAAATCACTGTATGGCTAACTCGCACTGTTATTCAGACTTAGCTAGCGTATTTGCCTGTAGTAACATTACATTATGCGTTTGACAGACTTAATTCATTTATCATGGGTGCAGGCCTCTTCGAACAACAAGTACTTTGCTTAAGTATTTAAATATCTATTTCTCTTAACTCTACGTTGCACAATTCAAATTACCCAATTCAATTTTTTGAAATTCCACTTTCCATTGTTTTATATGCAGGGCTTGACTGTAGAATAACAAAACTTGTGTAGTTCAAACAATAATTCATTGCAAGTACATGGACCCGAAAATACCAAGTACTACATTTTAAATATAAAATACCAGCAAAAAAAAAAAGACTCTCTAGGTTAGACATTGTTGTGATTAATTTCCATAATTTCCAGATTATGGAGATACAAAAAAGATGAATACACAGAAGGAAATGAAAGAAGGAAATACTGGAACCACTCTGCAGGTCCAGCACATTTGTGGAACAAGAAACAATGCAACTTAAAACCCTTTGTTATGATGGTACATTTGCAAGCATAATTTGATTAAATTGATCATATATGGAATTTGAATTGTTTAAGTATGGATCCAATGTGTGCAAATTGATATGAATGGATCAGGAACTTAAATATAATTATATTTAAACCATTATTCCTCATGAAAAAGAGTTTTACATTGATTCTCAGAAAAATATAATCAAAATTTGATACTTATCCCCAAATCAGAAGATCTGAAAGGAAACTAATAATGTAATAATGGTGAAACTGACCCAACATATGGTGAAGAAAACACATTACATTGCACCTTTCAATTCTTCAGGATATCCGACCAGTGGAAAGTACAGGGGACACCTGCATAATGAATGTGTTACATTTCTAGAAAACCGCCCATATCATGATTTTCCGTAACACACCACCTTTTCCCCATGGAATCCCATGTTATTAGCAGAGATGGTTTCTTATGGGATGATTTACTCTCACATTAAGCCACTTACCAGGAGACATAAACTGCTGAGGCCTTGATCTGTGGGATTTAAGACAAGTGATCCAGTATTACACAAGTCATGAAGACCACCAAGAGATGATTTCAAGCTAACCGAGAATTACAGATGAATGCTCAATATGGAGGCAGCACAGTGGTGCAGCGGTAGAGTTTCTCGCTTACAGCGCTAGAGACCAGGGTTTGATCCTGACCATGAGTGCTGTCTACAGAGTTCGTATATTCTCCATGTGACCGTGTGGATTTTCTCCCGGTGCTCCAGTTTTCTCCCACACTCCAAAGATGTACAGATTTGTAGGTTAATTGGCTTTGGTAAAATTGTAAATTGCCCCTAGTGTGTAGGATAGTGCTAGTGCACAGGTGATCGCTGGGCGGCACAGACTCGTTGGGCCGAAGGGCTTGTTTCCACACTCTCTCTCTCTCTCTCTCTCATGTTTAAAGTAAAGTCTAAAGCTATGACAGGGCTTGCATGCTGTTGCCTCCTACATGGCAGAACTGCATAGTATAAGTAGCATCACTTTTGGATGAGATCAATGCTTTTTATGCATATTTTGAAAGGGAGAACGGACATACCAACATAAGCCCCCACAATCCCCAACAACCCCATTATCTCAGTCTCTAAGGCCAACGTCAGAGCAAGCTTCAAGAAGGTGAATCCACATATTGTACTGGCCGAGTGCTAATGATTTGTGTGGATCAACTAGCTGGAGTGTTCAAGGAAAACTCAACCCTTTGCTTTTGCGGTCTGAGGATCACACCTGGTTCAAGAGGACATCAAGAAGAACATGGTGATCTGCCCCCAGGACTACCACCCAGTGGCAAATACATCCACGTAATGAAGTAGCCAGAGATGTTGGTTATGGCACATTTAATTTCCTGCCTCAGTAATGAACTAGATCGGCTTCAAATAACCTACTGCCACAACCAATCAATAGCGGATGCTATCTCACTGGCTCTCTGTTAAAGTCTGAACCAACAAGATAACAGAAGACACATACCTCACATTGTGGTTCATTGACGCAGCTCAGCACTCAACACCATCATCCCTTCCAAACCCATCACCAACCTTCAAGACCTGGGCTTCTGTACCTCCCTTTGCAATTGGATCCATGTCTTTCTCATCAGCAGATCTCACTCAGTGTGGATCAGCAACGGACATTTCTTCCTCACTGATCATCAGCACAGGTGGACCTCACAACTGTCTGCTTAGGCCCCTGCTCTTCTCCCTTTACACCCACTGCTGTGTGGCCAATCACAGCTCCAATGCCATCTATAAATTTGATGACACCAGGGCGCAGCAGTCTTACAGCACCAGAGACCAGGGTTCGATGCTGACTACAGGTGCTGTCTGTGAGGAGTTTGTACGTTTTTCTCGTGAATGTGTGGGTTTTTCTGGGTGCTCCTGCTTCCTCCCACACTCCAAAGACGTACAGGTTTGTAGGTTAATTGACTTTGGTAAATTTGTAAATTGTACCTAGTGTATCAGTATTTACCAAGCGGTCAATTAACAATCTGTTTATTTAATCGTCTTTACAATGTATTCGCCACACAGCTTTAGGGAATCTTCACTTTTATACAATTAATATTATTTTAATGTTGAAGTTAATACCAAAGTCTTGGACCAACCATACTCTCTTGACATTGGCTCAACATCCCTCATCCCTGCCCACACATTTGTCCATGGCGTTCAGTTCATGCCAGCATTGCAATTATTTTGCAACGCTCTAGCTAAAGGCAGAACTGATTCTGGAGTATCAATCTTCATTGCTACATGTGGTATGTTGTCTTCTCCCATGCCCTTGCTGCATCAGACATTCTCAGCCATTCTTAACAGCACTGGCTTTGTGATGATGGTGATCTCAGCAGGAAGCCTACATGATTGTTGACGTGTTATCTGAATGTAAATGCAGATGACTCACATTACACTTGGCAATTACATGCAAGGTCACGCTATCATTGAGGATTGAGATATTCTTGGAACATCCTCCTCTTATTGGCTGGTTAACTGCCCACCAGCATCTATAACTCAATGCCATAAGGCTGTAAAGCTTTGGACCATTCCATTGATTGTCAGATATGTAGCAGTCAAACATCCTCACCTGTATCAGCCTATGGTATCAGCCTACCTGCCAGGCTTTGTCTTGCCCTTCCTCTCTTCCAGCTTTCTCTCCTCCTAAAATCAGTCTGAAGGTGGGTCCTGACCCAAAATGTCACCTATCCTTGCTCTTCAGAGATGCTGCCTGACTCACCGTGTTACTCCAGCACTTTGTGTTTCTATTGATCGTTTAGGGTTTTTCTATTGCATGCTCCTTTTTGAAACTTAGCATGCATGTTGTTCTATGTTGCAGGTTCCCGTGTTGGCATCTGTTTTATGTTTGCCGAGCATGTTCTCAGGCATTAGGCATTCGACATTCAACCAGGGTTGATATGCTGGCTTAATTGTAACCGTACAGTGAGGGAATATTCTATCATGTTACATTAAAAATAGCAATGCCATGCATTTTTGTTGGTGATAGCCCAGCACGCTAGTTGTGAACTACAAATCTGTTCTGGTATCTACCTCATTTAGCATGCTTGTGTGATGAACAGTGTCTTCAATGTGAAGATGACACTTTTTTTCCACAAGGACTCTGATGACCATTTCTACCAAAGTTATCAACAGATCCATCTGACAAGGTGGATTGGCAAGGAAAGAGTGATTCAAGGTCATTACTAATGTTGATTCAGTCAATTGCCAGATTAGATTTGTAGCAGGCAGTATATCAGTTGGGATTGGGGAGTTTAGTCAGTGCTAGCCACTTGGTGATGGGCAATAAAGAGAATCTTGAATGCTTTCAACACTTATTCCAGACGTTGTTGAATATGGAAGAGCTCTTATTAATTACTGATGAAAGACCGTAGGAGGTAATCAGGAGAAGGTTTACTTGCATATATTTGGTGATGCCAGGAGGCTTCATCGAATGTGACATCAATATTGAGGATGCCTGGCTACTTCCTCCCCAATGTAAACCATTGTGTCATCCCTTTGGTCAGTCTGACCTCCCGGGGGGGGGGGGGGGGGTTACAGGATATGCTTAGGGTTTGTGTTAGAGTCGTCTAATATGTTGTCACAAGATACAAACCTGTGAGGGCAACTCAGGATATTGTGTGGCACACTGCGGGACATCTTTTCCAATATATATACAATAGATTCCTAGATGTTTGAGGAGCACTTCGCATGGGTCACTGATTTGAGAGAAATGATGCCATGCTAAAATTGAGTACTGAGATTAGTGCTATGTGGTCATTTAGTTTCCTCATTTCTGTTTCAACCTATACAGTTAAATTATAAAAATGTAAATCCTTTCCTTTCTAGGCTGCTATGCTTGATTGGCACTGCAATGACGTACATCTTTTCATTAAAAATTTACTAAAGCTGATAAAATCTTAAGGCCTTTATTGGCTAATGTGCAAATAGAGCAGTATAAAACTCATGGGAATAACTTGCAGTGATTCCCGATTCATAAGGTCATAAATCAGTTTGGCACAAGATGTTGAATGAACTACACATTAATAATTATGAGCACCATTAAACACATCATTATTTTGGTAGCATAATCTGGGCCATTATGTTTCAGGGACTTGAGATAACAATTTTCAGTTTAAAGCAAATTATGTCTTGTTCGTCAATCTCCCTAGATAATCATAAGCAGCATCTCAGACATATTTGGCATTGAGAGCAAATTACTGCATCACTATTTTTAACTTCTTTGGTAAAATCTCAAACTTAAGCATAAGAGTTGCATGTACTGCTTTCTGGTGATAATAACTAGAACTATGATGCATTTAGCCAAATAGCCAGTAACCTCATTGTCATTGTTTAGCTCACTAGCACAATATGAAGTATATCATCAAATGTTGGGAAATAAATTGAACCTATTATAAAGGAAGTGTGAATGTTGCATAGAAAATAATAATAGGATAGGGCAAAGACAAAGTGGATTTATGACAGGGATATCATGTTTAATAATCCTTTAAAGGTTATAACTAGAAAAATAAATGAGGGCAAGCAAGGTGGATTGGTATTTGGACTTTCACAAGGTCTGCCTTTAAGCACAAAAGAAGAGATATTAAATAAAGTTTAATGCACAATGTTGGAGGTAATATACTTCTGTGGATTGACATTCGTCTTCTACTATCTGTTAACAAAGACACAAAGGCAGAAATAAGCAGATACTTTCTCATTGCAAGGCTACAATTATATATATATATATATATATATATATATATATATATATATATATTCCTTTATTCGTCCCACACCGGGGAAATTTACAGTGTTACAGCAGCAAAGTGGATAGCAAGAGAGCAAGAGATCATTCATTATAAATAAAAGATACATACATCTATGTGTTCTTGGCTGTTATTGTTGACTCGTCTGCTGGGAGCAGTGCTGGTTGTGCAGTCTCACAGCAGCGGGAAGGAAGGACCTCCTATATCTCTCCTTCACGCACTTGGGGTTAGTAGATGGGTAAATAGGGTTAGGGTTAGCAGGCTAGTAGATGGGTAAATGGAATGGTGATGGGTAGTAGATATTTACAATATTTATTCACAAAGTGCTGGAGTAACTCAGCAGGTCAGGCAGCATCTCGGGAGAGAAGGAATGGGTGACGTTTCGGGTCGAGACCCTTCTTCAGACTGATGTCAGGGGGGCGGGACAAAGGAAGGATATAGGTGGAGACAGGAAGATAGAGGGAGATCTGGGAAGGAGGAGGGGAAGGGAGGGACAGAGGAGCTATCTGAAGTTGGAGAAGTCGACGTTCATACCACCAGACTGCAAACTGCCCAGGCGAAATATGAGGTGCTGCTCCTCCAATTTCCGGCGGGCCTCACTATGGCACTGCAGGAGGCCCATGACAGAAAGGTCAGACTGCGAATGGGAGGGGGAGTTAAAGTGCTCGGCCACCGGGAGATCAGTTTTGTTAATGCGGACCGAGCGCAGGTGTTCAGCGAAGCGATCGCCGAGCCTGCACTTGGTTTCGCCGATGTAAATAAGTTGATATCTAGAGCAGCGGATGCAATAGATGAGGTTGGAGGAGGTGCAGGTGAACCTTTGTCTCACCTGGAAAGACTGTTTGGGTCCTTGGATGGAGTTGAGGGGGGAGGTAAAGGGACAGGTGTTGCATCTCGTGCGGTTGCAGGGGAAAGTGCCCGGGGTTGGGGTGGTTTGGGTAGGAAGGGACGAGTGGACCAGGGAGTTACGGAGGGAACGGTCTCTGCGGAACGCAGAGAGGGGAGGGGATGGGAAGATAAGGCCAGTGGTGGGGTCCCGTAGTAGGTGACGGAAATGTTGGTGGATGATATGTTGGATCCGCTGGCTGGTGGGGTGGAAGGTGAGAACGAGGGGGATTCTGTCCTTGTTGCGAGTGGGGGGAGGGGGAGCAAGAGCGGAGCTGCGGGATGTAGAAGAGACCCTAGTGAGAGCCTCATCTATAATGGAATGTGTAATGGATCTACAATCTTTATCGCCGATTTAGATAATAGAATCAAATGTAATATACTTGCACTTTTTGATAATGCAAAGATAGGTGGAAATGCGGGTTGTGAGGAGGATGCAGATGGATATCAAGAGGATGTGCAAGGAAATATCAGGTGCGATTTAACCTGAAATTTTAATTTAGTTAAATTAAGTTATCTACTTTTGTAGAAAAAAATAACATAAATTATGTTTTGTTTTAAAATAAGAGCTTGAAAACTGCTGATGTTCAGCACCTCCTGGGCATCCTTTACAGGAATCTATTAAAATTAACACAATGGTGTAATAAGCAACCAGGGATGTAAACGGTAAAGGACACAAAATGCTGGAGTAACTCAGCAGGTCGGGCAGCATCCCAGGAAAACATGGACAAGTGATGTTTCAGGTTGAGACCCTTCCTCAGACTGTACATTGCTGTTTACTGCAGGAGGAATTTAATACAAATCAGAGACATCTTAATGTAATTATACAGACCCTCAAGAGTCTAAATCTGGAACATTATGCGCACCTCTCATCTCTGTGACCCAGGAAATATGCACTTCCAAAAGTAGTGCAGGGGAGCTTCACCGGATTAACTGGGTAGGCGAGGATGTCAGACAAGAAGAGACTGGGCCGATGACCTCATGTTTAGAAGAATGACGGGTGATCTCTTGGAAACATAACATTTTTGAAGAGAAGTTGCAAAGTTCATGTTTCCCCTCACTGGGGTGCGTGAAATTAGCATCACAGTCACAAAATTAGAGATGAAAATAAAATGTTTTTCTGCAGAACATGGTGAAATTTTGAAATGTTCTATACAAGATGGCTGCAGGGGATCACTGGAGATATTTAAGACAGGCCATGAGAGGGTTTTAGATATTAAGGGAATCGTGAGGTTTGTGCAAAAAAAGTGCCTCTAAGTTAAAAGGTTTTATTGAATGGGGAGCAGCTCGACAGTCTTAATGTCTTGAACCTACTTCTAATTCACTTGTTTACCTTACCTTTAATTACATATTTTCATGAGATGTAACACGTTTCCAGTAATCATTGACGCATATTAGGTAAAAACAAATGCAATCTACTATAACGGATGTGATACGAGGACACCAAGAAAATATGTTAAACAAGGAACCTGCAGAGCACTGAAAGGGATGTCATGTTTGACCTGGAGTCTTCTTAGGATGTATCTAGTAGAATAGACATTGAAGAACCAGTAAATATCCTATGGGTCATGTACTGGCATGGATTGCAAATTGTTTGAGAAGGAAGGAAACAGAATAAATTAAGAATAAATGTGACTCATGAGATATCGTTACTGGTCATAATATGCAACCATCATTTGGGGCACGTCAGCTTGCATGTTATCATCCATCCCATCATTAAAAAGCCCATGCTTGAAACTCTACCTCGATTCCCTTTCCTTTAGCATGGTTTTGAATGCTGTTACTGAAAATTATTTATTTCAGGTATCAAGATTGACAAGATTCAGCAGCTCCTGGATGTAGATGCAGATGCACCTCCTCCTTTATGTCACCTCAATTCTAATCTAATGAGCACCTCGTTGTTCCAGTGATCAGTGCTCAATCCTGATCTGTAATACTGCCTGTATGCAGCTTGCAAGTACTCCCTGCAACCATGTGGGTTTCCTCTGGATACTCTAGTTTTCCTCCCACATCTGACAAACATGCAGGTTGGGACATTAGTTTGCCACTGTAGAATTCCTGCAATCTGTACATACGTTGTAGGATATGAGGAGGCACGGAGAGTGGGTTGGAAATTCATGAGAATGAGGGGGGAATAAAATGGCTTAGGTTAGGATTAGTGTAAAATACATGTTTGACAGTCAGAGCTGACTCGGTGGGACGATGAACCCATTTCTGTACTGCAACTCTCTAAGACTCGCTCTTTTCTGCATTTTCAACATTATCCAAGAGCTTCCCACTCACTGACCCATTAACCCAGTCCTCTGCCAATGACTCAACTTTCTCCCCTTGAATCCAACCTCTGACCTCTGGATGACGCTGAGTTCTAACTGTTACCTTTTTCTGTCAAATCCCTACACACCTTTGGATAGTATAAAAGAGCCAAGTTTCAAGAGTGTTTTATTGTCATCTGTACTAAAACACAACAATGAAATACTTCCTTGCAGTAGCACAAGTTTGCAAACACAGTACTCAATAGATTCTATCATAAACAAACAAAGTTCAATAAATAAAAACCCAATATAACACAAAATCAAAACAAAGCCCAAGTCCCTAGTGGAACCTAGGCAGTTTACCGTTTAGTTGGAGTATGTGGTGCTCAATAGCCTGATGGTTGTTGGGAAGAAGCTGTTCCTGAACCTGGATGTTACAGTTTTTGACTCATGGACCTTCTTCTGATGGCGAGAGTGAAATGAGAGCATGGCTAGGGTGGTGTTGGTCCTTAATGAATCTGGCTGCCTTTTTGAGACAATTCCTGCTGTAAATCCCTTTGGGGGGGAGGGGGGGGGGGGAGGGGGGGGGGGGGGGGGGGTCAGGACTCCACTTTTTGTAATCCATTGCAGCAAAATAGTCACTGACCTGAAAATGATTATTTCCAGTGCTTTGATTTTATATTTCAACGTTGAAATACAGGCTGAAAATTAAGTATAGCATGGCATTATTTTGCTGTATTTTAACTCACTATATCTGTGATGATTGACTGCAGCATGAACAAGATTAGCCATCTCAAGCATCACAGTATAATGGTGACAGATGTTATTCCCAGGTCACAAAGAAAAAAAAAGGCTCTTATAGCACATTCTCACATACACCATTTGCTTTTCCACTACAGCCTGTCTGCTTGTTACCCACTGAATTCTGCTCTCTTAACATCCACAATCAATTTCCCCAATCCTATCATTGCCACCGCTGCTTTCAAAAAGATCCTCAAAATTTAGAGGATTCTTCAGATCACATTTATATCTCCTTCTTATCAGCCATATTTCACTCCATCTTACTGGAAGGTGCTCAGATATATATTTGTCCACAGAAATAACAAGTGTTTCAATGTTTTCTACGAGCAGGATGTTATCGGATTGAAAAGAAAATACTTGGGTAGAGTTAAATGGCATGAGTGAAAAATTATAAACCTAATGGATTAATCACGCAAGCAAGCAGTTTCTCCCATCACTAGCTTCCATTTGCTCAGCAACAATCTGGTCACCACTTCCAAGTACTCATTGCTACTCCTTGGGACGAACGGGTCAGTGGTACTTAAAACATTGTAAAAATATTAAGAAACGGGGGTTAAAATTTCTTATCAAAAGGATCCTTGGAATCAATTTATATGTGAATGAACATTCAAGGTGAAGGCACGGATATTCAAGTCGATGGATCCAGAGGTGTGTAATCATTATGTATTGGTAGTCAGGAGCAGAGGCAGGAGATGGTCTCTGGCAAACTCCATGCTTAACAACTGTAATACATGCAACTCCAGCACGACCTTCCCCTCACTAAACAGTTATAAAAAATGCATGGATTTCCAACAACAAATCGACCAATTATCTCATCAATCAACTATGTTTCTTTGACCTGAACAACGCAACTTCATTCCCACTCGCCTCAGGCTCAATTTAGTGTGAGGTTATTGAAACAAGGCCCTGGAGCAGAGATTCTGAGACTTCATGTACTCCATTAGCCTCCCCCAGAGACCACTTTAGCAGGGCTTTTTAGTAAAATTAATACATATTGTCGTCTAGAATCAATAGGACAAATTTAATCCTAGAATAGATTACTGCATTGAAATATAGACAACTGAAGGAGATGCTGACACACCAACACATTATTCAGTGGCAAGACCACTTTGACATTAAGTCGTTGCCAACCAATAAGATGATTTGAATTAATTTGTGTGCTTTCATGCCGGTTTCCTAGAATTGCTGATCTCAAAGGAGAATATGACCTCGGAGAGCAGAATAAAATATTTCTCTCAGATTGCTAGTTCTGTAGGGGAGGAATATCTGGCAAACAAAAATGAACAGATTGCAACTGGTAATACTTAGACTCTGCATCGATTCTGCCTCTGTTCTCTTCTGATTGACAAGTGTCAACCCTAATTGAACAGGTATGTTTGAAAATGCGATCATTGGCTAAATCAACAAATATTAACATTGGATCTATATGCTCAAACCCTCTTTTCTCAAAAAAATAGTCAACTTCATCGATGTGGAAACCTGGCTGGCAATTCAGATTCCTGGCAATCATTGAAGGAGGCTAAAAAAAAGTTAAATATAGTGTCTTTATTTAGCTGTAAAAAAATTTAAATCAAGTTCACAGCTATCATAAGGTCTCAATAGAACCATGGACCTGAAACACTCTTATATATATGTGCAGATTAGTCATTCCACATTAATAATTTACATGTCAATTGAGACAATTATTGCAGCCATTGGGGGCCACAACTTAAATCCCAGGCTTTCTACTGTCTCTAGCTTCAGGACAAGTGGCCTTTGTTTCAGCTCCACTCAGGCTCACTCTTCCACTATTTTTTCACTACATTAATGACCACATTGTCACACAGATCATGAAAATGTCATGACTTCTGCTGTTTTTCTCCCTTCTGATTTCACCTTCTTATGATCCATCTCTGACTCTTCCTTTCATCTACCTTCTTTTTTGCTTCTCTCAGTTTTGATGCAGTGGTTTCACAGGCTACCTTATCTTGAGCATTTTGTATTTTTAATTTAAACTGATTTCATGTCGTTTATTTTGTGTCAAATGATAAAAACTGCCTTCGATTTTTATGTTAAAGGGAAAGTTTAATATGCAAAGGGTTAATATTATTTAGTACTTATGGCATAACGCCTAGGAAGCTGAGAAGTATTCCAAATTAAGCAGTTTATATGACAGGTACAAGCACAATCGGTCTGAAATCAATGGAGTGCACACAATTGTCTAATATCACGATACCCCGATTATTTTGTTTTTAAGCTCCAGTTGAGGTGATGACAGTTAAATGCAGTCCGTCACAAAAAAAACACTTCAAGACTGCCATACAACTCAGAAATATTGATGTTCTTTCATAGAAATGGCAACTAGAGATTTCAAACAGATAATGATATCTAGTAAACCTAGCAATTATAGACCTATTAGTTTGACGTCTGTGGTGGGAAAATTAATGGAAAAGATACTTAGGGACAATATATATAATTATTTGGATAATCAAGGCCTGATTAGAAACAGTCAACATGGATTTGTGCCTGGAAGGTCATGTTTGACTAATCTTCTTGAATTTTTTGAAGAGGTTACTAGGGAAATTGATAAGGGCAAGGCTGTGGATGTTGTCTATATGGACTTCAGTAAGGCATTTGACAAGGTTCCACATGGAAGGTTGATTAAGAAGGTTAAATCGTTGGGTATTAATAGTGAGGTTGCAAGATGGATTCAACAATGGCTGAATGGGAGATACCAGAGGGTAACGGTTGACAATTGTATGTCAGGTTGGAGGCCAGTGTCTAGTGGAGTGCCCCAAGGATCTGTGTTGGGTCCACTGTTGTTTGTCATTTACATTAATGATCTGGATGATGGTGTGGCAAATTGGATTAGTAAATATGCAGATGATACTAAGATAGGTGGAGTAGTTGATAGTGAGGTAGATTTTCAAAGTCTACAGAGAGACTTGGGCCTTTTGGAAGGGTGGGCTGAAAGATGGCAGATGGAGTTTAATGCTGACAAGTGTGAGGTGCTGCATTTTGGCAGGACAAATCAAAATAGGACGTACAGGGTAAATGGTAGGGAATTGAGGAATGCAGTGGAACAGAGGGATCTGGGAATAACTGTGCATTGTTCCCTGAAGGTGGAATCTCATGTGGATAGGGTGGTGAAGAAGGCGTTTGGTATGCTTGCCTTTATAAATCAGAGCATCGAGTATAGAAGTTGGGATGTAATGTTGAAATTGTACAGGGCATTGGTGAGGCCGAATCTGGAGTATGGTGTGCAGTTCTGGTCGCCAAATTATAGGAAGGATGTCGACAAAATGGAGAGGGTACAGAGGAGATTTACTAGAATGTTGCCTGGGTTTCAGCACTTAGGCTACAGAGAGAGGTTGAACAGGTTGGGTCTTTATTCTTTGGAGCGTAGAAGGTTGAGGGGGGACTTGATAGAGGTTTTTTAAATTTTGAGAGGGACGGACAGAGTTGACGTGGGTAGGCTTTTCCCTTTGAGAGTGGGGAAGATTCCAACAAGGGGACATAGCTTCAGAATTGAGGGACAAAGGTTTAGGGGTAACATGAGGGGGAACTTCTTTACTCAGAGGGTTGTGGCTGTATGGAATGGGCTTCCGGTGGAAGTGGTGGAGGCTGGCTCGATTTTATTATTTAAGAGTAAATTGGATAGGTATATGGATAGGAGGGGATTGGAGGGTTATGGTCTGAGTGCAGGTAGATGAGACTAGGTCAGGGAGAATGGTCGGCGTGGACTGGCAGGGCCGGACAGGCCTGTTTCCATGCTGTAGTTGTTATATGTTATATGTTATATACATGGTACACTTATTCACAGCAAAACACATTGTAGAGGAAAAAATTAATAATGCAGACTTAAGTATTGTTAAGAGAGTAGACAAGTCAAATATGCCTTGCTTCTCAAACACAGCACTGGGCCCTGCTGTCAGGTTCAGCTGAAGATAATGCACGTGATGCTTGGCTATTCCCAGTGTTTGTTTAGTTTCATTTAGTTAAGAGATACTGTTGTAATATATAAGACAAGGGGGATGTTGTGATATTGCTGGGACTACTTTGTGTATCCAAGGACTACTTTGTATGCCTGTGTATATAAGTGATTGCTGTGATTAGGCGGTCACTCTGGATGCAGGTGGCCACGGAATAAACAGCCTGCAGTTGAGCTCCAGCAATGTAACCTTTTCTGCTCGGGCATGCTTCATTCCCTCCCTAGGCGAAACACCAAACCGCTGCCACCATGTTGTACTTCGTGGTCCGGTACTTGTTGTACCTTTGTTGTGACTCTGGAAGGACCACGAGTACACATGTTTAAGATGTTATCATGGTGGAGCTTAACTCCAGGCTGTTTATTCCAAGGCCGCCTGGATCCAGAGTGACCACCTAATCACAGCAATCACTTATATACACAGGCATACAAAGTAGTCCTTGGATACACAAAGTAGTCCCAGCAATATCACAACATCCCCCTTGTCTTATATATTACAACAGATACAGCATGGAAACAGTCACTTCTGCCCACCGAGACCATGATGACCAAAGATCACCCATATACTCGTTCTATCCTACACACTAGGGACAATTTAGAGGCCAATTAAACCACAAACCCGCAAGTCTTTGGAACGTGTGAAGAAACCGCAGCACCCAAAGGAAACCCATGCGGTCACGTGGAGAACGTGCAAACTCCGTACAGACAGCAACCGCAGTCAGGATCAAATCCGGTTCCCTGGCACTGGCATTGTTCCTCACTCATACAAACAGAGACCTAAAAGATATAAACTCACAGTCGACATAGGAATAAATTTGGTCTTGAAGCAATGCTCAATCTTGCTAGTCCACTATTTCAATATGGTTGTATGAAATACTGTTAGATCATAAGATCATAAGTGATAAGAGCAGAATTAGGCCATTTGGCCCAGTCTACTCCGCCATTCATCATGGCTGATACATCTCTCCATTCTAACCTATTCTCCTGCCTTCTCCCCATAACCCGTACTAATCAAGAATCTATCTATCTCTGCCTTAAATATATCCACTGACTTTGCCTCCAAAACCTTCTGTGGCAAAGAATTCCACAGATTCACCACCCTCTGACTAAAGAAATTCCTCCTCATCTCCTTCCTAAAAGAACATCCTTTACTTCTGAGGCTATGATCTCTAGTCCTAGACTCGCCCATTCGTGGAAACATCCTCTCCACATCCACTCTATCCAAGCCTTTCACTATTCTGTATGTTTTAATAAAGTCTGCCCTCATTCTTCTAAACTCCAGCGAGTACAGGCCCAGTGCCACCAAACACTCATCATATGTTAACCTACTCATTCCCGAGATCATTCTTGTAAACCTCCACTGGACCCTCTCCAGAGCCAGCACATCCTTCCTCAGATATGGTGCCCAAAAATGCTCACAATATTCCCAATATGACCTGACCAGCAACTTGCAGAGCCTCAGCATTACATCCCTGTTTTTGTAAGCAAGCCCTCTCAAAATAAATGCTAGCTTTCTTTCTACCAATTTGACTTGCAGATTAATTTTTGGGAATCCTACACCAGCACTCCCAAGTCCCTTTGCACCTCTGATTTGTGGATTCTCTCACCATTTGAAAATAATCTATGCCTTTATTCCGACTATCAATATTCATGACTCCACACTTCCACCTGCCAGTTCTGTGCTCACTCTCCCAACCTATCCAAGTCCTTCTGCAGAGTCCCAGCTTTCTCTATACTACCTGCCGCTCCACTTATTTCCATATCATCTGCAAACTTGGCTACAAAGCCTTCAATCCCCTCATCCAAATCATTAATATACAACGTGAAGAACAGTGGCCCCAGCATCGTGCCCTACGGAACTCCACTAGTCACTGGCAGACAAGCAAAAAAAAGCTCCCTTTATTGTCACTCTTTGCCTTCTGCCACCCAGCTAATTTGATATCCATGCAGGTATCGATGTGTAATGTAAGATAACTGGTGTCTTGTTCCTGATTTTTGGAGGCATATTTGGAGCAAGGTGCAAGATAATGCCCTTATTTTTCCACATCACTAAATAGGAAACCTCCCGTGACGGATATATATTACACCAATAAACCTGCGACTGTATTGGAAGGAGAATGGTTCTCATCACTAACCACAGCAATATCATATATTAATAAAGGTACTTTAAGTTTGACATACAATGTGCTACAAAATACAAATTTTCTTTACCAGTTCCCCATTATCAACACAATCATTCACTTGGCTCAACTCATTCTTACATTGACTTGGTTAAAGTTTATGGAGCTGAAGAACCTATGGGAGTCGAATGGACCTAAATTAGCCCGAGCTTTTGTGGGCTATATGAAACTATCTTTGCTTTATTCCTGATCTGACTTCTTTCCGAAACTAATTTTTTATACATTGCCAACCGCCTTGGAAACTGCGGTGAAGGTCAGAATGCCTGACCTTGCGTTTTACAGAACCACAAAATTAAATTTATTTTGCTAATTTCCACTCTGTTCTCATTTTCAAATGGTCCATCCCCACACATTTGTTCACATTCCCTCTTCCCTGGACACAGATCCTCTTTCCACAGATGGTGCCTGACCTGCTGAGTACTTCCAATGGTTTCTGCTTTCATTTATTAAACTTTCCTTTAATGCGTTTAGTTTTACTTTAAATATCAACCAGAGAAAATCTTGATAATTAAATCATATGGTGCCACCATATATAATAAATCCTACCTCGAGTTTTGCTAACATAAACCTCGGAATTGAGTCAGTTTTCACAGTGCACTTAGATTATCGACCTGCATTTACTAAAAAAATCTGGATTTCAACTGTGATATCTTGTTGAACTCAACAGGGATTATGGCGGATGATCTGTTGAATTTAGATGCGAGCCCAGTGGAAGGTGTGGACAAGAGAATCCCATTCCTTGCTCTGGTATTATCCTCTATAATTTACGAGATGCTGCCAACAGATTTTTTTTGCCCATTACTCCACCTTCTGAATTATCAAACCTCCACTCTGAATCCCTGGTGTACTTTCTTCCCCATCAAGCATTCTGACCTTCACCACACTTTTCCAAATGCAGGAGATATATCACCTTTCCTTTTGCCACTTCCCTTTCCACCATCCACAGATCTAAAGAGTTTATCAAGAAACAACAGAAATTATTTTAATTTTATTCCAATTTAACGAATTAACATCACAACGTGGCCCTATCCAGATTGGGGACTTTTTGCAGACCACTATGAATGTAGGTTGCAATGTGGACTCACTTTACCATCACTTTAATTCTTCATCCCACTGCAACTCTAATCTGTGTCTTTGGCCTCTGACACTGTCCCAATGAAGCCCAGTGCAAACTCAAGGAAAGATCACCTCATCTTCCACCGAGGCATTTCACTACAGTCAGAACTGCAGTTTGTTTTTAATCTCATGTAAATGTAATTGTCAATGGCTGTGATGCCTCTGTCTACTTTCCAAAATTGGAAATCCAAAGGCTTCTTGATTTAAAGATAGCAGTCAATTAGTTTGATTGCCGCTTTAAAATAGTGCTAAACAGCTGGTGTGTGGCAGACCGATGTATTGCATTACCATCGCAAAGTTCAGCAATGCGGAGCAGCTAAGGTGCCATGTGACACCGAGCTAACCTGACACAAGCAATGTTCTTTCGTTCCTAGCCGTTGCTACTTCTGGGCACATACACCAATTAAGTCTGGATCTACGTTACTAGTGGATGTGATTATGTGAGGTGGGGGGGGGGGGATGATGAATGATAGTGTCTTCAGGGTGAGATTGATGGCCACTGAGGAGCATGACAAGTAGAAGAAGGGGGGTTGAATTCATAGCTGGTATTGGGAAGAAGGTGATGTGGGGTGAAGGAGTAGAATGGTTGCAGATAGCAAGGATCATAAAATGAGCTGAGGTGGAGTTGCAAATGGGCCAGAAAGATGAGTTGAGGCCTCCTAGAGAGCAGCAGATTCCTGCTCAAGGCAGGTTCCCAGCAAACTGTCCACTCAGCTGAGAAATGCAAGAAACCACAGATGCCACAATCTTGAGCAGGAAACAAAGTGCTGAAGGATCTCAACAGATTAGCAGCATCTGTGGAGAAAAATAAGCAGACATTTTGGGTCAGAAATGTCATCTGTCCATTTTCCTCCACAGATGCTAGTTGGTGAGCTGGGATCTTATCAGGCTGGTCGACTGCTAATAAGGAGGTTTACTTCAATCCCAAGCCAGATGTGCTTGGTCTGAACTCAAGGGCACCTCACAACAATGGTTAAATAAATATTGAAAGTGTTGTCAATTCTCCTCACATTTGGATAGAATAGCTTGCGTAAAGACACCATACAGTAGGTACTCTGCTCTTTCCCCATAACGGAAAAACATCAGAAATCCCCTAGCAACAGGCAACGAGCCTTTACCCATCATATGTATTTGGGTATTATGAAATATGTAATTTCATTACATCTTTGAGTGAATGCAATTTTTAAGATATGCATTTTAAATGAAACTAGGGAAGAATAATGGACCAAAAAATAAATCCAAGACCTACCTGTGTTAATGTGAATATTCTCTGTCAAATGCTTTCATCAGCATTTAGTTGTATTGGATGTTGAAGTCATTAAATTTTCTGAATATCTAATTGATGTCACCCTGCAGCTATATGTCCAGATCACTTATAAACAATGTTACAGAAATAAACAATGAACAATTAAGAATTTTCCTTCTATTATTTCAGTTGCAGTTATCTTAGCTCAAATTGTAACGCACAACCCTGCTCTAGATGTCAACTTCTTTACATCGGCGAAACCAAACACAGGCTCGGCAATCGCTTCGCTCAGTCCGCCTTAACCAACCTGATCTCCCAGTGGCTGAGCACTTCAACTCCCCCTCCCACTCCCAGTCAGACCTTTCTGTCATGGGCCTCCTCCAGTGCCATAGTGAGGCCTACCGGAAATTGGAGGAACAGCACCTCATATTCCGCTTGGGCAGCTTGCAGCCCAGCGGTATGAACATTGACTTCTCCAACTTTAGATAGTTCCTCTGTCCCTCTCTTCCCCTCCCCCTTCCCAGTTCTCCCTCTATCTTCCTGTCTCCACCTATATCCTTCCTTTGTCACGCCCCCCCGACATCAGTCTGAAGAAGGGTCTCGACCCAAAACGTCACCCATTCCTTCTCTCCTGAGATGCTGCCTGACTTGCTGAGTTACTCCAGCATTTTGTGAATAAACTACTTAATACCACCAAGGTTGAAAAAGAATGCAATTCTTGTTAATTAGTGGAGCTTATATGTTATCTGACCATTTTTGGGGAGGGGACATAATTGAATGGACAAAAGAATGACGTTGGCATCTCTATTAAGGTCTAGCGGACTTTTTAGCCTATAGCTCCAGAAATTTGTTTAATTTTATTTCTCTAGTAACGTTGATATTACTACATTACAAAGTTTCTTCCCCAACTTTATTCAATATTTATGGGATGTTCCATGTCAATGAATATCAAAAATTTGCAAATGGTGGAAATCTAAAACTAAAAAAGTTGCAATTAACACTGACAGGATCTCAGACCTGAAATATTACCTGTTATTCCCTCCACAGATACTGCTTCACTAACAGAGTGTTTCCAGCAAAGATAGACATAAAATGCTAGAGTAACTCTGCAGGACAGGCAGCATCTCCAGAGAGAAGGAATGAGAGCTGTTTCGGGTCGAGACCCTTCTTCAGACTGAGAGTCAGGGGAGAGGGAGACAGAGATATGGAAAGGTAAGGTGTGAAAACAAGAGATCAACGAAGTAATGGAAAATGCAGAGGGGAAAATGACAACGAGGCATACATTCAGTAAAATTTAATCAGGAGGACAGTGAAATGAGTTGAAGAACTATAGTGGGGGAGGGATGGAGAGAGCAGGAAAGCAAGGGTTACTTTAGAGAAATCAATATTCATACCACTGGATTAAAAGCTGCCCAAGCAATATATGAGGTGCTGTTCCTTCAATTTGCATTTGGCTTCACTCTGACAGTGGAGGTCCAGGATGGAAACGTCAGTACGGGAATGGGAGGGGGAGTTAAAGTGTTTGGCAACCAGGAGATCACATAGGCCAAGGCAGACCGAGTGAAGATGTTCAGCAAATCAATCGCCCAGTCTGTGGTTGGTCTCGCCAATATATCTGAGTCCACACTTGAAACAGAGGATACAGTAGGTGAGGTTGGCGGAGGTGCAAGTGAACCTCTGCTGAGGTTCCTTTGCTTTCCCTCTCACCCCCCCCCCTACTTTTCTGACTAGTTTCTCTGTCCTTCTGATTAATTTTATTGTTTGTATGCCTCGTTGTCACCTTCCCCTCAGCCAACAACGAACCAGTCTATATTCCTTGATCATCGTCTGCTTCAATCTGTCGTTTTCCCAACTTACATTCTCTTTGTACCCTTCCATATCTTTAGTTTCCCTCTCCCCTGACTCAACCACCTGAAGAAGGGTCTTGACCTGAAACATTTCCCATTCCTTGTCTCCAGAGATGCTGCCTGTCCCCCTCAGTTACTCCAGCATTTTGTGTCTATCTTTGGTGTGAATCAGCATCTGCAGTTCCTTCCTCCACATGACTGTTTTTGTTCAATTATTAGTGATTCTTATGACGACAAGCAAATCTGAACAACTTTGTGGCTGTAAGACAAGGGACCCTTCTTCACACTCGACAGGTGACGCTTTGGATACAGACTCTTCTTCACAGCATTAAAGCCATGGTTAAAGACTCCAGGCAGTTACACACTGATGAAATGGTCAACACATGCAGATGCACATCTGTGTCTCCCTCTCCCCTGACCCAAAACGTCACCCATTCCTTCTTTCCAGAGATGCTGCCTGTCCTGCTGAATTACTGATACTAAACCAGTCTCTGCAGTTCCTTCCTACACATCCAGATGAAAGTTCGTAGTTAGGTGTGAATTGATTGATTTTGTTCGGAAAAATTGAGAGATAATACACTAAATGGTAAAATTTGCAAAATAAAGTTGCGTAGGAGGAAGATTATGAGCCTCTGAAAATAATAAGTTGTTAAATGATCTGCAAATTTTTCTGGTATATTTTCTGGTATATAGTCCAGGCTTTGAACATTTCCCAATGCACATTTGCTGCAGATGTTGTGCCAGAAGACTGGTTCATGCAGCACTGTTGTTTAAAGCAAGAGAAAAGGATGGACCGATTTACCATGGGGCTGTTATTCTGATATCGGCAATATGCAATTTGTTGAAACTAGCTATAAAGCGCAGTTTAAACCAGCACTTAAAAAGATTATCAAAGGCAATCAGCAAAATTTAAGAAGTTCATCTCGCACTAAATCAATTAAATATTTAGATACATGCGCAAATCAAGCGTGAATAATATGCTGACTTCTCTCGGATGGGATACCCTGGAGCTCAGCAAAATCAGGCTAAGACTTATTGCAATTTACAAGGAAATTCACAAAATCAAGCCATCAAATCTTCCGTCATCCCAGAGCACCAACTGCCATGAAACAAGACAAAATACTGGTCCCTACATCAGCAACTCGCTAAATTTCAATAAACTTTGCTACCAATATCCCCTTTACCCAAGGATGATAAGGGAATGGAATATGTTACCACCCAACACAATTGCTGCTCCCGATGTTATCATTTAAAAAGGTGATTGAGCAATTAGATCTCCTCAACTTGGTCAAAAAGGCCCACTTCAAAATTTAATCACTACTCTCCACACTCCAACCTGTGCGAGATAACCACTTATGAGGTGTTTGCGCAGGAATCAACCAGAACGCCCCCCTCCACTCTGAACTCCCACCTTTCCCCCAACCAGTCCACTCACCTGCCCCCCTCTGGCAGCAATCTTCACCCTTGTCATGACTTCACCATCACCCCTGACCTCCACCTCAACGAGCTCCGGGTCCGCTATGACGCAGAGCTTTCTTCTGTCACCTCCTCGCCCTTTTCTACAGGGTGGAGTCCTCACCACCCAGTGATAACCCCTTCCCCCGTCTCCACCGGTCCCCCTCCTCTTGGACTCCCCAGGACAGCCTTCTACCTTCTATTGACTCTTTTTATTTTTAACTGCTGGTGTGACATCAACCGTCTCAACTTTTCCACTTTCCTTACCTACTCCAACCTCTTCCCCTCTGAACATACAGCCCTCCGCTCACTCTGCAGCAACCCCGACATTATCATCAAACCCACTGACAAGGGAGATGCCGTGGTAGTCTGGCAAGCTGAGAGGCGAGGCCAGGCTCCAAATCTCAGACACCTCCTCCTACTTATTTAAGGACCACGACCCCACGCATGTGCACCAGGCCATAATCTCACAGACCATTTCTGATTTATCACTTCCGGCGGTCTGCCCTCCACAGCCTCTAACCTTATCGTGACACAGCCCCGCACGGCCCGGTTTTGTCTTCTCCCTAAAATCCATAAACAGAACAGACCCATTGTTTCTGTTTGCTCCTGTCCCACTGAATTAATTTCCACATATCTTGATTCCATTCTATCCCCTTGGTCCAATCCCTCCCTATCTATGTCCTAGACACCTCACACGCCCTCATCTCTTCAATGACTTCCGTTTTCCAGGCCCTTACTCCTTCATCTTTACTGTGGATGTTCAGTCACTCGACACCTCCATCCCCCACCAGGAAGATCTTAAAACCTTCTGTTTCTTCCTCAATGCAGGACCAGCCAGTTTCCCGTCTGCTAACACTTTCCACAGCCTAGCAGAGCGGTTCCTTACTCTTAACTTCTCCTTTGACTCCTCCCACTTCTTCCAAATTCAAGGCATAGCCCTGGGCACTTGCATGGGTCTCAGCTATGCCTGCCTCTTTGTAGGGTACTGAATTGGTTAGATGGGCACAAATTAGCAAATGGTATTTATTCTAACGACGTGAACTAATGAAATTGTGGAGGGCAAATGCAGCAAGAGATGATATTATTAATGGTTGAACACTAAGAAATGTAGAGGAATAGTGGGTCCCTGTCTACAAATCTTTGAAGGGGGGAGGTCAGGTAAATCAGGTAATTAAAGATGAATGAAGAAGGGGTGGGGTTAATGTCTTTCACACATGGAAGGATTCTATGTGTGATTGTTTTGTGGAGTGACTAAAGAAAAAGGGTTGGCGAAGGGAAAATTTGTTGGAGGAATTATGACAGCATAATTAAAAACAACTTATTTACCGTGGGAATGATCCTGTTGGTAGAAATTTGTTAATTGTCAAAAAAAAGAATAAGACAAAGATGAAGTGACTTAATGAACTGATAAAAACAAATGCAAATAAATAAAATGACATTTAATGTGGATGTGAAATATTTTCAGGATATTGCCATGGGAGAGAAAAATAATGGAATTAGATTTACAGCTTTTTCCAAAGAGCCAGCACAGATGTAGTGTAACCAATGATCACCAGCCTTTGCTGTGTCATACTGTAATTCTAATGGATTTGCTATTCAATTAGTTAAAAACATTTATTTGTATCAGTTGCTAAGGGTTTCACACAATGAGGTGAGAGAAGCATACATTTAGATCAAGAAAGAGCTGCTACGATCACTTTACTTTTTAGCAAATTAACGACCCTGCGCTGTTCTGCTTTGCATGAATAATTGGCCTTAAAATTAAACATTGATGGCTATTATGTCACAACACAATATTCATGTGACAAGCATAGCACGATGGCTGGATAACGAGGACACTTGCGGAAGGGCATTGCACTGTTCCTGCTCATTCTCTCGCCTGTAAATGAGCTACTAGTTAGTCTTGGAGGACACTAAAGGCTCCCCTTACACGGAAGAATCTTTAGAAAAGGTTCTAAATTATGAATTAAGGAACTGGAAATGTAATAAACCATATGTGATTGATTGTGCATGAATGATTCAAGACAGCTTAAAAGCCACCAATACAAAGTTAGCCAAAACGCAAAACTAATTCAAAGTTCATTTGAGTTTACAAAACCCAACAATTTCATCCCTAGCTATTCCTTCATGCATTGATCACTGTTGTCACCTTGTGAGATCCAAAATCAAATCAAACTTTAAGGATTAAGAACCTGCAAATTTGATAACATGTGAAATAACCTCAATCTACATCATCATTATTAGAGATTACCATTTCTCCCGAAAGTACAACAAAGGGTTTAAGGGTGCTCACTCATTTAATAAAATATTGAATGAATGAATGAATAAGTATATTGGCCAAGTATGTGCATATACAAGGAATGTGCCTTGGTGCTCCTGAAGTAAGTTTTGGATTCTAGTGGATGCACAGCTAGTCTTGAATTTGTAGGATGGTGGCAGAATGCATTAGTTCATTCCGCCGTTGGATTTTCCAGAGTTAGGCCTGACTGAGCCTCTGAAACTTAATGACTTTGAATGATGATTGTAGGGCATTGAATTCGGAGATAAACTTGAAGATAAGTTACTTCTTTAAATGGAAACACTTTTTTGTATGTTCTTAAATTGCTTAAATTGATATGTACGATAATGCAGGACATAGTCCTCAATCTAACATTATTGAAGGTAAGGGATGAAGATGAAGATTTTATGAGAAATGGAAATTGTGGGTTGTGCTGCACTTGATTTAAGTTATTGTATCTGCAGGCATTGCTTTAAGGGACACCATTTTTTTTCCATTGAAAACCATGATCAAAGGACATTTTACAGTGGCCAATTAACCGAATGACTCTCACGTCCTTAGGTTATGGGAAGAAACTAGAGCATCCAGAGAAAATCCACACAGTCACGGGAAGAACGTGCAAACTTCACACAGAGAGCACTCGAGGTCTGGATTTAACCTGGATTGTGTCTCTATCAGTTGTGCAATTGCATCATTCTCCTTTTCTAGCAGGTAAAGGAATTGAAATGGCAGCCCATTGGCGAATAAAAATGAAAGACAAAAAAATGAGAATGTAAAAAAAATCTCTTCTATTGATACTTGTACAACAATACTTTATCAAACAATGCAGCATCTATTTCAACTTAATTAAAGGAACCCTTTCACTGCTAGCTGCAACACAATCAGAATTATCTTGCCTATATTACATGCACTGCGAAAGCATCACAGTTGAGAGAAAGATTTTCCGCAGGAACACAGCTCTATTTTTAACACGGGGTACAATGTAAAAAAAGGCTCACATTACAGACATTTGTGATGTGGGCAGTTTTCTGAAAAAGTGACCGTCCTTAACATGGGGTACACTATAATTACACGGGCCAATTTACAATCAGGTATCTGGCTTGTTAGCAATTCAGATATATGCACAGATAATGCATGGTTAACTAAATCTTAACTTTGGAAATCTAGCTATTGTTGGATATGTATACCCTAATACATTCCTTAAACCAGATCAAAGATCTGCCATCTGCATTAATTGACTGAGAAAAGTGTACTTCAAGCTTCATTGAATTGCACAGGCTCATGGAATTTGCATACCTGCAAGTCAAATATCTGCTCTCCTCTGCCTTCAAGATGGCCTTTTTGTAAATTTGTAATGTTTGTTTAAAAATAAACTTTGAGCTAGAGAACTCTGACAGCAGATTTTGCTCTCTTATTTGCAAGTTGACATAAAAACAGGATGCAGCCAGAATTGATAGAATTGTGCAAAATCGTTTATGTCAAGCCTTTCTAAATTTAAAATGCCTGACATTTGAAGATGAACATGCGTCAGCTCATACATAGTAATTTAGCTAAACTATTTGAATTTTACTCCTGAATAAAATAATATAAAAAATCAGCACAAATAATTGCAGCTGCAAATCTATTTATTATGAAGCCATTTTTAGCAATTCTTTTTCCAATAGATTTTTTTTTCCATTGAGAATATGATTACTTTTGGTAGCATTTCAGCGTCATGCATAAAAATCTAAGCTGATTTCAAGAGAAACAGAGAAGAGAGATTTGCCTCCCTATGGTTTGTCTTGCTAAATTATCATTCAGAAAAGAGAACAGTCGATTAACTTCTCATTCTTAAAGGGAGCAGCCTCAATTAATTTGTTAGAAATGTCATATTTACACAGATCAGAATAACGATTTGAAATTAAATATTAAAAATTATTAGTCACGCGGAAGCAGTAGCATTTAACCACCACTTTTATTTTATAGTTTACTAATATGTACATGTTAGCATTCATTTTCATTATTTAATTCTCTATATCAAATGCCATCATAAGTATAAAGTTCCAAAACAGAAATCAGTAAAATATATATTTCTTTCAATTTGATTTGGAGGAAGAAACATACCCAACATTTGGATATTTTTCCGCCCTCAGTGCATACATTTAATGGGATGTCGCAATGATTGGCGTTTAACATTTTTAAAAATGTTTTCAATACAGTAATGTTAAAGAGCAAATTATCATTAAAACACCCCAAAATTGTTTCACATTGCAACCAACAGCACTCAATATCGAATTCTTCAACTTCAGAGAACTTGCTCGATCTGTTCGAGTCAGGACTGGCCATAGTCTGGAGATACAATGTAATCAGGGGGACAGTCAGACTGGTCAGAGAACTGGGAAGGGGGAGAAATGGAGAGAAAGGGAAAGCCAGGGTTACTTGAAGTTAGAGAAGTCAATATTTATACCGCTGGTTATAAGCTGCCCAAGCAAAATATGAGATGCTGTTCCTCCAATTTGCGTTTAGCCTCACTCTGACAATGGAGGAGGCCAAAGACAGAAAGGTCAGTGTGAGAATGGGAAAGGGAATTAAAGTATCGGAAGATCAGATAGGCTTAGGTGGACTGAGTGAAGGTGTTCAGCGAAATGATCAGCAAGTCTTCGTTTGGTCTCGCTGATCTATAAGAGTCCCCATCTTGAAGAACTGATACAGTAGATGAGGTTGGAGAAGAGAGGTGGAAATGAACCTCTGCCTATCCTGAAAGGACTGTCAGGGTTCCTGAACAAAGTCGAGGGAGGAGGTAAAGGGACAGGTATTGCAGTAGCAGAGGAAGGCACCTGGGGAGGGGGTGGTTTGGGTGTGAAGGGATGAGTTAACCAGGGAGATGTGGAGGGAATGGTCTCTATGGAAGGAGAAAAGAGGTGGAGAAGAGAAGATATGACTAGTGGTGGGATCCCATTGGAGGTGGCAAAAATGTTGGATGATTGTGTTGTATGCGACGGCTGATGGCGTGATAGGCAAGGACTCGGGGGACTCTGTCCCTGTTGCGACTAGGGGAAGGGGGAGCAAGGGAGGTGCTGCGGGGTACTGAGGAGACATGTGTGAAGGCCTAATCTGTAATGGAAGAGGGGAACCCTCTTTCCCTAAATAATGAGGCCATCTCAGATGTCCTGGTAGGGAACACCTCATCTTGGGTGCAGATGCGGCGAAGGAGGAGGAATAGGGAATAGTGGGATTGAGTCTTTGCAGGAAACAGGGTGGGAAGAAATGTAATCTAGATAGTTGTGGGAGTCAGTTGGTTTATCGTAGATGTCAGCCAATAGTCTATCTCCTGTGATGGAGACAGTGAGATCAAGAAAGGGGAGGGAGGTGTCGGAAATGGTCCAATTGAATTTAATAATAATAATAATAATAATAATATTCATTTATTGTCATTGCAACGAGTACAACGAAATTAAAAAAATAGCCAATCCTGACGGTGCGTACAAACATATATGCAATAAATGCAAAAACAAATAAATACATAAATACAATTAAATACAATTATATTAAGTACAAGATTTTTTAACGGTGTTGCCTAGTGCAAAGGTAGTGTTCAGTTCTCGTATGGCCCTGGGGTAAAAACTGTTCTTAAGTCTGTTTGTTCGGGATTTGATCGACCTGAAACGTCGACCAGAGGGCAGATGAACAAACAGACGGTGGCCGGGGTGGGATGGATCTTTTATTATTTTGCCTGCTCTACTGAGGCAGCGTAGGCTGAACAGGTGCTCCAGGGAGGGCAGTGAGCAGCCGATGATCTTCTGGGCCATCGTGATGACCCTCTGAAGGGCCTTCCTGTCCTTTTCTGAGCAGCTGGCATACCATGTGGTTATACAGTATGCCAGCACACTCTCGATGGAGCAGCGATAGAAGGACAACATGAGCTTCTCCTGCAGGTTGGTTTTCCTGAGGATCCTCAGGAAGTGGAGTCTCTGCTGTGCCTTCTTTACTGTGGTGATGGTGTTGGTAGACCAGGTAAGATCCTCTGCGATGTGCGTACCCAGGAACCTGAAAGCTGGTACCCTTTCCACACAGACCCCATTGATGTAGAGTGGGTCGTAATCTCCACTGGTTTTTCTAAAGTCAATTATAAGTTCCTTTGTTTTGGAGGAGTTCAGGACCAGATTGTTCACTGAACACCATGCTGCCAGCCTTTGGATTTCATCCCTATAGGCTGTCTCATCTCCTTCTGAGATGAGTCCAACCACAGTCGTGTCATCCGCGAACTTGATGATGGTGTTGGTGGGATGGGTGGGGGCGCAGTCGTGAGTGTAGAGGGAGTAAAGGATGGGGCTCAACACACAGCCGGATTGCAGGATTGAAATTGGTGACTAAGTTAATGAAGTCCATGAGTTCTGCATGGGTGCAGGAGGTAGCTCCGATACAGTCATCAATCTAATGGAGATAGAGTTTGGGGATAGGGCCAGTGTACGCCTGGAACAGGGATTATTCAATGTGCCCTACGAAGAGGCAGGCATAGCCGGGGCCAACGCGACTGCCCACAGCTATGCCTTTGATTTGGAGGAAGTGGGAAGAGTCGAAGAAGTTGTCAAGGGCGAGGATGAATGAATGAATAAGTGTATTGGCCAAGTATGTGCATATACAAGGAATGTGCCTTGGTGCTCCATTCACAAATGACAACACAAACATACAATTAACAATTAAGAATAAAGGTCCATGATCAACTCGGCTAGGCGGAATAGAGTGTTAGTAGAGGGAAATTGGCTGGTTCTGCAGTCGAGGAAGAAATGGAGGGCTTTAGGACCTTCCTGGTGGAGGAAGGTTTCACTGAACATCCTCACTCAGTCCGCCTGGACCTATCCGATCTTCCGGTTTCCAAATACTTTAGTTCCCCTTCCCATACTGACCTTTCTGTCCTAGGCCTCCTTCATTGTCAGAGTGAGGCTAAATGCAAATTGGAGGAACAGCATCTCATATTTTGCTTGGGGACTTACAACCCTGTGGTATGATTCATGATTTCTCAAACTTCAAGTAACTCCTGCATTGCCTCTCTCTCCATCCCTCCCCCACCCAAGTCGTACCAGCTTCAAAGTCGATTTGTCTGTACTCGTTCTCACCCAGCAAACAGCGAACAATGGTCCGTTTCCTTTATCATCGTTACTTTTTTGCATATCTTTCATTCATTCATCTATATCTCTCTACATCACCATCTATATCTCACATTTCCCTTTCCACTAACTCAGTTTGAAGAAGTATCTCAACTCGAAACGTCACCTATTCCTTTTCTCCAGAGATGCTGTCTGGCCCGCTGAGTTACTCCAGCTTTTTGTGTCTATCTTCAGTTTAAACCAGCATCTACAGTTCCTTCCTACACATTGAATACAGAAGATCGGTTACACAAGAAAAACACAAGAACACAAGAAAATAGGAGCAGGAGTAGGCCAACCGGCCCCTCGAGCCCGCTCCGCCATTCAATATGATCATGGCTGATTCCACCCCAACCCCCTTCCCACTATCGCCCTTCTTCCCACCCAAAAGAACCGTGTGATCACCTGGGAGAGGCGAAAAACCGGATAAAAACCCAGGCCAATTTGGGAAGAAAATCCGGGAAATTCCTCTCCGACCCCAAGCTAGGCGATCGAAACTTGTCCAGGAGATTACACAGGTCTTACTATACTAACAATAGCTCATGTCCACTTCCCTGCCCGCTCCCCGTAACCCCTAATTCCCTTGTCTATTAAAAAACAATCTATTTCCTTTTTAAATTTATTTAACGTTCCTGCTTCCACAGCTCCCTGAGGCAGCGAATTCCACAGACTAACCACCCTCTGAGTGAAGAAGTTTCTCCTCATCTCAGTTTTAAAAGAGCCCCCTCTTATTCTAAGACTAAGCCCCCTAGTTCTGGTCTCCCGGATCATCGGAAACATCTTTAGCGCATCCACCAGATCAAGGCCCCTCACGATCTTATACGTTTCAATAAGATCGCCTCTCATTCTTCTGAACTCCAACGAGAAAAGTCCCAACCTACTTAACCTTTCCTCATATGTCAACCCCCTCATCCCTGAGATTAACCGTGTAAACCTTCTCTGCACTGCCTCCAGAGCAAGTACATCCTTTCTTAAATCCACACGAGATGTTACTTCCTCAAAGAATTCAAGCAAATTAGTCAAACATGATTTCCCCTTCGTAAAACCAGGTGGTGCATGTGAATGGGTGAGAGAGATGTGAAGGGACAGTGGTGATATCTCCTGCAGTTGCAGGGGACGTTCCTGGGGAAGGAACGGTTTGGGTGGGAAGTGATGACTGAACCAAGAAGTTGGGGAGGGATGGTTTCAACAGTAAGCGCAAAGAGGTGGGGATGGGAAGATCTGGCTGGTGGTGGGATCATGATAAATAATAAAGTATCGTTGGGTTATACTCTGATGTTAATACACTTCAAATTAATGAGGATTCCAGCTGATTTACTCTACTGAAAAAGGTGGAGTTCAGTTTTTCACCAGTTTCACCATGTCAAATGTGCAGTAGAAAATGTTGAGTTTTACTTTGCAAAGGCATTTATTAAATCCTCAGACATTGATTATAATTTCACATCGGGTGGCATGTCATCTTCAAGCATTTATTAAAATTAAAACTAAATATAATATTCATCAAGCATAATAAGGAATAACTGTCATGGAGAATCAAAATTCATACATGCATTAAATCTTCACAAGGTTTTTAACCATCTTGGTTTATATATAATTCACAATTGCTCAGGCACTAACATAAGCTGAGTAACTGCTAGAAATACTCAGCAGATCAAGCAGCCGTACAGTAATTGATCAAAAAGCAAGGCTGTATAGTCTAGTTTTCCATTTTTCTGAATAAATGATATTGGCGTTTTTAAGCAACTAAAATAAGTAGATTTTAAAAGATTAGTATAAATATCTTTTACATAGATACATAGAAAGTAATTGCAGGAGTAGGCCATTCGGCCCTTCGAGCCAGCACCGCCATTCAATGTGATCATGGCTGATCATCCATAATCAGTACCCTGTTCCTGCCTTCTCCCCATACCCCTTGATACTGATAGCCCTAAGAGCTCTATCTAACTCTCTTTTGAATGCATCCAGTGAATCGGCCTCCAATGCCTTCTGAGGCAGAGAATTCCTCAAATTCACAACTCTCTAGGTGAAAAAGTTTTTCCTCACCTCAGTTCTAAATGGCCTACCTCTTATTCTTAAACTGTGGCCCCTGGTTCTGGACTCCTCCAACATCGGGAACATGTTTCCTGCATCTGGCCTGACCAATCCCTTAATAATTTTATATGTTTCTATAAGATCCCCTCTCATCCTTCTAAATTCCAGTGAATATCAGCCCAGTCGCTCCATTCTTTCATCATATGACAGTCCCACCATCCCGGAAATTAACCTGGTGAACCTATGCTGCACTCCCTCAATAGCAAGAAGTGTAGGAAAGAAAACTGCAGATGTTGGTTTAAATCGAAGGTAGACACAAAATGCTGGAGTAACTCAGCGGGTCAGGCAGCATCTCTGGAGAAGGAATGGGTGATGTTTCGGGTCAAGACCCTTCTTCAGACTGAATGTCCTTCCTCAAATTGTGATCTGCCAGATACTACATTTTCATTGGTTCTGCTTTCATGCACTGTAAATTAAACACAGATATTCTTCACCAACATTGCAAATTACATTGTTTAAAATATACAAATCATAGAACATACGAAACTACAGCAGAGGACCAGGCCCTGGAGCACGTAATGTCTACGTTTAGTTTAAAGATACAGATACAGTGCAGAAACAGACCCTCCGGCCTATCAAGTCCACGCCGCCCAACAATCTCTGCACACTCTACACTATCCTATACACAATTGAGACAATTTACAACTATACCTTAGCCAATTAACCTACAAACTTGTACGTCACTGTCGTGGGAGGAAGCCGGTGATCCTAGAGAAAACCAATGCAGGGAGAACGTACAAACTCTGTACAGACAGCACCCATAGTCAGGATCAAATCCGGGTCTCTGGCGCTGTAAGGCAGCAACTCTACCATTGCGCCACCGTGCCGCCCTTATGCTGACCATAATGCCAAATGAAACTAATCTTATCAGCCTGCACATAACCCCAACCTTCCATTTCCTGCATATTCATATGCCTATCTAATAGCTTCTTAAATCCACCATTGTATGCTTCTACCACCAACTCCGCAGCGCATTCCAGGCATCCACCACCCTCTGTGTAAAAATACGCCCACACATCTGATTAAAACTTTGCCCCTCTCAAATTAAAGCTATGGCTTCTAGTCTTTGCCATTTCCACCTTGGGAAAAAAGTTGACTGTCAAACCTCCCTTCCATTTATAATTTTATATATTTCTAATCAGGTCTTGGCATTCTAGAGAAAACAATTCAAGTTTGTCCAGCCTCTCCTTGAAGCAAATACCCCCTAATCCAGACATAATTCTGGCAAAACCTTTATGCACCCTCTACAAACCCTTCATATCCTTTCCGTAACGGGGCAACGAGAACTGCGTGCAATATTCCAAATGCGGCATAACCAAAGTCTAATAGCGCTGCGTCAGAACTCCGACTCATACTTAATGCCTGACCAACTTGCGTTGTCACTCTCAGGGAGCTATGGACCTGGACCCAAGATCCATCTGCACATCATTGTTGTTTTGTGGGTTTTTTTAGTCTTGCTATCAACTGGCTTCCTTTCCCTTACATTCGACCTCCCAAAGTGCAACACTTTACACTTGCTTGGATTAACTCGGTATGACATATCTCTGCTCATTTCTGTAGCTGATCTACACCCATTGAATACTGATAGTCTTCGTCACTGTCCACAACTCATGCAATCTTGGTGCTGTCTGCAAACTTACTAACTAACCTATCTACATTTACGTCCAAGTCATTTATATACATCATAAACATATACATATCATAACTGATTACTTTATGCAAGTATTGGCATAGACACAAAGAGTTAAGTTGGCACTATACAAACAAAACTGAAATTTGGAGTACATGCATAACGATTGATGGTATACCACTCATCAACTATAATATTTGGGCATGGTAACCACTGAAAAAATGCCCTGTGTGCTGCATTTCCATTTCCAATTTTATATTTCAGCATATGTTATTATGGAGAGGAACTACAAAGGGGATTTGTATTCCATTAGGTTATTCAGAATCAATTATTTAGAGAAAGAGGCTTCATTACCTTTTAAAATGTTGCAATGTATCAAAATTAGCAAAATAATTAAGTGACTGTTATGAATGAATATTCAGCTGCATTCTATGCCACTGTACAAAAGTGAGTGGTTTTGCAGAAAGTGAAGATGGTTGTGAAAGATTGTAGCAGGATCTGGATCGATTGGCCAGGTGGGCGGGGGAATGGTTGATGGAATTTAATACAGAGAGGTGTGACGTGGTGCATTTTAGGAAGTCGAGCAAGGGCAGGACCTATACAGTAAATGGTAGGTCTCTGGGTAGTGTTGTAGAGGAGTGATCTAGGAGTACAGGTGCAGTTTCCTTGAAGGTCGACTCGCAGGATAAGGTGGTCAAAAAGGCTTTTGGCACTTTGGCCTTCATCAGTCTAAGTATTGAGTATAGAAGTAGGGAGGTCATGTTCCAGTTATATAAGATGTTGGTGAGTCCGAATTTAGAATAATGTGTTCAGTTTTGGGCACCATGTTATAGGAAAGATATTGTCAATCTTGAAAGGGTTCAGAAAAGATTTACGAGGATGTTGCCAGGACTAGAGGTTGTGAGCTATAGGAAGAGGTTGAGTATGTTGGGTCACTATTCCATGGAGCGCAGGAGGATGAGGGGGGATCTTATAGAGGTGTACAAAATTGAGATGGATAATCTACCATGAAAGTAATAGATCAGCTAGATGTATCGTCCCTTGCCCAGAACAGAGGAATCGAGGACCAGAAGACATAGGTTCAAGGTGAAAGGGAAAACATTTAATGGGAATCCGAGGGGTAACTTTTTCCACACTAAGGGTGGTGGGTGTATGGAACAAGCTGCCAGAGGAGGTAGTTGAGGCTGGGACTATCCCATTGTTTAAGAAACAGTTAGACAGGTACATGTATAGGACAGGTTTAGAGGGATATGGACCAAGCGCAGGAAATTAGGACTAGAGTAGCTGGGACATTGTTAGCCGGTATGGGCAAGTTGGGCCGAAGGCTGTTTCCACACTGTATCACTCTCTGACTCTATGACTCTAAGTATGAACATTTTGAAGTTTTGATACTATCATAAATCCATTTAAAATAATGATGCAATGACTTAAGGTATCTGGAAAAAGTGGCTTGAAAAAGTTATCCAGCAGTACAAAAAACTAACAAATCATTCACACTCCCAGCTCGAAAATAATCCTGAACTAACATTTTTTAAACGCCTCATTTTAGAATCTTTTTTACTTGGAGTGGAAAGAAATTGTACACTCTTGGTTTCATTAAGAAAGTCATACAATAAAATTCAGCTCAGATCTTGCTCAGAGCATACAGATTCATAGAAAAAGTGTATTGAAAAATAGAAGACAATCTGGTCCTTTGAACTGCTCTGCAATTCAATACTTTCATGGCAGATTATCCATCTCAATACAACATTCCCAATCTCCCCCCATAACTCCGTGATATCTTTTGTATCCAGAAATGTACCCATTTCTTTCTTAAGTATATTCCCACTTTTTAAAAAAAGATTAGAGAAACCAATAGAAAAACCAAATAGAAACCAATATAATTCTGCGTGTCTGGATTCCGAAATGCAAGGCTTTAATGGTGTGCATGGACATGAAGGGATTCTATGCCACCAAATTACGTGTGACCATCAGAACTGTACCGTGTAGCATGATACATGCCCATTACAGTGATATGTATCTCATTTTACATTCATTCTACTGAAGATAGAGAGTCATAGAGCTATACAGCATGCAAAACAGGTCTTTCAGCCCATGTTGTCTGTGCCAACAAAGATGGCGCTCTGGGTTGGTCCAACCTGCCTGCATTTGGGCCTTAGCCCATGAAGTTCATAGGTCATAGCAGCAGAATTAGGTCTTTGCCCACTCTCCCAAGTCCTTCTGCAGACTTCCTGCTTCCGCTACACCACCTGCCACTTCACCTATCTTTGTATCATCCACAAACCTGGCCATAAACCCATCAATTCCAACTTCCAAAACATTAATATATAAAGTAAAAACTTGCGCAGCCAACACCAGCCCATGCAGATTACCACTCGTCACCGGCACCCAACCAGCGAAAGTCCCCTTTATTCCCACGCTTTGCCCTCTGCCATTCAGCCAACCTTCTAACGATGCTTGTATCTTGCCTCTACTACCATGGGTTCGCACCCTGTT
This sequence comes from Rhinoraja longicauda, assembly GCF_053455715.1. Taxonomy (NCBI): domain Eukaryota; kingdom Metazoa; phylum Chordata; class Chondrichthyes; order Rajiformes; family Arhynchobatidae; genus Rhinoraja; species Rhinoraja longicauda. The sequence continues at coordinate 77,961,621 of NC_135953.1, read as the reverse complement.
TAGCAGCCTAATGTGATGTCATATCAAAGGCCTACTGAAAATCCAAGTAAACAATGTCCATTGATTCTCCTTTATTTATCCCGCTACATTGTTCCTCAATGAATTCCAACAGATTAGTCTGGCAAGATCTCCCTTTAACAAAACCATGTGAACTTCTGCCTATTTTATTATGCGTTTCTAAGTAGTCAGAAACCTCATCCTTAATAATGGATTCTAAAATCTTACCAACCATTGCAGTCAGGCTAACACGCTTATAGTTTCCCCTCTTTTGCCTCCCTCCCTTGTTGAATAGTAGAGTACCTAAGCAATGTTCCAGTCCTCTGGGACCACTCCTGACTAGCGATTCTTGAAAAATCACTACGAATGCCTTCACAATCTCTAAAGCTACCTTTTTCAAAGTGCTGGGCAGTAATCCATCTGGTCAAGGTGATATCCACCTTCAGCCCTTTCAGATTCCCAAGTACCTTCTCCTTAATAATAGCATCTCCACTAACTTCTGCCATGACTCTTTTGAATTTCTGGCATATTGTTGGTGTATTCCACTGTGAAGACTGATAAAAAAACGTATTCAGTTCATCCGCCATTTCTTTGTTCCCCATTACTACTTCTCTAGTGTCATTTTCCAGCAGTCTAATGTCCACTCTTGCCTCTTTATATATCTGAGGAAACTTTGCTGTCCTCCTATATATTATTGGTTAACGTAACTTCATATTTCACCTTTTCTCCCCTTGTTGCCTTTTTTAGTTGCCATTCTCTAGCTTCCTGCTAATCTTTGAAATATTATATTACTTCTCTTTTACTTTTCTGCTGCCTTTGACATTGATTGTCAGCCAAGGTCACCTCGTTCTCCCCTTAGAATCGTTCTTCCTCTTTGGGATGAAAAGATCCTATGCCTTCCAAATCATTTGCTGAAACCCGCGTCATTCCTGCCAGTCAACTTTAGCTAGCTCTTCTCCCAAGCCTCTGTAATTACCTTTACTCAATAGTAATACAGATCCTCCCTCTGTGAAACTGCAGGTTGGATTTTACCTGCTATGTTCATTTCCTCCTCGGGTTTCCTTTCCCTAATCAAATCCAGTTCGCTACACAACACCAAATTTAGAATTGCCTTTCTATAGAGAGTTAGAAAAGTTACAATGCCTGGAAAATAGTAAAGCAAACAGTTGGTTGAAAAATCTGCATTTAGATCATAGAAAGTGAAGAGTTTGTCCAAATCCATGTTTCACTAGACAAAAACAGGAAGCTTCAAAGTTCATGTCTTAGTTTAAAGATTCTATACATATCACCAGTCGGAAGAATATAATTGTATGTTCACAAGATATACCATGACCCAAAACCTGTGAATTATGTCTCCTATCTTGAGTGGCATGGACAAAGGAAGACTTTGAGAAATTATCGATATGGAGCTATAATTATGTCAAATATGTTACGTCACCTGGAAACTGCTATCAAGAGTAGATTTCTACCAATGAAATATATCAAGAGAGTTTGTTTAGACACTCAAGAAATTCCTTCGTAAATTGCTGTTTCAAGATGGTTTTGTGATAATTATTTCTGAGCTGTTGGAATACAAAGGCAACATTTGTTTAAACTTATGGAGGGCATAAAGGAACTTCCTTTCCCAGAACACCTTTAATTTATGGCATCTGTCAGAGAAAGTAAATGGTTCTGAGATTGTTACGATAGCACAAAGAGAACGAATGTCTGCCCAGTACTACTGTCAAAATTTACCATAAAACAAGGTAGGGCCAAACAAGACACCGATCTGGAACTGTCAACTAGCTAGCCAGCTATGGTCTGATCTTGTGGAGGTAATTGCATATTTGTTTCAGATTGTGTTATCTCAATGCAACTTGTTTACTATGACTGACCAATTGTTAAATAAAGTATTCTATGGAAATTAGTTTGCTGTCAAATCTTTGGAAAGATAGACCAATTAAACTGTAGTACTTTCATTTTTCTAACACTGGACAGTTTAATCTTTGATTGGAACAATTCGGTTTCAATTTAAATTCATGAGATTGGTGATTATACAACCTGGTCCTTTATACTTGACAAACAACTTGATCATATGATATTTATTCCTATGTTAAGTTCAAAATTATCAATGAAGAAAAGCTCCAAGAAAGCATTGCAATCGAGAATGCGTCAGTCAATTTGTCCCATTTGCTTTGTATTTTTGCTTTGAGGGCTTAGTCATTTTATCAACTTACCATAAAAGTTGTAAAAATTGAACACTCTGGGCATGTGCAATTTTTAAAAAGTTTTTAAAATAATAAACTTCATTTGATAAGACATTTTACTGTCTACCGCCAAAGCCAGAATAATGCATTTTAGCAAGCGTTAAAATATATTTATTACTCAAATAGTTAAGACATCTACCCAACTCAAAATGCAATTCATCAGATAATGGGTATTTTCATGAAATGGGGACCTGTAGACAAATATATCTACTTTTTTTTGTGCAAGATGTGAACTCAAGTTCTGTGCAATAGAAAGCCTCAGCTTGCATATTTTCAATTACACTTAGTTAAGCGACAACTTTAATGGTTGTACATTAGCACAATAGCATAATAGATCATTCTGAATATTATAATTCAAAATAAATATCTGCAATTGAATATTTTACAAATGTAACTTTTCATACTTACAAAATAATTAGCTCTCCAAACATTTATGACATCTCTAATATAGTTGAGACAAAATATAAACCAGGAACTGTTTTTGATAATCACATATTGCTGCATTAAATTCCCCAAATGTCCTTGGATGTTTAAAACTATGGACAAAGAAGTTTGACGTTGGTGTGTTTGTCATAAAAATATCACACAACACAATTTCCAAAGCCACTTGTTGCAAACAATCACTATAAAACTGAAACATAACAAAAATGTGGATGATACCTTTCAGAGCTGGTGTTGCCCAGGCAATGAGTCGTTTCACAAGACAGCAATTGAGTAGTACCCTTTTGGAGAGGCCATGCTTCTTTCGGAACTCATAGATATCTTCTCTCCATTTCTTGGTCCTTTTCTCAGAGGGCTTAGTCATTTTGCACCCCACTGTTATCCTTAGTGTAGGAAAATTAACTTGAGGTGGCACTATCCAACCAGCTTAATCTTGCTATGGATAAAGGAACAAAAGGTCTGTCTCAGCTCAAAGATGCTGAATATCATGTGTTTATAGGAAAATAATACAGTTTTTAAAATGGCTTATGTTTTATGTTCTCCCTCTCTTTTTGACTATGCAGCATTTTACAAATGGAATGATGTGGAAAAACTTTGAAAGATGAAGGATCTTAATTTAGGAACTGCAGGAAAATCAAGGGATAAATATTCCAATTCAATTTAATTCAGGATGGTCCCTGATATCTGCTTTCACATAAATCAACATTTAAAAAACTCCCATTGAAAAGCAAAACTTTAAATGAATTGATTATATTTTCATGCGTAAAGAGCTCACTGAAATTTCAGGTACAATATTTTTCTGTGGCTTCATCTCTGGAGATCACAGCTTAAAAATGTAGTGAGATTTTCTGCTTTCATTCTTAATAGCAAAATTAATGGCATGTCAAAGACTGTGTTGAAAAACACATGCTCCAATTATTGTATTATGTTGGTCGGTAGTTGAAAACAAATAAAAGTAAATAAAATTTAATATGTACAATTTCAACACCATAACTATTAACTCTGAAATAAAGTTTCACTTTGAAATGTAAAAGTACACAAGTTAATTTTGGGAATTAAAGATTTGTGAATTTAAGTTAGTTGTGGAGAAGGTCAAAGAACATCCAAGAGGAAACAAATCAACTGGATGTTACTTATTTTCAGCAATTTAATGAGGGATCTGTCCTGGATAAATTGAAGCTGGAGAGAAACAAATAGCAACGTAATTGACCAGTAATTACAAAGGTGATTGCTTCACCAGTGTAGATACATAGCCACTAGGGCCAAAGGAGGGCAACCAAAGTCAGAGCACTCTAGATAATTAAGACAAGAAAAAGAAAAGCATCATTGAAACAGGTCTTTTGGCCCAACTCATCCATGCTGACAAACCGATTCATCCATGCAGACTCATCCAAGCTAGTCCATTTATCTTATGTTTGGGCCATATCCCTCTAAACTAGCGGTTCTTAACCTTTTTGACCCCACATCCCCATCAGACATTCTTGGTCAGTACCATGACCCCCGAAACAATTTTTTTTTTTAAAGCCCGATTTATGAAAACATGTCTGCCAATACTCAGTCAATGGGATGGGATAATTTCATTTATGACCTGTTCATGACCCCTGGAAAAACCCCAAACCCCAAATGACCCCCCTGGGGTCATGACCCCCAGGTTAAGAACCGCTGCTCTAAACCTTTCCAATCCATGTACCCGTCCAAGTGTTTTTTTAAATGCAGTTATAGTATCTGCCTCAACTAACTCATCTGACAGCTTGTTACATATACTCACCACCCTCTGAATGATAAAATTGCCCCTCAGGTTCCTAATAAATTTTGCCCCAACCTCCACTGGTTCTTGATTCTCCGACCTTGGCCAAAAGACACTGCGATTCACCCTTTCAATTCCCCACATGAATATAGACATCTCTATAAGATCATCCCTCAACCTTTTGTGTTTCAAGAAATAAGGTCCTAGCCTGCCCAATCTCTCCCTATATTCAGGCCCTTATGGCCTGGCAAAATCTTCTAAACCTTCTTTGCATTCTTTCCAGCTTAATAACATCCAGGAATAAAAAGAGAAAACTGAACCATAAATAAAGATTAACAAGTACCATTAAAAAAAATAACAGAGGCAAAGAGTGCAGGCAGCAAATAGAAAGGGGGATGCAAAGGTCTTCTGCAGAGATATTCATAAAGAAAATAGGGTTGTCAAGGTGATGAAAAGCAATTAAGTTAAATGAAGATCTAGGCAAGAATATGACTGAGATACTCTATGAATAATTTGTACCTATAACTCAGAAAGGGAACATTGCCAAAGCTATGGTAAACAAAGAGTCTGCTGGAATAATGGATGAGATTAAAACAAAGAGGAGGAATGATAAATGGTTACAGTAGGAAAAGTCACCCAGTCAGGAAATTATGCATTCTCAATTGGGAAAACATTATGGAGATGTTAACCAGGAAGTTTTAATCCTTTTGGATTCAGGAGTCATACCCAAGGATACAGAAACAAAAACATTACTCATTCAAAATAGGGCCAAACAACAAACCTGGCAGTGCAATGTCCATGTCCACAAGTTTAGAAACGACAATTTGCCAGAAAAAAAAACTTTCACACATCCATTCTGTTATCTCACCAATATAAATATTATAGAATACGAACATAACACACAATATATATAATACACATATAACACAATACATATAATACACATAACATTATATATAATACATATATAACACACTATATATACTATAGACTAAATCTCAGAATTTGTTGATTACTTGTTATTTCATCAGAAAGATAAGCAAGTAGAAGCCACAGCGTGACCAATTGATGACCATTGGCCTAATCTCTGACAATTCTTCTCAGTGTGGCCCCAAAGCAACAGGAGTGCTACAATAAGAATATCAGTGTTTAAGTTCAAGGCCACCACACAGGTGGCGCTTCTTCAACAGCAGTTCACGGATTACCCTGTGAGCCCCAAATAACAGCACTTGCAGAATGGCCCTGGTATCTGGACTACCTTAAAGTCCACCATCATTTGCCAAAGGGCTGGTTGGTGGGATTGAGATAATTAATCTCAAATACAATTATTGGACTGGAATCAATGCCATACTTTAAGAATAAAAAGGCTCTACATGCACAGAAAAGCTAACAATCAAATTCACAATCTGTGAAACAAAATGTGCTGATAACATGAAAATTAAAAGTGAAATAAACAGTAAGGAAGATAGTCATAGACTTTAAGAGCGTGCAGCCAAGATAGTGGGCAATAGAAACCAGCAGATGAAAAGGCAGGTGCATTTTGGTAAGAAAATACTGAGAGTCAATCACAATACACAGTGGGAGCTGCAAAATAAAGACAGACTTTTTTTTAAACAAATGTCTGAAAGTTCCAGGAAAAGTTCATAATTTTTTGGACCTGAGTCTGGAAGCACAAAAAATAATAGATTTAGGATATTATCCTGGATTCTACAATGAAAATGCTTATAATCAGACATAGAAACAATTCTCTGCGTAACATTCAAGGGAAGACATTAAAACATTGAACAGGTACAGAAGAACAGGTACATTTCGCAGGACAGGATTGCAGATACGCAAATAAATAGCCTAATCCGGGCCACATAAAGTCTATAAACCTTGGGATGTTCAGTGACTTACTATCTTTTTCCAATTTTTAATAGGTTGAAGATGAGAGGATACTAAACAAAATTATTTGGAGCAAAATGACAGGGATGTAGGGAAATAATTAGAAAGTGGAACTAACTGAATTTACCTTCCAACAAACCCGGTACAGATTTATTTATTGAGACTTCAAGTTGGACCAGTTCTTTTATTCTATGATCACCAACTGAACAGTCAGAACAAAATGAGTTTCGAATTCAAGAGCTTGAGTAGGTTGTGGAAATAAAACAGTGAGTCAACTTGAATAAAATGAACGTCAATTTAGTAGGAAACATAAATGAGCTGGTAAACCAGTGAGAAATTCAAGCCATTAAAATGTGCATACTTATTTACCATGGGACATTGCAAAGATGAGTAGAGAGCTTGATTTCCTTCCATTCCCCCCATTCAACAGAAGAGTTAAAGTGACTTTGATATAAAGATTATACTGATTATTTTGACAAGTTATATCTGCTTGGTGTGAGCAAAACATTATTCTATTCTGAAAGGGAATGTGTTTTTTTCCCCATTTGTAAAGTATTTGATTGTAAAATATTTCCTAGTAAAATTAAGAAAATTATGCTTGTATTTTAACTGAAGTTTGGGGAGAAAATAACTCACTGGATGAAACATTGGCAGAGATAGAAATACACACTGCAGTTCCTTTCCTGCAGATAATTTTAACAAACCGGGTTGCTGGAGTAAAGCCTTATAATCTCTAGTTTAGTTTAATCTAGGACTTCTACTTCAAGAAGAATTAATAGAAACACCACAGCAATAACTAGCAACTCAAGCATGTTTGAACAGTTATTCTGAAGGTGCTAGTTCTGAATCACTTACAAGAGACATTGCTAGGCCTTCAAGACAAATTCAATTAGGTAATTATGAAAGCGGCATTGTATTCAAACACACCAATACTGAACACAAAGTACTGAATTATCATGTTGTGATTGTGGATGGCTTCACACATAGACAATCTGATCAATACCATATTTCCTTTTGTGGGGGATATGTTTCTATTTTAGTTACTTGAAGAAAAGTAATGTTGTCAATGATGTAATAAAATTTTTAAGGTATTAGCACTAGGAAAATCAACCTACACAAGGTATGGTATGATCTGAGTGATTTGAGTCTTTACTTGGAGGGGTTGGTCAAGGTGGCGAGGGGATATGGGCAGTCTCATGCATTGTGTGTGCACTGTTGTCCTGTGAAAAAGCCAGTGAACAATTGAGGCTTATCTCTGTGATTGCATTTTCAGCATTTTAATTGACCTGTTGTACTAAACTCAATTGATAGATTTTGCATGTACTGAGGAGTCTTCAGAAAGTTAGTAAGTAGAGAGTGTCATTAGGCAACAAGACTTGAGTAACATTTCAGATGACTCGAATGTTTCTACTGCCGACAAAGGTCAATCAGTAATACTAAACATGTTAAGCAATACTAAGGTGTAGGTTCCCCAAAACGTGTGAATGATCCAAAATCCTTATACAGAGATGTAAACTTCATTTGTTAATACATATTTAATATTGAAGTATCTAATACCCAGCAAAAATATATATATATATATATTGCAGGAGTACACAACATGTACTTAACAATACTGATAGTAATGTCAAATATTTTTTTATATTCACCTTTCAAAATTTAGCTGGTTAAAGACAGACAAATTTACCTTTTAGAACAATATTAAATAAATCAAAAATAATGGAATATTTAAACAAATGCAAATACAACATTTCACCCAGTATCGGAAATCAGTGTTGTTAATTACCACTGTTTCTTGCAATTTCTACTAATATATTCCTTGTGTATTTAATCTGAGTATTGCAGTTATTTATGTCATTTGTTTAAATGGTAGGTCTGAAATAGAGGAATAAAGAGTAATCTTTAATATTAATAATTTTTTCCTTTAACACAAAAATAACAGATATTTTCATGTACATTTGGTTAAGACAGAATCACCATTTTATCCAAAAGTAGAATGGTTTCCAAAATGCAATTAGTTAAGTCCGTTACAGCATCTTTATTTCATGTGCCAGAAATTAACCATATATGGAAGCACTAAATAGAACACAACTTCACTAATATTAATGAAGAATCCATAAAATTACAAATTACACTGTATAATTTGACTCAAATTTAAAACAGTTTCCACTAAAATTGAAATAACTTTGTTGCCATCACAAAGGAAATTTCTCTTACCTTAATCTGTAGCAAGGAAAAGCTACAAATTAATCTTCCTGCGACTGCAGCAATTATCCTGCCTACTCAAGCTTTCTATGCTGTACAGAAAGGGGCTCACCCCTGTGGTTGTTATTGAAAAACCAGGCTGCCAAAGTAAGAGAAGGAATCATAGATTATTTGAGCTTTACAGTAGTTCCAGTGAACAGATGAGACCAGAGCTAGTTAGTTTGTTTTAAAAAACAGGATCATTCCAATACTGCACTTTCTATTTGCTCACGCAAACCGGTAAATTACTCTATGATCACATTTATCACAATGACTGCTATTTCACAGCAACCGACAATCTTTTAGCAACAACCAATTACAAATAGGGGCCAACGGCTGTGGTCCAGATGGGTGTGGGGGTAGAGCAGGGAGACAGCGACACTATGTTCAATATTGTACATGAAATCACTCACAAATATCTACGAAAATCAAAATTACAGCCAACTATACTGTAATCACAAGAAATTCATATGAATAACATTGTTTCATTGGTGAATATGACTTATTACTCAATGATGAAAGGAGATGCATTAATTTAGTTTAGTTCAGGGATTACAGCATGGTAACAGGCCCTTCGGCCCACCAAGCCCACACCGACCAACGACCCCCGCACATTAACACTATCCTACACTAGAGACAATTTTTACAATTTTATACCAAGCTAAATAACATGCAAATTTGTATGTCTTTGGAGTGTGGGAGGAAACCGGAGAAAACCCACAGAGAGAACATGCAAACTCTGTACAGACAAGCACCGGTAGCTAGAATCGAATCCGGGTCTCTTTCGCTGTAAGCACTGCAAGGCAGCAACTCTACCACTGCGCCACCGTGCCATTTTTGTATGTGTGGGATCTTATCTTGAAAAGAATGAGGGAGTGCAGTAAATGCAGTCAAAGTAAGGATATTGACAAATTGAATACAAGAAATTTGCAATATTGTAACTTTAGTAGTTTTATTAACTTGTCAAATGTACCACAATAAGTTGCTACAGCAAGTTTCCTCCTCGTTCCCCACGTTACAGTTGACGAAAATAGTGCTAGTGAATAGCCAACATATTTAAATGCCTATGTTCAATGAAGTGATGAGGATTTGAAGTACAGAAATCCCAAGCTGCCTATAACAGAGCAGTACAGGAGGATGCTCAACAATTATTGCATCTCCACACAGTATTGTTAAATTGTGATGATCTAGCACTAGCAGATTTTCTGAACTATTCAATTATTCAAAACAAAACTTCAACACACTGAAATCATTTTTGTAAAAAAAGATGCTAAATGGTAGAATAATAATTTTTTTACAGAAAAAACCCCAGTATATTTAAAGGGAGTGTGGAAACTGAGGTCCCAGTGTATGAAGAGGAGCATATAATCTGTCCTGCTGAGCCTGGATTTCTCAATAGTTGGATAGTGGAATATTGGAGATTTTCAAAGTTATAACATTTTAATCCACTCCTTTTACCACATGCTTTACTATGCTTGGAATTATAACATTCTTCATGCAAAACACAATTACATTGAGTTATTTGGTATGTTTATTGTGTTTCATATTCCAGATGTATTGATTTAGTTATACAACAAATTTTTAAAAATGATCAGAGTCATGGTTTACATGAATGTTACAAAGGGACCTCAAGCTGGGGAAAGAGGGAAACTGACTTGTTTTGCAACCTCTACAAATCCTCTACAAATTGTTCCCGAGCATACTCCTTGGAGAAGACTTGCAGTCTTGCTGTGGAGCATGAACAGTCAACAGCAAATAACAATTAGGACTGATAAACCCAACTCAAAAGACATAGAAGAAAGCATCACTTTCAACGGACAACAGCCTTCAACTGGCAAGGTGTTTAATGGTCCCAGATGTGGACCCCCTGCTCAATGGGATCCTAGAATTTTATTTGTGTAGGAAGGAACTGCAGATGTTGGTTTAAACTGAAGATAGACACAAAAAGCTGGAGTAACTCAGAGGGACAGGCAGCGTCTCCGGAGAGAAGGAATGGGTGACCTTTCAGGTCAAGACCCTTCTTCAAATTGGATGTTTTTGCCGAACATATTTTGAAATCATTGCACAAGGCAAGTAAAAAAGATTCCTTCTCTTTGATTGAAATGTTGGAAGACAAGGACTACCAAAAAAGGGACTAACAACCTGCAAATGGTCAACAATTTCCAAATGACTGCTGTGATTAGTGTGGATTGTAAGAACATCAACATCTCCTCCTTACAAGAAAGACAACTTTCATGCATTGCATGTTAATCGGGTAAGAATTCAGAGGTTATGCCTGAACAAGGATAAGGAGTGTTTGTGCTCCACCAGAGAAGGCAGACTGATTCCGTAATGACTAATGAGATTGCAAACGGCGGTTTTGCATATGGCTAAAGAGTTTTCCAACACATTGTGCTGCTGAATATTCCTTTTTCCACATCCTATCTACACAATTAACACATCAGTAGATAGGAATTTGACTAGGAGGACTGAAAGGTTAAAATTCAAATGGAAGTTTATTTGTACTTGGGGGAGCAAGAGTTGCGTGGCACTAAAAGACCGTGCCTGAATATTGTTTAGGTTCTGATGTATGCAGGCATAAACTATTCATTTGCTGATGAGTTATGAAGGGAATTGATAATATTCACGAATGACAATATCATTGCCATTTCTGATGCCTTGAAGGAAGTAAGGTTTATAAAGCAGTTGAAAATGACAGAGCCAAAGTCAATGTCTGTAGTAACTTCCTATGATTGGGATGATTGACCTCCAACAACCCCATTGCCACCTCCCTTTGCACGAGGTCCGGTTCCAACCCTTGACGTGCTTTCCTCCTGCTGCCCATGATCTTCAATTTTACCAGTGATCCTTCGATATTCAGGGCAGTCACTCTCACATTGTTCTTGTGATTCACATATTTGATCCTTCTTCAATAAAGCTATGATGAAATCTAGATTCAAGTGATCCGGACAAAAATAAACTGGGCATCAGTAAGCAAAATATTTGCCGAGTATTGGTGGTATCGAAAATGATTTCCCATTATGGAGGGTAGACTAATTGTATGGTAATTGGTCATATTGAATTTTGCTTGCATTTTTATTAATAAGACATGATCCATTTTCCATATGTTTGGGTAGATTCCGCTATTTTAACTTCACTGGAACAGCTTGGCTCAGTACTGCTGCTTGGGTTCTTGACTGGCCCCAGAGCCTTTGCACTTTCCAGTTCCCTCAGCCATTTCATTATATTACATGGTGAGTCAATATGGCTGAATGGTAAATACCTTTTGTGATGGTAACAATCTCAAGAGGAAACCAAGATGGATCATCTATTCAGCCCATCTGGTGAAGCTGATTGTGAACACTTTAGCCTGATCTCTAGTGAACTTCACCAACTTCACCATCATTAAGGGCGGCTTTACACAAATGCTGATCTGATTGTCCATCATCATTCATGAGCACGTGCAGCAGGATTGAAGGCAGGACTGACCAGTTAGTTGCGAGATCACTTACCTCACTCAGTCTATTACATGTTGTTCAGCACATACCCAGTCCTGTATTGCAGTTTCTTTAGGCTGGCACCTGCTTTAAGTAAATTCAGTTTTGTTTCTCACATGCTCTTCCATATTCCTCCTTGGACTCAGATTAATTTACTGGCTAAGTAATAATAGTAGATGAGGAATATATAGGAAATAAGGTTACAACTTACAGTGTACATTTCTCTTGCCATTGATGGTCCACAGCAACCCATGAATGTCCAGTTTGGAAATGCCAGAGTTCTGCATCTATCCCCTTTGGCATGTTTGTAGTGCTAAGCAAGAGTGTGGTGGTTGTTTTAACTCCACAAGTGGTCACTTCTAAATCTGCCATAGATAGATGCATTAGTCACAGGTAGATTAGTGACATCAAGGTCAAATGGATTTATCCCATCTACTGGTTCACTCGCAACAGACCTCACTTTTCGGGACCAGTCAGTGTTGGTGTTGGCGTTACCATCGCTCTCTGGTGATTGATAATGAAATTCCTCATCCAGAATATATTTTGTGTGCTGGTTACTTTCAGTGTCTTTTCCAAGGGAAAAGTTCAATATGGAGGGGCACTGATTCATCAGCAGAAGAAGGAGGACAGTTTGCTGGCAATCAGGTGGTTGACTATGATTGACCATTAAACTTTAACTATTGTTAAAGGAAAACAGCTGGATTTACAGCTAGGTGTCATTTCACAAATTTCCCCAGCCACTCCCAATTGCAAGATGCACGTGTCAGTGATAAGCACATGGCCAAAAGGTCTACAATCAGCATATGGTTAATAGTTTGATAAGGCAAATACTTTGCCCTGGATATACATTTAATTTTAAATGCTGTGTAGTTACTGCAAGAAAATAAATGATTCAAATGTCCCAGAATTTTCTCAATAGAAATGAAAATGAATCTCATAATCATCTCCCGTGTCAACAGAATATTTAAACTGGCACGATTAATATTCATGTGCTGTCAGTCAATCAGCAAAGTCATCTCTGACGTCATTGCTGACCTCTCCCGAAGAGGCATTGCTCCTTCTATTTTGGGAGAGACAAAAAAAAACAAAAGCACATTTTCCAATGTCCTCAAGCTGCTTGAATGCCACCTGATGGTTCAGGCTGCTTCGTTTCATTTACAAAAGTGAAGTGGATTTTCTAAATGTTGAGACACTTAATGCCTTAACACACAGCAATAACTTCCTCAAATCCCCACAATATGCTCAACTGGGACATTTGAAGAAAATGCCGACCATTAGCTGTTTGATGAGCTACTCAACAGATTACGATATCATCAAGCCTTCCATGACCACTTTGCCGAATACTCGCTTCTGTCCATCAAAGCCTGCTGGAGTTCTCGATTGCTCGCTATTTTAATTCCCCTTCACATTCCCATACAGACCTAATTACCCATGGCTCTCTCCACTGTTAGAGAGAGGGCCAACACAAATAGGAAGGAAAGCTCCTAATAATTCATTTGGGTAGCCTACATGAACATTGAATTCCAGGAATCCTTTCCCCCTTACCATATATCTGTTCCCCCGTCACCTGCGCACACCTTTCTTTCCACTCTGATCACCACCGTCCATCCCATTCCTTTTCTCTCTTCCCTACGGACATCTCATCCCACCTTATTCTGGGTCCCCCCACATGTCTATCACCCTCCACCAGCACCACACCTCCACCCACTCACTCCCACCTGTTGACTTGACTTGACTTGACTTGTTCCTTTTCACCCATTATCCCTCCGGTTCTATATTTATCGACTCAGAGGCATGGAGTCACACAGCACGGAAACAGAATGCCCCATTTAAGTTAGTCTCATTTGCCTGCATTTGACCCAGATCGCTCAACTTTTCCTATCCATGCACATGGCCAAATGTCTTTTAAATGTTATTGTCTCTGCTCAAACATTTCATCTGGCAGCTCGTTCCATATACTCACCACTATATGAATGAATAAGTTGACACCCCAGTTCTTATTAAATCTATCCCCTCTCAATTTAATCCCATGTCCTCTAGTTTTTCATTCCCCCACCCTAGGAAAAAGACTGCATTCACCCGATCTCTTATTCTCATGATTTTTTACACCTTTAAAATATCACCTCTCAGAAGCATGCCCTCCAAGGAATAAAGTCCTAGCCTGCCCAACCGCTCCCTCTAGCTCAAGCCCACATGTCCCAGCAATATCCTTGTAAATTCTCTTTGTACTCTTTCCAGCTTAACTGCATCTTTTCTATAGCAAGCTGATCAAAACTGAACATATTACTCCAAATGCAGTATCACTAACATCTTATAAAGCTATAACATAACATCCCAATTTCTGTACTCAATTCACAGACTAAGAAAGGCCAGTGTGCCAAAAGCCTTCTTTATCAGCCTCTCTACATACAACACCACTGTCAAGCGAATATGTACTTGTACTTGTATTCTGAGATCCCTCTGCTCCCCAACACTCCCTCAGGCCCTTGTGTGAAGTGCTGCTCTAGTTTAACTTCCCAAAATGCAACATGCTGCCTGCCTCACCGAATTCCTCCAGTAAGTTGTTGCTCTTTTATTAAATATTCCAGCATTTACAGTCTCCACAGAGCAGATCATGTTGTTTACTGTCATGATTTTCTGATGAATTAGCATTAAAAGTTCTGGAATGTGACTTTTACTCTGAGCCATCCATTTAAATACAACTCACCTTGTTACAATAATGAGACTACAACATCTCAAAACTACAATTATCCCACATTCCAGAATAGAAAAAACAGACTATCACTCATCTTAATACTAGCAAGTCTAACAGCATCCTGGAGTGACTGTGCAGCAGAACCAGCACAGATGCACAACTAATAGTGGCTGCTTCACAGAACTCGTGACCCTCATTCATTCCTGACCTCTGCTCGTGAGCGTGCGCAGCGTTTGCACATCTTGCAGGTTTCCTTAGGGTGTTGTGGGTTCTTCTCACACCCCAAAGATATGTTGTCGGTAGTTAATTAATTGTAAACAATTCCTAGTCTGGAGTGAATGATGCAATCCAGGCGGAGATGATGCCAATGTGAAGAGAATCCAATGAGATCTATCTAGTGCTCGAGTAAAAATGGAGGCATAATGGTAAATGCAGATTTGATGGGCTGATGAGCCAATTTCCGTGCTGTGTGACTATGATTCTAACAATCCAAATAAACCATGACAATTGAAGGTCCCAAAGATTTTCACTCCTTGCCATGTCGCTTGTGGACTTCATAATTAAGGATGATAAATGCTTGAAGCCTCCTCATCCTGGTCAGTTTAAATGCCCATCATCATTCATGACAAGATGTGGTGGGACTGAGGAATTCTAATATGTTGGTTGAGAGATCATTTTGCTCCGTCTTTTACATTGTAGCGACCATAGGGATTGGTCCTGAGAGTCGAACCCTCGGATGGGCCAGCAAGGTCACGTGTGGTTTTGGCGCCCAAAACCAGTCAGTGGGAAGAGAACTTCGATGTGAATAGTTTGAGTTTAATGGTCGTCTGCGATCTCGGTTGTTATCTTTGTAACTGAATATTGCTACCGCAATAAACTTCTTTGACAAAGTTACAAGCCTTCAGACTCGCCATAACATGCTGTTTAACACATATCCAGTACAGTGTTGCAGTTTATTTAGGCTGGAGCCCCATTCTACGTACATTCAGTTTGCTTCTGGGATGCCCTTCTGCATTCCTCCTTGAACCAAGGTTAATTTCCTGCCATACTGTTTTAACAATCCCCAGAAGTGCAATCAATGAAATGGTTTGTACTTTGAAAAGCTGCCCATTGGTTCATCACAAAAGTCACCAGAAAGCTAGAACTGGCACATTCAGAACAGAGTAAACACTGAATGGCATGAGAAGCAATAATAACTATTAACCTTGAAAATGTAATGGAAAAAGTGAGGGTTCTATCCTTTAATATTTTCTTTTGCTTTCTGGATGCAAATGAAACCTATTTCTTGCATTGTACTTCTTATTTAGAATCTGTACATTTATTTAAGGTCCAACAATTTGACCAATTGATGGGACCCACTGTTATATTTTCGGCTACAGACCCCCTATGAAGGCCATGACTCGAGTTCAAATGTCACATTAGAGTAGATCAATGTCAGGATGGCCATAAACCTTTCAACCTGTCAATCCAATGCAGTACACAGCCTGTGCTTTTGTTTGCAGTAGACAATAAACAATCAGAAAAAAACTTTGTCTGCCATTCCTTACTTCACTATTTTCCAGCATTAAATTGAATTTATTATCTTGCACGTTTAAGGTGAGGTGCAGGAGCAATGAAAATGTTGACTGCAGGGGCATCATAATGACATCGATTCAGATAATACATAATATTTTTTATATAATACATAAATTTATGTATAAATTATACACAAATTATGCCAGGCAGTGCAAAAGAAGGACTGTGAAAGAACAAGACATGTCACACTTAAACTGGACAATTGCCATCTCCAACAAAAACAATCTTAAATAATAAGACAATGCAAAATACACAAGTAGAAAACAAGTAAATTGTGGAGCAAGAGGTGGTCAGTGGTATTCCTTAGCTGAGGAAGGTGGTGCAGGGCAGTCAAGAACCTGATGGTTGTAGGAAAGTAGTGTGGTATTTAACGCTTCTATACCTCCTTCCCAATGGTAGCACCAAGAAGAGGGCATGGCTGAATGGCGAGGATCTGTGATGATGGATGCCACCTTCAAGAAGCACCATCTGTGATGGTGGGCAGGACTGTGCCCATGATGGACTAGGCCGAGTCCACCATTCTCTCCAGCCTCTTGCACCATATTACAACCAGTCAGGATAATGCATCTGAAGAAGTTTGATGGAGTATTCAGTGGCATGCCAAATCTTTCTAAACATCTAAGAAAGTACAGCCTTCTCTGTGATTACATCTATGTGCTGGGACCAGAAGAGGTGAGAGATGTTATTGCACAGGAACTTGAAGCTGCTACCTCTTTCCATCGGCGGCCCACCAATGAAAACAATAGACAATAGACAATAGACAATAGGTGCAGGAGTAGGCCATTCAGCCCTTCGAGCCAGCACCGCCATTCAATGCGATCATGGCTGATCACTATCAATCAGTACCCCGTTCCTGCCTTCTCCCCATACCCCCTCACTCCGCTATCCTTAAGAGCTCTATCCAGCTCTCTCTTGAAAGCATCCAACGAACTGGCCTCCACTGCCTTCTGAGGCAGAGAATTCCACACCTTCACCACCCTCTGACTGAAAAAGTTCTTCCTCATCTCCGTTCTAAATGGCCTACCCCTTATTCTCAAACTGTGGCCCCTTGTTCTGGACTCCCCCAACATTGGGAACATGTTATCTGCCTCTAATGTGTCCAATCCCCTAATTATCTTATATGTTTCAATAAGATCCCCCCTCATCCTTCTAAATTCCAGTGTATACAAGCCCAATCGCTCCAGCCTTTCAACATACGACAGTCCCGCCATTCCGGGAATTAATCTAGTGAACCTACGCTGCACGCCCTCCATAGCAAGAATATCCTTCCTCAAATTTGGAGACCAAAACTGCACACAGTACTCCAGGTGCGGTCTCACCAGGGCCCGGTACAACTGTAGAAGGACCTCTTTGCTCCTATACTCAACTCCTCTTGTTACGAAGGCCAACATTCCATTGGCTTTCTTCACTGCCTGCTGAACCTGCATGCTTCCTTTCATTGACTGATGCACTAGGACACCCAGATCTCGTTGAACTCCCCCTCCTCTTAACTTGACACCATTCAGATAATAATCTGAAACCGCACGTAGTCTCCAGGTTTTTCCTTTCTACAGAAAATTATTAATTCCTTGGCTTTGTTGTTGTAGAGCAATATGTTGTTGTTGCACAACTACTCAATCAGGTGGGTTTTTTTTAAAAATCACCAGCTCTCTAACTCTCTCATAAACAAAGCCTCATCACCAGCTACAGATCAGTCAAAAACACTGTTGATGTTGGAGGATTTGTTGATAGCATTGCCTTGCCACACTGTCACTGGTGTGAAGAGAGAAGAGCAGGGGGCTGAGTACCAGTTACTAACTTGTTTGACATAAGTGAGCAGATGCCTGACTCATATTTCACATGGTAATTTGAACATTTTAGATTGCTATGATTTTTGTTTTTCCCAGTAATTACTTCAGAATTGCTAGTGTGAAATATATTATAAAGATGCACAAGATTTTACTCTGTCATGTTCTTGGAACATAGCAAACACCCACTTAGTTGTCATATTTTCCAAAAGGTAAAGAGAAAGAACTAAAGAAACACAGCAGCAAAGCAGCAGGTAAATTGTCAAACAGCCTCCCATGATCTCTAGGAACTCCCCTTACATGATGAATGAGAAGATATACTTTATAGAATCAAATAATTTCCTCTGCCCTCGATGATCTATTCCCCTCAGTTACTTTAATAAAGAAGTTCACTCAGGAGAAAAATAGAAAGATACAAATATTTAAAAACTGAAAGAAGCTGATTTATAGAAGGTCAAGCTTTGGGTGTAATCACAACATTGTGCTAATTTCCCCAGAGTGAAATTCTGATTCAAGTTTCTGTGCAACTCATTTGTATAATAAATATAAATTCTTCTTTGAATCATCGCCACTGAGCAGCATTTTGCAAAGCACTTCATTTTTTTCTAAAAGAAAATCCCCTTCGATTTAAATTTTCTGATAGCATCCCCCAAATCCATGGCCTCGATCACCGTGGATATGGGCTGCACATGCATGGGAACATCACATCAATAGGTTTCCCTTTAATTCATCTCAATTTAAAATATATCATTCGTCCTTCATTATCTCATGTCTAAACCCTTAAATTCACTCTTGAAAAGCACAAGAGTACCCTCATTAGATGAACCACAGCATTCAAGTCAATAGCTCAGCACAATCTTTTCATGGGCAATTAGAGGAGGCAATAAATGCTGGCCCAGATCCTGAAAAGTGAAGTAAAAATAGTCCTCAACAGTCTACAGGTGGTTACTTTATACTGTTTCATATTGATATCCAGCATTTTTAACTGCACCTTGTGATGATGAGACAGAACTGTGGAAATGAGTGGGAATCAATTATGTACAAATTGGCACTAAAATGTAACATCGCACGACTTGCATACTGTCAGTCTTAAAATGTATGTGCCAGAATGAAACCTTCGAAATGAAAATGACACATTGCAAAAAAAAACAATTTAATCATTTACCATTAGAAATTAACTAAAAGGGTCAATGGAGCAGAAAGGATTCACACTCATGTGAGAAAGCTGAAAGTAATTAAAAAAAACTAAAATACTGTAGTTGCTCTACATCTGAAATACAAAATAAGAATGTTGGAAATACACAGATTGGGCAGAATGTGCAGTGAGGAATTACATTAAAGTTTTATATTCTGACGTCAGGGGTTGACCTGAAATGCTACCTCAGTTGCCTAATCTGGAAATCTTCCAGTATTTCTTGTCTTATTTTCACCCAAATGGCAAGTGACAGTATAATGTGAGCACCTTAAATATTTTACTTCTGGGGTTCCCAACTGATTATCAGTAGCAAGCTTGATGTGGGTCAGGTGATACAATCTTGACTCAACCATGTAAAGGGACAATCTAAAGTGGAGATGGATTGGAAGAAGAAATCTCACATGGAATCCAGATGCAGACAATTTGGTTCTGTGATTTGCTAAGAGAAGGACATTCTTCCAAAGCAAGGGAAGAAAGTGGTTACCAATGAAACAAAGACATTATTTGTGATGGAAAAGATGATCAGAGTGTCATGGAATTTTCCAGGATTCAGTGTGGAAAGGCAATATCATTGATGCATTGTGATGCACATGACATACTCCCACCACCTTACTTATCAAGTGGATACAAGGAACTGCAGATTGTGGTTTACAAATAAAGACAAAGTGCTGGAGTAACTCAGCAGATAGAAACATAGAAACATAGAAAATAGGTGCAGGAGTAGGCCATTCGGCCCCTCGAGCTAACACCGCCATTCAATATGATCATGGCTGATCATCCAACTCAGTATCCCGTACCTGCCTTCCCTCCATACCCCCTGATCCCTTTAGCCACAAGGGCCACATCTAACTCCCTCTTAAATATAACCAATGAACTGGCCTCAACTACCTTCTGTGGCAGAGAATTCCACAGATTCACCACTCTCTGTGTGAAAAAAAACTTTCTCATCTCGGTCCTACAAGACTTCCCCCTTATCCTTAAACTGTGACCCCTTGTTCTGGACTTCCCCAACATCGGGAACAATCTTCCTGCATCTAGCCGGTCCAACCCCTTAAGAATTTTGTAAGTTTCTATAAGAAAATTCTTAAGGGGTTGGACAGGCTAGATGCAGGAAGATTGTTCCCGATGTTGGGGAAGCCTCTTAAGGCAGCCTCTCTGGAGAACAAAGATAGGTAACATTTTGGGTCACAAGACTTCTTCAGACTGATGGGAGGAGGGGGCTGTGGGAGAAATCTGAAAGAGGGAAGGCGCATGACAAAGCTGCTAAGTTATAGGTTGATGTGGGGGGCGGGGGGGTGATAGGCAGACAGTGAACAAAGCTGGTATCAACCTATTAACTGTCAAACTTTGTAATGCCCCTTTTCTCTTCAGCTTTTGTCACCCTCCCCCCCAACAATATGTCTGAAGGTCCTGATCCAAAACATCATCTATCCATGTTATCCAGAGATGCTGTCTAACCCGATGAGTTACTAACTCATTTTGTGTCTTGATTTACCTTACTCATCAACCCTATGCACACCAGAACTTGGGTGCTTAATGGAGCTGGGGTGATTATAGAAATAGAGAGTGCCACGGCTATGGAAAACTAGGAAAGAATGAAAAATTTTGCGCAGCAGCAAAAATTGACGCAGCAGCGGGTTGTTGGCGCCAACAACTTGCTGCCGCTGCTGCTGCCGCTGCTGCTGCCGCTGCTGCTCCCAGTCCCCAGTCGAAATGCTCCCCGCCCTCAAAACACTCCCTTCTCCCCACACACAGGTGTTCTTCTCTTCATCCATTACTCGCCCGCAGGTAGGCGTCTCTCCACCGCCCACGCCGAGAGGGAGGAGCCTGATCCCTCCAATCCACAAAATAACACTCCCTCGCCTTCTTTTCTTACACCGCCCCTTTTTTTTTTGCCCCATTGAACATCATCACCATCTTTTTACAGGGGAGGGGAGGGGAGGGGAGGGACCCGCCGGCAACAGCGGCACCCATGGCAACGGCACTGTAGGCCGCAGCGGCATCCATGGCAACGGCGTTGTGGGCCGCAACGGCACCCATGGCAACGGCGCTGTAGGCCGCAGCGGCACCCATGGCAACGGCGCCGTCGGCCTCAGTGGCACCTATGGCAGCAGCGCTGTAGGCCGCAGCGGCACCCATGGCAACAGCGCAGTAGGCCGCAGCGACACCCATGGCAACGGCGCTGTAGGCCGCAGCGGCACCCATGGCAACGGCGCAGTAAGCCGCAGGCTCCGGGTTTACACTAACTCACCCGAGGAGTTTTCCTCTCATCTCCCTTTCCGATCCCATCCCCTGAGGCCGTCCCGCCCCTCCCCTCTCTCCATCCCCTCCCCTCCCTGTGGAAGCTGGTGTACTTGTTGTACATGGCCATGCATCCATAGGCCATGCAACTGGTCGGCATTATCTTTAAAAATAATAAATCCCCCCCCCCCCAAAACCTCCTACACAAAATAAAGCGAAGTTTCCATCACGCATTTGTAACGCCTTTGGTGCCTTTTTCCTCCTCCCCTTCGTTTCTCAATATCTCTCTCTCTCTCTCTTGCTTTCCTTCCCCCCACCGGAACTCCTTTACTGATGGCGGGTTGGTGAGTAGAGACCTTGCTGTGGGTGGGTGGGGAAAGTGGGACATTCACGTTTAAGTGCATGGCGTGAGCAGGGACGTCTTTGCCCTCTCCTCTCCTCTCCTCTCCTCTCCATGGGCAAACGCCATATTCCAGTTCAAGGTAGGGTGACGTTTGTTTTACCTTGAATACAACACAAAAGTGCTGGGGCAACTCAGTGGGAAGTTGGGAAGGAATTCCCTCCAAAGATGCTGCCTAAACCACATAGTTCGTCCAGCACTTTTAAGCTCAACTCAAAATTTCCAACATCTGCAGTTCCCTGTGTTTGTCTCTCTCTTTGTTTTTCTTTTAACCTTGGCTGTACTTAGGCAGGAGAGTGCGGAGGATGTAAGATAAATTGCATCTTGTTCTCATTGGAGGCCCTAACACTTCTTGTATGTACAGAGCAATTAAAAAATAATAATTTGGCATCTCCTGCCTACTCTACAATTCAATGATAGATCAGCCATGATATTATCTCTTTACAACTCGCCCTCACTAACCCTATATCGTTTCATTTGCTCCAAGTTAAAATTTTGCAAGTGCTGAATTCTGTTCACAAACTTAAAATGTAGTGGCCAGTTGGAGTCACAAGAGACTGTGGGTGATGTAATTTAGAGAGAAAAAAACAGACTATTGTAGGAATTCAGCATCCGTGGCACCTCATCAGGACTGATTGGCTAGTTTTTTTTGTGCTACATGTGTTCTTTGCAGAAATTATGTATTTGCATTCTTGGGCACCTGTTCATCTATACATTTGTAACATTGAGCAATTTTTCAAAATTATTTCTGTTGGGATTGAGCAATGTTCTGAGATTTGGTTTGTTTAAAAAAGAACTGATACAAACTGATGAAAATGCTCCCTTGAGACACCACCTGATAATTGCCACGCTTTGGGAGGGTTTGGTGGTATTAGATTAAACCTTTATAACAATACTAAAAGTATAAACAATAATAAGTGTAATCTTATAAGAGTGGTATTCTTTTAAAAAACCTTTTCAGTTATTCAAAGTTCAATAGTTAGCAAAAAATATAATTTAAATATATTTTTTAAAAATCAAAATTAAACGCAAACCAAATTTTAACTTTCAGTATAAATGTCTGTTCAAATGTTTCTGGTTTTATGCATTTCCTTTTTTTCATTCTACCCCTTCCCTTGTTATCACCTATCCTTGTGCTTTAACTCTTTTCTATATTTCTTAAATTCATTACTTTTAACAAAAATCTTAATTTCACTGACTAAACAACTGACAAAACCTCTGTTGTTCTCAAGGCAGACAACTACACATTTCCACTGTCATAAAGAGAAATAAGTGCTTACTGACATCATCCACAGACAGATAAAACGCTATCAAAAGATACGTCCAATATTCTTTGCTCTTCCATGACAGAGCAGATAGCTTCTCTTTGTTAGTTCTTCAATCAGTTTTAATGCTGAATATATATAATATCTACAGTTTCAGGAATACAGGCCTAGCCGAAACAACTACCCACTATAGTCCCAAATCATCGTTGCTAATTAGCATTTAATGCCACTCCAAGGTCATATTTCCTTCCTGGTTTATTTACCAGCACTGAACAGAATAATCTAGAAGAGAGTGCACGCATTAACTTTAGAGTTGTATCCTTGATGTTATGGCAAAAATCCATTTGACCTTTTTATATATTTTGCCTTTCCACAAAGGGTTCTTCAGTTAGATTCTTGCTCGTCCATAGTTCTTTTCTTCTTGGAAAAAAAAATCTGTGGTGTAATTAGAATCCAAAATGGATGACTCCACATTCAATGCTGAACTCCATTGTCATCGTTTTCATCACTCCCAAATGCCATTTCTCAATTTTCTGTTTCTATCTACACTATTTACTGCATGAGGGTGTTGATCTGAAAAGTCACCTATCCATATTCTCTTGAGATGCTTGACTCACTGGGTTACTTCAGCATTTAAAAAAAATCTTTCTTTGGTAAATCAGCATCTGCAGTTACTTGTTATTACACTATTTAATGTTCGCAATGTCATTAAAAGGTTTTACTGGTTTGGGAACTATCCAAGTCTGCAAGAAATTGCAGTGAGGTGGGGATATAGCCCAGTTCGTCACGCAAACCAGGCTTTCCGCCTCTGACTCCATGTGCACTTCACGCAACCTCGGAAAAGCAGCCAACGTAATCAGAGACATGTCTCACCCTGGTCATTCCTTCTTCTCCCTGCTCTTTTTGGGCAGATCCCCATCTGTTATCAGGATTCTGAATAGTCTCCATTTTGCTAGCCTGAAATATTATAATTATTAAAAAAGTGCAACTCTTAAACCAGCTGCAGCTTTGAAACAAGGATCTCATCCACTGGTGACATATGCTGCAAAGCTGCCAAAATTCAAGGGATTGAAACTATGTACCTTACTTGAGGGTCATTAGCAGATGCTTTGCCATAACAATAATAGTCTGTAAATATCAGCGTAGCTGCAAAGTTCTTGACAAAAATAAATACACAATAAAAACAACATGCCCTATGTTGTAGTTTGCAGGCCTGGAAATTTGGATGGATCCGAGACATGTGTTATGGAGTTGATCCTCATTGTTATGCTGCTTTCTTGATATGTCAGCTGATATTTCTCATCTGATTTGAGCTTCAGTCTCTCAAATGCAAGCCTCTCTCCTTGACAAGGCTGTGCAAGTGCAGTACAGCTCCAGGTTACAAGATAAAATGTGACAACTTAGTGGAGCTTCCGCAGATCTTTCAAACATTTTGGCATCTGCATTATCAGGCAAGAGCATGCTGATCAGTCATCCTCAGCCAATTGCACTAGTGTTAAAATAATGAAGGTGACTGATACTCAGTGGCAGAGCTTGCATGTTCATTAACAAACAGCAGCTCCATTGCTGCATAGTCTGCCTGACTGAGTCATCTCACAATATTTAGGTAATCACCTTCCTGGATCACAAAGAGATTCAGGAAGGTGACTGCCAAAATATTATTTGACTAACCTAGCAACTGCATGTGCTCTTATTCCTGCATTAAAAGTACTGGTGATAGCATTTATATCATGTCCCCTCGTAAAATAGAATCAGCCGCTTCACTCAATCAGACCTACAAAAAGGTGGGATTTCTTTTGATTATTTTTGCCTCAGTTTTGCACCACTAAAATTTCCTTTGAGCCTTCCTATTCCACATCCAAATGCTACCCTTGGCAACATCATCCAAAAATGTCAGAATTTGAATATCTGCTGAGACCACCAAACCCATGCTTTGGGTCTCTGCAGTGTCTTTAAATTGTCAGACTATTGCATTGACATCCAATAATGATAATGGCCAATAACTTTCCCCCAGCTAATTATTACCAAGACCAACCTCATTATGTGCAGTCCCACCACAAACTCACTACACCATTTCCCTGGTAAGTTCTGAAATTCTTAAAACCAGTTCCCAGAATGGAGTTTCCAACCACAAATCTGCATCATCTATTTCCATCTGCAATGGTGCCCCAACTCCTCTCCTGTCTCATCTGCTGCTGAAACATTAAATCCAATGTTCCTTATAGACTTGGCAATTTAGACTAATTGCAGCCAACCAATTATTTCCTAACTTCCATAAATTTAAAGTCATCAAAATCTGTGCTCCCCATGTCTGGCCGCGCCCAGTTCTCACATCAGTCCTCTGCTCACTGTTTTACATTGTCTTAAATATCTCAAAGTTTGAAATCCCCTTCATTCCTTTAGTAATCCAAGGAATGCTCCATTAATTTAACATCAAGCATTCTTGATTTTCCATAACTTCATAAGCTTGGCTGTGAGGATCCTTCTTTAAATCCTTCCTTAGCTTCTTGCAGCTTTGCTCCTTTAAAGATACTCTTCAAAACTTTTGACTACGTTATTGGTGACCTTATGAATTCCCCCCCATGTAGCTTAATGCTAAATTTTGCTTGATAATGAGCCTTCTAAAATCTTAGGTGATATTTTGCTGAATTTGGGAGACATGAAAATAGCGGATGCAATTGTCCCAAAAGTAGCATGCTGTGACCAAGTGAAATTGGCAATCAATCACACTTGCATTAACTGATGCTTAAACATTACTCCGAGGACAACGTACAATCCAATAAAGCAATGTTGTTAATATATAGACTTTCACATCACTGGCTGAACAAAATATACAATTGCTGGATGTCTCATTTCCTCCAAAATGCAGACAACATCAATTTAAATGTAGCATATGGGCTGCTAGAGGTAAAAGAGAAATGGATTTAAGCAATTGTACTGTAACTTCCCTTCACAACCAGAAAAAAAATCAAAAAGCCAAGGCATAGTGCTCAACACCAATTTTTTTATCTCTGCTGCTTTAGATTAGTCTTCTCCTGAAACTAGTTTAGGAATATAGTACATCAAGACTATTATCCACAAATAAATGACAGCAGAATTTGTGGGCTCCTTCCAATCCTGCAATCACCTTGGAAACAAACAATAAAAGTGCACAGGATGGTCTTGTCAGAGAGAAACTGACAAGTCAGAAAAAAAGCATTTGGCTCACATCCAGAGAAATGCTATTAATATTATCCAGGGCAATGTTGTACTGCAGTTCTCCATTGCCCAGCAAGGCTGCATTTTTGCCACAAGCAATAATTTGTCAAATGGAGACAGGTTGAACTTTTCTGTCATTTTATTCAGAATGGGAACATCAGTTGCTAATAGGTTGGTGTAAACCTTACTAACAGTTTGAGCAAGTGGATTGTTCTGCAATCAACTAACAGGAAATCCCATAAAGTCAACATTAAGAGATGAATGCCCCATCAGTAGAGAATTTTTGAACCACTGCGGCATTAAATACTTGAAATTAAAGCATCAGTTAAGGGATATGATTAGTAGTTAAGGGATATGATTAGTAATTAAGGGATATGAATAGTAGTTAAGGGATATGATGAGTAGTTAAGGGATATGATATAGTTGGAATTACAGAGACATGGCTGGGAGCTAAACATGCAGGGGTTTTCGATATTCAGGAAGGAGAGACAGAAAGGAAGAGGGGGTGGGGTGGCATTGGTTAAAGAGGAGATTAATGCAATAAGGGAGAGCGAGTAGATTTTCTGGACTTTCAAAAAGCCTTTGACAAGGTCCCACACAAGAGATCAGTGTGCAAAATTAGAGCACATGGTATTGGGAGTAGGGTATTGACATGGTAGAGAACTGGTTGGCAGACAGGAAGCGAAGAGTAGGAATTAACGGGTCTTTTTCAGAATGGCAGGCAGTGGCTAGTGGGGTGCCGCAAGGCTCGGTGCTGGGACCCCAGTTATTTACAATCTATATTAACGATTTAGATGAGGGAATTAAATGTAACATCTAAGTTTACGGATGACTCAATGCAAGGTGGCAGTGTGAGCTGCGAGGAGGATGCTGTGAGGCTGCAGGGTGACTTAGATAGGTTGGGTGAGTGGGCAGAAGCATGGCAGATGCAGTACTGATATGGATAAATGTGAGGTTATCCACTTTGATGGCAAGAACAGCAAGGCAGATTATTATCTGAATGGTGTCAGATTAGGAGAAGGGAAGGTACAACGAGACCTGGGTGTGTTTGTACATCAGTCACTGAAAATAAGCATGCAGGTACAGCAGGCAGTGAAGAAAGCCAATGGCATGTTGGCCTTCATTGCGAGTGGATTTGAGTTGAGGAGCAAGGAAATACTACTGCAGTTGTACAAGGGCTCTGGTGAGACCACACCTGGAGTATTGTGTGCAATTTTGGTCTCCTAATTGGAGGAAGAACATTATTGCTATTGAGGGAGTTCAGCGTTGATTCACCAGGTTAATTCCCGGGATGGCGGGACAGGCGTATGATGAAAGAATGGGTCGACAGGGCTTGTATTCGCTGGAATTTAGGACGAGAGGGAATCTCATAGAAACATATAAAATTCTTAAAGGATCAGACAGGGTAGATGCAGGAAAAATGTTCCCAATGTTGGGAGAGTCCAGAACCAGGGGTCACAGTTTAAGAATAAGGGGTAGGCCATTTAGGACTGAGATGAGGAAAAACTTTTTCACCCAGAGAGTTGTGCATCTGTGGAATTCTCTGCCACAGAAGGCAGTGGAGACCAATTCACTGGATGTTTTCAAGAGAGAGTTAGATTTAGCTTTTAGGGCTAAGGGAATCAAGGAATATGGGGAAAAAGCCAGAATGGGGTACTGATTTTGGATGATCAGCCATGATCATATTGAATGGTGGTGCTGGCTCGAAGGGCTGAAAGGCCTACTCCTGCACCTATTGTCTATGTTTCTAAAAAGGTACATACAGCATTTTATGTTGAATTAAGCTTTTTTTGTTTTTAGTCATGAATGGGATACGGGCACTGCTGGCAAGAGAAGCATGTTTTGTCTGTGCAGCAATGGGCTTAAACATCTGCAGAGTTTCTGGGATTAGGCAATTTAAATAAACAATCACAGACCCTCATCAATGTGGGCAGATCATGCAGTCCTTTTGGAAAGTGAAGTAGAGGATGCGGTATGGCACTGCCTTGGGAAGCTGCATACCCGGAATGTGCAGCTTAATCACACTCGTGACTTCTGCCTTTCCCAAATGTTACAGGTGTCATAAATTATGGGGACACAGCTGTGTTACTAGTAGAGCTGCTGTCTCACAGTTTCTGTGACAGGGCTCTATCCTGAACTTTGATGCTGTCTGCATAGAGTGTGGACATCCTTCCTGCGATCCTATGGGTTTACCGCTCTCCCCCTCCCTCCTCCAGTGTTCCAGTTTCCTCTCACATCCCAAAGACAGGGCAGGTTGTTACATTAATTGTCACTAAATATCAGAGGATTAGTGTAAATGCATTAATGACTACTGTCAGATGGTTTGACAAACACCATTAAGAAGTTCTTTATGGGGCTGGTCATGGCATGCACCAACTCCAGTCCCCCACATAGCCGTGATCCACTACAATTCACCCCCTACCAGGTCCATAGCAGACATGATCCCCCTAGCCATACACTCATCCTTGGACCATCTGATTAACAAAGCCAGCTAGGTCATATTCTTGTTTATTGACTATAATTCTTCCTTCACCACCATTATCCCAACCAAACATCTCCAAACACGTGGATCTAGAACTCATCACCCCCATCTGATACAGGATCCTAGTACTTCCTGACCCATAATCCGCAATCAATAAGGATAGGCAACTAAGCACCCTCCACAATAATTCTCAACACCGGTGCCCTATAAAGATGCCATAACTTAAATTACAAGTTTGCAGATGACAAATCTGTAGTGGACTGGATATCAAACAATGGTGTTATAGAGTACAGGAAGGATAGAGAAAGCTTAGGAGCAAGGTGTCAAGATACAATCTTTCCCTCAATGTCAGCAAATGAAGGAACTTGTTATCAATTTCAGGCAGCATTGTGGAGTCTGCATCAACAGTGCTGAAGTGGATTTGGTTGAAAGCTACGTTGCCAGGAGTAAATATCATCAAAAATGTGGCCTAGTCCAACCACATTGATGATATGGTCAAGAAAGCACACTAATGTCTCTACTTCCTCAGAAGAACAAGAACATTCAGCATGTCTCCATTGCCTCTTACCAATTTCAACAGATGCACTAGAAAGCACATAGATGCATTATAGCTTGGTATGGAAACTGCTCTGAGAGGAATGGAGTTTGCATCAACACCACTGAAATTGATTTGGTTGAGAGCTCAGCCCAATTGATCAAGTCTGAAGAAGGGCCTCAACCCAAAACGTCACCAATTCCTTCTCTCCCGAGATGCTGCCTGACCCGCTGAGTTACTCCAGCATTTTTTGTCTACCTTCGATTTTGACCAGCATCTGCAGTTTTTTCCTACACATTTTGCTGTTCCACTGCGAATTCTCCTCAAGGTATGTCAATTAAGAAGTTCTCCTCTTCCTTCTGACGAGAGTTTAGCAACATCCTCTCTCACTGCTCCCCTCTGTGATCCCTCCTGCCCTCCGAGTCCATGACCTCGTTTTAACCCAGACTCGCTACCACAGCCACGTTTGTTTTCTCGGGACTTGCTTGCACCTTGAGTCTGAAGAATCTCGACCCAAAACGTCACCCATTCCTTCTCTCCCGAGATGCTGCCTGACCCGCTTAGTTACTCCAGCATTTTGTGTCTACCTCTGATCAAGCACAGCAGCCTCTTTCCCGTCCCCCTTCTCCAATTAGTTCACCTACACTTCACATTGCTTCAGGAGAGCAAGCAACATAATCAAGGATTGCTCATGTCCCAATCATTCTCCCTTCTTCTCCCCCCCCCCCAACCCCCCCACCGTCTGAAAAACACCCCTCCACCACACCCTCCTTCCTACCATAACCAATTCCCTATTCCGTGAGCTTGCTCACTCTGACTCCCATGCAATTTAACCTTCCTGAGCAGCATACACTGGAATTTAGAAGGATGAGAGGAGATCTTATCGAAACGTATAAGATTATTAAGGGGTTGGACACGTTAGAGGCAGGAAACATGTTACCAATGTTGGGGGAGTCCAGAACAAGGAGCCACAGTTTAAGAATAAGGGGTAGGCCATTTAGAACTGAGATGAGGAAAAACTTTTTCAGTCAGAGAGTTGTGAATCTGTGGAATTCTCTGCCTCAGAAGGCAGTGAAGGCCAATTCTCTGAATGCATTCAAGAGAGCGCTAGATAGAGCTCTTAAGGATAGTGGAGTCAGGGGGTATGGGGAGAAGGCAGGAACGGGGTACTGATTGAGAATGATCAGCCATGATCACATTGAATGGCGGTGCTGGCTCGAAGGGCCGAATGGCCTCCTCCTGCACCTATTGTCTATTGTCTTATCATACAGAAACTTAAAGGCTTGGTTGAAGTGTAATTAGACAATGTCTGTGCAGTGAGGAAATGCAGATACTGGTATATACCGAAGACAGGCAAAAACCTGGAGTAACTCAGCGGGCCAGGCAGTATCTCTGGAGAAAAGGAATATGTGATGTTTTGGGTCAAGATCCTTCTTCAGAATGACAGTCAGAGAGATGTAGATAGTACTTGGGACAAATGAATGGAAGATATGCAGAAAGCAATGATAATCAATGAAATGTGTAGCCCACAATGGTTCATTGTCTATGGTCTTGCTCTCATTACTTCTTCAAAAAACTCATTCAAATTTGTAATATACCATTTCCCACATACAAAACTATGCTGACTATCACTAATCAGCCCAAATGCATACATCTTATCTCTCACAATCCTCTTCAGTAACTTGCCTACCACAGATGTTAGGCTCACTGGTCTATAGTTCCAAGGCTTTTTCTTGCAGCTGTTCTTGGCTGCCCCATGGGTAACATTTAAAAGCTGGAGCAGATCACTGCCAGCGACCTCTTAAATTCTATTAGATCCCATCAGAAACAACAGCAATAATTTGTGAGAACATGCCCGTTGTGTGTGAGGAATTACATTGAAATGCAAAATATCTTCCATTCATTAGTGAAGTGGAGACAACTTACCGGGGAGTAGCTTAAGCTACCGGGGAGTAACCTTCACAATTTTCAAAGTTAGTTTGTGCAACTGCTGTTGATAATTACCACCGAGATACAAGTGCGCTGCTGTCTCCACTCTTGAATGCAGCTTGCAATTACAGCCAGTGGGAGGATAAACCATCCAAAACCAAATTAAATTATGCACAAATTCTATTTTAATCAACATTAATGAGTCATGATATTTTTTATAGGTAATGAACCACTAATCAACTATATTAGAAATGCCTAAAGAGTTACATTTATTAGACAATACAAAACTAAAGAAGCATTGCACTCAACAAGATATATAATATTGAAGGTATTTGTTTCACAAAATGCTGGAGTAACTCAGCAGGTCAGGCAACATCTCAGGAGAGAAGGAATGGGTGACGTTTCGGGCCTGAATCGTCACCCATTCCTTCTCTCCTGAAATGCTGCCTGACCTGCTGAGTTACTCCAGCATTTTGTGAAATAAATACTTTCGATTTGTACCAGCATCTGCAGTTATTTTCCTACAAGATATATAATATGGATGGTCCATTTAATTCCTGGCTGATGAAAAAAGAAAATAAGACAATATCATAAAATGTTATCTCTTGAGAGCTTTCCTGAGCAATCACTGTAAATTGGTGGAAGTTAAAATCCCAAGGTGAAATCCCAAATAGGCACTTAAACAGATTTTACAATGAACATACTGTATCTGCTTAGGATAATTCCAAAGAAATTTCAAAGACAATTCAGAGACTAATGAATATTAAACCAAATTGTAAGCATCTTCTAGGTTACCAAAACATGAAAATCATAGGCAAATGAAAAATAGCTTAAAATAAATTTAATAGTGATTAATAATACTTTTCATTGTGCTTTTATATCATTACTGCTTGTTTGGATAATGACTTGCATATAAATAGCAGATATAGCAATGTTAAAATAGCAAGCTGATTGCTAACCACTATGCTATCTGCACACTGCTGGATGGCTTGATTGTATCATGTATAGTCTTTTCACTGACTGGATAGCACGCAACAAAATGCTTTTCACTGTACCTAGGGAGTCATAGAGTGCGGAAAGAGGACCTTTGGCCCAACTTGCCCACACCGACCAACATGTCCCATCTACACAAGTGCCACCTGCCTGTGTTTGGCCCATAAATGTTTAAATATTGCAATTGTCCTTGTCTTAACTACCTCCTCTTGCAGCTCGTTCCATACACCCACCACCCTTTGTGTGAAAAAGTTACCCATTTAAATTCCTATTCAATCTTTTCCCCTTTGCCTTAAACCTATGTCCTCTGGTTCTCGATTTCCCTACTCTGGGCAAGAGACTCTTTGCGTCTCCCCGATCTATTCCTCATGATTTTATACGCATCTATAAAATCACCCCTCTACTGCGCTCCAAGGAATAGTGTCTCAGTCTGCTCAACCTCTCCATATAGTTCAGACCCTCAAGTCTTGGCAACATCCTCATAAATCTTCTCTGTACCCTTTCCAATTGACATCTTTCCTGTAACAAGAGGCCAAGAACTGAACACAATATTCTAAATGTGGCCTCACCAACATCTTATATAACTGCAACATGACCTCCCAAATTCTATACTCAATACTCTGACTAATGTAGGTCAATGTGCCAAAAATCTTTTTGACCACCCTAACTACCTATGATGCCACCTTCAAGGAACTATGTACCTGCACTCCTAGATGCCTCTACTCTACAACACGTGACCATGGCCATTGACGCACAACATTAACAAGAATAAATATACAATGAATTTCATCCTAACTATTGGTCTACCCATAAGGCTCTTCCAGATCATACTTAACCTGCTTAAAAAGCAGGGCAGGTCTTTATTGAAGATCTGTGGTTTCTTGGATTTTTATTTAATTCACTGCCCCTCTTCCAGGATTCCAACTATTAAAAGGTTCACCTCTGCTCTCCATCTGGACGTCCGTCTCTTTTGCCCCATTTCCCCTCGGTGGTTTCTCTTTCAGTTCTCGTCTCTGATGAAGGTATTGAACCGAAACTCGTCGCCATGGCCAAATCTTTTTTGAATTTATATTTTTGATTTTCATCTATGGCAACAGTTAATCTTGAAACTTTCACATGGATTATTGATGAGTAGCAATTGCCTCTTTCATTGATACACATACTGGATTTTCACCAATATTGTACATTGTATTGAAGTCAAATAAGTCTGTGGTAGTCTGTGTGTCAAAGCCCAATCATGTTCAACTCAACCAATAGCTCATCATCAGTCTTGAACACAAAGACTAATCAATTACAACCTACTTATATTAGTTGACCTATGAAACAGTCCCTCTATCCATAGCCTAACGTAATGTAAAATGAGTAGAATACATTTATTTCTAGATCTTCGGAATCCAGGCCATTCCTGGACAATCGTCTTCATTTAATCCATTTGTCCATATGTGGTAGATGCTATCATCATTCACATTGTCAGCCTCCAATCATGCATGAGATTTCAGACAAGCTGGTGAAATGGTAACTCTTAATAACTCTTCAAGGATCCTCATCCACAGTTCTGCCTCATTTATTGTTTCTGACTTTGCAGAGATAATCTTGTATAATGGCAAAAATAATGGAATGCCAGAGGTCTACTAGATGATAAAGACCATGTCTGCGGTTCATTGAAACCTTGGAAATTCATAGCCATTTAGTGCAATGCTCAGAATACAAACTGCAGTAAGATAAATTAGCCACTAGAGACTGCTATGTTGAAAGAAATGCTAAGTTGCAACTGATGATGCTGATTCTTAATAGTATTATATTATTTCACATGGTATTCTACATAAACAAAACAATCAACCACAATTAAAGCACACTCATTTTAAATGGTAATTTATCAATTCCAAGTCGTTAAAAAACAAATTAGTGTTTGTTCAGAAATGCACAGCCGTTTACTTACTCAAGGCACTAAATATGCTGCAAATGATATTTATGTACACTATTAAAAACGCTTGCTATCTGTTCAAATCACTTTCATTAAATCATTGTGTATTTCTGCATCTTGAACAGTCCGTTACAATGACATTTGTAACAATGCTAGATAAATCTAGCAAAATTCTGGAGTGTTACACTTTGACTTCAAAGAGTGGCTAAATATTTGTACTGATTGAAACCAAAAGACGTGGCAATAGCAAAATGAATGCATAGCTATTGCATACAGCACACATTCAATCTGTTTTCTCATCAATAATTAAAATAATAAATAAGAGGCTACAATTATAAATTGGTGTAATTAACAGGTTAAAGTAACTAATGATCACAAATTGGACAATATTGCTGCAGTAATTACTGAAAAATGTGGAACATCAAGGATCACCATTATTTATTTACATACTTATATATATGTATCTATATATGTCGGAGATTTGGTTGTGGAACTACAGCCAAAACGGTATACGATAGTGCCACAAATTTAGCAACACCTCAAACCCGTCCTGGCATGCCTCGCGCCTGACCTTCTTCCCGTGGTGCAGCGCAGGGCCAGAGGAGGCGGCAGAAGGTCTAACAAGATGTCCGTAGCCCGCCACCAAACAGCGCTACCTCTCTGCTCTCTGTCGCTGCCCGCAGCTCGCCAATGAACAGCGCCCAACGCACGGGCCAGGACCCGGAGGATGCTCACCGCCCGCAAACGGGTGCACGCATCAGTAGGATTGATGGGCCCGAGCCCGCAAGCCAGCAGATCGTCAATGGGTCCGCGCCTCCACAGTTGTTGAGAGGGGATGGGGTGGGTGAGTGGGGGAAAATTTTTTAAAAACGTTACAAAAAGTTAACAAACCCGAAGAAAAACCATGCGCGGTTAGGGGAGGGTTGACATTTTGTCTTCTGCTTCAACCACACGCTCGACGTCCATTTGGTCCGGGTCGCAAGTGGAAGCAGCGCCAGCACTCCCTGCTCTGATTGGTCACCGGCATGTCCTGATTTGCTCCTGCCGCTCACCCCCATGTAGGGTTCATTGATTGGCTATGACCTCCCGCTCGATGCCCAATTGGCCCACATCCTCATGTTGGGTCGAATTATTGGCTCCGACCTCCCGTTTTACGCCCGATCCCCTTCCCTCTCACCCACCCACGGCCCCGGGAGATGGCCACCCAACTTTGGAAAAGACCACTGATCCATCGCGGCCTCTTTATTTTACATAGGATCTTTATTTCATTTAGATTCTTTTTTAAAGCAAATCATTTTAAAGAGACGGAGTGCGTGAAGGGGGGGTGGGGTGGAGGAGGAGGGGAGTGGAGTAGATGAGGGGGAAGGAGGGGGGATGTAGGTGAGTGGGGGGGAGGGAGGGGAGGGGAGGGAGCATGGACTGGGGGATGGTTTGGGTGAGTGCAGGAGAGTGGGTGAGTGCAGGAGAGTGGGGGGAGGGGGGAGGAGGGGGTGAGAGGGTAGGAGGGGGTGAGCGGGGTGGAGGGGGATGGAGTGGGGGAGATGGATGAAATGGGTGCGAGGGGGGAGGTGATGACGAAAATGTCAGGGGGGAAGGTGAGGAGGGAGAGGGGAAGGGAGGGAGGGAGATGGAGTGGGTGGACTCCGGCACATGCTCAGTTGGGGGAAGGTTGCCATGTTGTCTTCAGCTCCGGTGTGTGTGCGGTTGGGGGTGGGTTGCCATTTTGAGTTCTGCTCCGACCACAGGCTCGACGCCCATTTGGTCCGGGTCCCACGAGGGGGGAGCCCTGGCACACCCTGCTCTGATTGGTCGCCAGCGCATCCTGATTTGTTCCTGCCGCTCACCTCCATGTGGGGTCCATTGATTAGCTACGAATTCCTGCCCGATATCCAAGTGGCCGACGCCACATATCAGGCTCCACGCCCGATACCGTTTACCGTTCCCCGTCCCCCCCCCCTTGCCCGCGGCCCCAGGAGACACTCCCCACCAAGCCGCCCATCTTCGGAAAAGACCTCGGATCCATCTCGGCCTCTTTATTTTATACAGGATCTTTATTTCATTGAGATTTGTTTGTTTTTTTAAAGCAATTTATTTTATAGAAAAAACACAATTTTCCCAGGTCACATCTATATCTATAATATGTATGTATGTTCCCGAAATACAGCCAAAATGGCACACAATAGCACAACAATCTTAGGGGTACCCCTCTCACCCCCACTCTCCTGCACTCACCCACTCTCCTGCACTCACCCAGTGTGCAGCATCAAGTTTTGTTCAAATTGTTGCGCTGTCGTGTACCGTTTTGGCTGTATTTCAGGAACATACATATAATGTAAGAAAAAACATATATATATGTAGATGAGGGCTAGAATCAGAGATGATAGAAATGTGGACGAATAAACCATGATTAGTGTAGGTTTAGTTTAAATGAATGTTGAATATTCGATGCGGATTTGGAGGGCTCAGGATTCCATCTCCGTGATTTATGACTAACAATTGGAAAATCGGTCAGAATTAATGAATTAGAAAATTGAAAATAGAATTCAATGGAAGGAAGATCCTTGAGAAATGTTGTACATTTTAATGAGTTGGTTTCTCCAACAGCAAAGTTTGATTTAACGATAATTAATTTTCAGTTTGGAACTTAACAAAAATCAAGATGCCCTGAAATTTCTAGAATAAATGGTAGCAAATGTCTTACATGCATGAAGATTGTTTTGGGCAACAATTGAATACGAAGGAATCTAAATAATTTAATAATGATTAGATTACAATGCACTAAAATATCAGAAAACACATATACAAAACAATACTCAAGAACAGGCTCATCACAACCATTTAAAGAAAAGTTCATCAAAATCATTTGGGCTAAGCTCTAGTTCCAAGTTTACTTCTGCATTGCAGTTTGTTGATAGGCGTTATGCCCTGATATTTGTATGACTCCGTGCATTACATAAAATACAATAGTACAAACGCACCAGTCTTTGCTTATCCAAGACCCGCACTTAAACTATCATTAGATATTACCCTAAACCCAGTTAAAGGTCTAAAAGGAGGACATAAAAAGCACAAGAGTTAAAGCAAAGGTCAGTAGTCCAAGAAGAACTAAATTACATCTCTTTTCAATGGCTGTACCTCAGGATCAGCACTCCAGCATAGTGTCACGGAATAATACAGCATGGAAACAGGCCCTTCATCCAAACTCTTCCATGCCCACCAAGAAGCCCCATCCAAGCTAATCCAATTTGCCCGTGCCTGGCCCATAGCCCACTAAACCTTTGCTGTTCATGCGACTTCTCCCACTTTAGATAGTTCCTCTGTCCCTCTCTTCCCCTCCCCTTCCCAGTTCTCCCTCTATCTTCCTGTCTCCACCTATATCCTTCCTTTGTCCCGCCCCCGACATCAGTCTGAAGGGTCTTGACCCGAAACGTCACCCATTCCTTCTCTCCCGAGATGCTGCCTGACCTGCTGAGTTACTCCAGCATTTTGTGAATAAATACCTTCAATTTGTACCAGAATCTGCAGTTATTTTCTTACATTATCGATTCTCCTCATGATTTTAAACGCTGCTATGAGATCATCCTTCAGCCTCCTGCACTCCAGCAAATAAAGTCAGCCTGCCCCTGACCTCTACTTTAAAAAACCCTCAAATTAGTAAGACATGATCTCGTATTCACAAAACCACACCGATTGTCCCTAATAAACCCATCTTTCCAAAGGCATGTATATTTAACCCCTCAGAATCTTCTCCAGTATCCTCTCTTTCACAGATATCTGGCTTACTGTTTGATAGTTCTCAGTTTTATTCTTTGTAACTCTCATTAAATAAGGATGTAACATTGGCCACCATTCACTCTTCTGGCACCTCATTCCTTCTAACGATGGTTCATTTATTTCAGCCAGGGGTCTTACAATTTCTTGTCCAGCTTTCCACGTTATCCTTGTATATAGCTGATCACTCTTGGAAGATCTATCTCTATAAGTCATCAGACATTCAGTGCCTCCTCGACTGTAATACGTACAGTCCATATTCCAAAACTTAATTGCAATTAACCTTTCCAAGTTCCCGAGTCTTCATGTCTTTCTCAGTGGTAAAGCAGAAGAAATATTTTTTTGAGGTCCTTTCCCATGTCCTATGGTGAGGACGTTGCTTATCTCCTGCCATTGAGTCAGAGTTGCAAAGCATGGAAACAGGTCCTTCAACCCTTCTTGTTGACCAAGTTGGCATATTGTGGTCATACCATTTGTCAACATTTGCCTCATATTCCTCTAAACCCTCCTACCCATATGCCCAAATGTACTTTCATG
This sequence comes from Rhinoraja longicauda, assembly GCF_053455715.1. Classification (NCBI taxonomy): domain Eukaryota; kingdom Metazoa; phylum Chordata; class Chondrichthyes; order Rajiformes; family Arhynchobatidae; genus Rhinoraja; species Rhinoraja longicauda. The sequence goes on along the minus strand of NC_135953.1, from coordinate 77,923,059 downwards.
TCCTAATTGTATTTCCTTCTTTAGCTTCCTCTGGCAGCTCATTCCAGATATGCACTGAGTGAAAGGGTTGGCTTTTAAATCTCTATCCTCTCACCTTGAGCCTACACTCTCTAGTTTTTGAATCATCTACCCAAAGAGAATTACTTTGTGTTCATTTCATCCATGCCTCCTATGAACGATACACCTCAATAAGGTCACCTCTCAGCCTCCTATGGTTCAAATAAAAATGTCCCAGCCTCTTCACATAACTCAGGTTCACAGCCCAAGTAATCAAGGTACATCCCTTTTGCAACCTTTCCAACTCCTTCCTGTAACTCGACAACCAACTTGCACAATACTCAAGGGTGGTCTTCCCATTGACTTGTACATCTGCAACATATGTCCCAACTTTTGACCTAGATACCTTTTCCAATAAAGTGTCAGTCACTGAAGATGTAATCAGCAGATTAGGGTCCAAATAAACTCTGCCCACAAAAATACTATGGAATACTATGGATGACTTTACGACATAGCCACGCCTCATCGTTGCTTTCTATCAAAGCCATCAAGGTTGTTTATTTTTTTAATTTAGAAATACAGCGCAGAAATGGGCCCTTCGGCCCACCGAGTCCGCGCCAACCAGCGATCCCCGCACATTAACACCATCCTACACGTACTGGGGATAATTTACAATTGGCGGTCACAGTGGTGCAGCAGTAGAGTTGCTACCTTACACCGAAAGCAGCGCCGGAGACCTGGGTTCCATCCCAACTACGGGTGCTGTCTGTACAAAGTTTGTACATTCTCCCCGTGACCTGCGTGGGTTTTCTCCGAGACCTTTGGTTTCCTCCCACACTCCAAAGACGTACAGGTTTGTAGGTTAATTGGCTTGGTAAATGTAAAAAGAAATTGTCCCTAGTGGGTGTAGGATAGTGTTAAAATGCAGGGATCGCTGGTCGGCGCTGACCCAATGGGCTGAAGGGAGTGTTTCTGCGCTGTATCTCTAAACTAAACTAAACCAAAGCCAATTAGCCTACAAACCTGTATGCTTTTAGAGTGTGGGAGAAAACCAAAGATCCAGGAGAAAACCCATGCAGGTCACCAGGAGAATGTACAAACTCCATGCAGACAGCACCCGTAGTCAGGATTGAACCCAGGTCTCTGGTGCTGTAAGATAGCAATTCTACCGCCTTCGCTGCACCACGTCGCCCAGTTTTCATCATTTTATTTGTATCATGCTGCTTTCAAACACAGGTTACATGGACTGCCTGTCGAAAATTGAACAAGTGAACAAGATAGTCGATCCAACATTTATTTTTAAAAATAAGGAGATGGAGGAATAGGACCCAGGGAAGGGGGGTGAGGAGAAAATAAAATGATCCAAAAGGAAATGAGGAATTTCTTCAGCCAGAGAGTGGTGATCTGTGGATTTTTTTGTCACAGGGAGCTGTGGAGGTGAAATCTTTAGGTATTTTTAAAGCGGAGATTGACAGGTACTTGAATAATAAGGGAGTCAAATATTACAGGGAGAAGGCAGGAGAATGGAGTTGAGAGGGAAAGATAGATCAGTCATGATTGAATATCAGAGTAGACCCGATGGGCTGACCTGAGAATAGCTGCAGTTGACTTTAATTATCATTTAAAATAGGCACATCAGGATATGTGCAAAGCAGAAACAGATGTCAATCATGCACACCATTGCAGAATTGAAGCAGACGTCAATCAGGTCATTTGCCTGCTAATTGAATTTGTTCATTAGATTGCAGGATGCTTGACAGCTCCAGCTGCCAGTTTCCTATTCTCTCAAAAAGCAATAGTTGCTGTTTAGAGTCGAGGGACGTGGTGCAGATAAACCAGCTGTCGCAACCTCAAAACTCTGTTGTAATGGAAAGGCAGTACACATTTTGAACACAGCAAACACAAACAGAAATGTGAAAACAATTAGGTAATTTGATTATCAATGAGGAACAAATATTAGCCGGGAGGTCAAACTCCTTCCACACCTTTCCTGTATTTATTTTATAAAATCAGTTTGCAAATTTAGGATGACTGAGGAAATTGCCCCAAAACCTTTGAAAGGGAAGCACATTGTTAAACCCAAGTAAGGTGCCAGTGAATAAAGTGCATTGGGAAGTATTTTCCCCAAAAACTCAGTGGAACCCCACATTTAGAAATTGGACCCCTCTTCAGGTCACCAACTATTTTGCTCCATTTCTTTGGAAATTTGTAAAATGCAATTTTCCCCTGTATGTTTTCTGGAATTTTCTGGATCTTGAATTAAATGGCACAATTATACAAATGATCCTCGAGTAACGGAAAATTGTACACCAAAATTACAGTCTGCATTAGGATTTTCCATAATGCAAAAACCACATGATCTGCAGAAGTAAACCAAAACAAAATTTGTTTACTTTTTTCACAATTTCTGAAGTACTGTATTTTATTCATTATATCAGATTTTTGGGTGGAAATATGGGTGAATTTCCACTACTCAAATAGCCATATGCAACAGCCATTGCTTGTGAACGTACAAAACAGGATTAAATTTTGGCAACCAACATCGGGCAAAAGTGCTGAATAGACGATCTATTTTATCCATCTTATCATCAGAAATTAGGCTTTGGCCATTCAATATTCAATTAATAGTGCTCTGGTGTGGCAAAATCCATAGGTCACACAAAATCTCATTGAAATGTTGATTTGAACTCCTGCATCAGCTAGCCAGCGTGTTCCTGCAGTTATTTACACAACAATACTGAAAATTGCTGAGCAATGTCAGGTTTACAAAAGGCAAATGCTCTCTGCCCAAATGACTCCTTACCAATCCACTTGTAAAATGATGGAAAGACCATTAACAATCAAACGTTTACTCAACAGTGACCTCCTGCAAAGAAATTGAAACAGGACAAAGCCATTTAACCCCTTGTGGCTACAATGTCATTTTAATAAGAGCATAGCTAAGATTTATAGTCTACTACTATCTGGTACGATCCATATATGCCTCATTTCCACAATCTTCAAAAATCTCATGACCAAAAAGGTTGATGAGGGCAGAGCTAAAGACTTGTACACACAGATTTCAGCAAGGCATTTGACAAGGTTCTAAATGATGGGCTGCTGTGGAAGGTTAGATCGCATGGGACCCAAAGAGAATGAGTCAACTGGATAGAAAAATGGCTTCATGGAAAGAAGCAGAGGGCGATAGTGAAAGGTTGTTTTTCAGACTGGAAGCCTGTGACTAGTAGTGTGCCTCATGGGTCCAGGACCCATTTCTGTGTCATCTATATCGATGATTTGGATGAGAATGTACAAGACATGATTAGTCAGCTTGCAGATGACACTAAGGTGGATGGTACTGAAGATGGCTGTCAAAAATTGCAGCAGAATCATGATCTGTTGAGCAGGTGGGCTGAGAATTGGTTAACAGAGTTTACTGCAGATAAGTGAGAAATGTTGCATTTTGGGAAGTGAAACCAGGGCAGGAACTGCACAGTGATTGGCAGAGCTCTGGGGAGTGTTGTAGAGCAGAGGGATTTAAAAATGCAGTTACATTGCTCCCTGAAAGTGGTGTCACAGGTAGATAGGTTGGTCAAGGCAGATTTCAACATATTGGCCTTCATTCGTCACAGTATTCCATTTAGAAGTTGTGAAGTCATGTTACAGTTGCACAAAACATCAGTGAGGTAACAATTAGAGATTGTGTTCAGTTTTGATCACCGTTATAGGAAATATGTTGTTAAGCTGGAAAGGGTGCAGACAAGATTTACAAGGATGTCGCCAGGATTCCAGGGCCTGAGCTACAGGGAGAGTTTGCACAGGCTAGAACTTTATTCCTTGGAGCGCAGGAGGATGTGAGGTGATATTATAGTGTATAAGATGTTAGGAATAAATAGATTATATACACAGTCTTTTATCCAGAGATGGGGAAGTAGAGAACCAGAGGATATAGCTATAAGGTGATGGAAGGTGGGGGGGGGGGGGTCAGGGTTCGGGTTAGACCATTCAGCTTCCAGGCATGGATGCAATAGCAGAGCTCCTGATGAGAGGGAAGAATGACAGCCTTTTATCACTTCTGATCAATTTTATAACATTAGTAAAATTGGCTCTTGAATTCAAGGTAATAAATAATTGTAGTGCAAAACTTCAGGGATTATAACAGCCAGTCCTACTAATCAATCATTGGCTGGATGTACACCTAGCACAAAGGTAGATCACTGCTGCAGATGGTCAAATCATTTCATCCTTCGGACATCACTTCTGGAATTTCTTAGGTCAGAAATTCAAACTCAACCATCCTTAGCTATTTGATCAATCACCTTCCCTCCATAAGCCCAAATCAGGAATGTTTTCTCATTCTATGTGCAATTCAATCAAATCCAATGCAATCTCTTCACATGTTCAGCAAGAAGTGAACTGCATTCGATCATGAGCTAACATGACAGATAACATTCATGTCATGCAATTGCCTTGCAATAATCACCTTCAACAGGAGAAACAAACTATCTTCCTTTCTGCTTTAAACAGCAAGTAGAGCTGGGGCCCAAGTGCCTGAGAATTAAATTCATTCTTGGCATTGGATGCTGTCTGAAAGCAGTTTACACATTTTCCATGTCTTTGCTTTGGTTTTCTCCTACATCCCAAGGACATGCAGGATTGGTACTAATTTGGCCACAGTAATGTGTAGCTGAATGGTTGATCTGGAATAAAAAGATAGGATTAAGGTAGGATTAGTGTCAGTGGAAGCCTAATGGTCAGCACAGACTTGGCAGACAGAGTGGCTTGTCCCCATCGTATTACTCGATATATGTTCCTGTCAATAAACTCGTAAAGTCTCATTTACCAAAACATAATGGAATCATCCGCTGGCCCCCACCCAAACTCTGTAGCCAGAACAAAAAGCCAGACATAGGATTATAATTCCACATTGCTGCTAAACATACAAGTTACAGGATTTTTACCCATAGTCTCGATACGGAGCATCCGATGGAGAGAAGCTCAAATCATGCCTGGTCCAAGCCTTTCCATCGTCCAGGAGGTGCAAGTGGATGTCCATGAAAAATATTGGATTTGCCCACAAAATCAGCTCAAGATCATTCATGACTAGTCAGCCCACTTGATTTGCACCCTGTCAACCAACCCATGGTTATTCACTCATTTTACCAGTGCACTGTAGCTATCGTGTGCACCATCAACAACATATTCTGTATCAACTCATTGAAGTTACTTCAGCAGCATCTCTCAAACCCACAATCTACATCACTGGAAGAAAAGGGGCAGCTGATGAATGGAAACAGAGCAATCTCCATGTTCTCCACCATCTTATTTTTGTTCTTTCATTACTGGGGAATCTTCACTAAAAGAACAGCATGATTCAAAATGGCTGCTGACCAGCATCTGAACCAAGAGCAATTATTGTTGGGTATTAAATGGCAGCATTTTTGATGGCATCCAATATTCCAAGAGAGAATTTCAAAATGTTTCAAATCTATCCCAAACCTAATGAAGATGATGGGAGTTGACAGAATCGTATAGCCTAGGAAGCAGTCTGTTGTTATGGAAGGTTTTCAACCTGAAACATTTATCCTCCTCTCCCCAATGCTGTCTTTCCTGTACAACCAGCGTTCTATATCTTGATTCAGATTTCCAGTATCTTGCTTTTGAATCAGTATCCTTAATTTATTTTCAGTTACTTAATTAAAATGCACTTACAAAACCAAATGTCACTGACTCCCCTTGGGTGATGACTCTTTTGTCCAGAATATATATTAGTTCATAGCCCAAGTTCCAGACAGCCACTCTCTGAATAACACTTTATAAAAGATTTCAATAATTAAATTACGGCAATTAAATTTAGAAATTTACAAAAGCTTTTTTAATATTTAACACAGCTTATAAAAGTCAATGTGTAGAAAATAAGTTACCCATGTTATAGGATTTGACTACACTCTTAATTTTAAGCTACAATTAAAACATTTTCCAGGGTTTGTGCAGAGGCATAAAGTATAAAACCAAGGGTATTATGCTGTAATTTATCAATAACTGTTTTGGTCTCATCTGAATATTGTACACTTCAAGAAAGATGCAAAGGCTTACAAGAGGAGAGGCTGGAGAAGTTAACCTATTCTCCCTGAAATAAAAGAGACCAAAAGTGACCTATTGGTGGTTTTAGATGACGTGTGTTTTTGATAAAAGTAAATGGAGAAAAACTATAATACGTGCCAAATGGGGGGTCAGGGGGATCGAGTGAGTGAGTGGGGAGGGGGGAAGAGGAGGAGGTGGGATAAGGGGGGGGATCAGGGGGTTGAGGGGGGATCAGGGGGGTTGAGGGGGGATGGAGTGGGTGAGTGGGGGGGGTGAGAAGGTGGGGGGGGGTGAGAAGGAGGGGGGAGGAGAGGGTGCTGGTCCTCTGCAGGAGAGGTTTGGGGCCGAGCCCACAAGCTGCCACTAACTTTAATAGATGCGCTCCCCCCCCCTCCCCCCGTGAGGACCGGTGTCCGTCCCGGCATGCCTTGCGCCTGACCTTCTTCCCATGGTGCAGCGAGGTGGCAGAGGGTCCAACAAGATGGCCATCATCATCCTTCGCCGCCGGTGAGGCTTCGGGTCCACGGCTCGCTCTGGCTGCAGTGCTGGCGGCAAGGGGCCATGATGAGTGGCTCCCACTCCCTTTCCCTGTCCCCCCTCACCCGCCCACAGCCCCGGGGGACATTCCCCACTCGGCAACAGGCTTTGGCAGTTGGAGAGGGTTGCCAGGCCCGCAGGATCATCAGTTGGGGGGAGGGTTGCCCCAGGAGGGACCCGCAGAAGAGATTTGGACCCAACGGGTCCATCACAGTCTAGTATATATATATTACTAAAACGCACATCTTGTTAATATATATTTGTTCCCGAAGTACAGCCAAAAAGCTAAACGATAGCGCAACAATTTTAGGCCCACCTTACTCACCATTGGCTTGTTACAAATGGTTTTTATAGTTTTTTTAAAATTCACTTTTCAGCAGCAGAGGGTCAAACAAGATGGCCGCGGCCACCGAGCTGCCACTGCAGGAGGTTTCCACCCGAAGGGTCCACGGCTCGCTCTGGCCGACATGATGGCCACCCGGGGCCAAGGTGTGTGGCTCCATCTCCCCTTTCCTGTCCTCCCTCACCTGCTCACGGCCCCGGGGTACACTCCCCAGCCGCCAAAGGGTCCACGGAGAGTTGGGGGAGGGTTGCCTTGCCCGCAGGAGAAGCTTGCACCCAATGGGGGTTGTCCACCCACCGGAGAGGTTCGCACGGAGGGTTGCCAGGCCCGCAGGTGACCTTTGGATCAGTTGGGGAGGGCTGCTGGGCGTGCAGGAGAGGTTTGCACCCAACGGGGGTTGTCGCATCTGCAGGGGCGCCCGCAGGAGAGATTTGGACCCAACAGGACCACGCCCGTCTAGTTCATAATTAAGAGCAAGATTAGATTCTGCCTGCGGTGTGCAAAATTCCATGAAAAATCACTGAATAATTTGAGTGAATTGATGCGACTTGTAATATATTAGCCACTCGAGTTAGATTTTATCATTTAAGTTTTAGTTCTAAACTGTCTTTCCTATTTGCTTCACTCTACCAGTCCAGGTAACATGGAATTGACTGCATATGGGAACATGAACTTTAAACAACACTCATTTTATCAGAGTTCTAAAAACAGTACCAAAATTCTTACTTTCACTCCAGCATTTTCCACTTGATAAGCAATCATATAATGGAGAAGTAATCCAAACTGCCAGTTTTGTGTCTCGTGAACAAAAGTAAATTCAGAAGAGTTATCCATCCGATGGGTGAGCTAAGAATGAAAGGTGCAGAGATGCCTTCCTGGCAGATCTGGCAGAGTGCAGGAAATCCTCAAGGGCGAAGGTGAACAGCCGCAAGTGGTAGTGCATGTTGGCACAAACGATGTCGCAAAGAAGGGGATGAATATTCTGCAACGTGACTTTAGAGAGCTCGGAAAAATGCTGAAAAGCAGGACCTCCAGGGTGGTTATCTCCGGTTTGCTTCCAGTTCCTCGTGCAGGAACAGGGAGAAACACGACCTGAATGTGTGGCTGAGGAAATGGTGCAGGGGGCAGGGATTTAGATTCTTAGATCACTGGGATCTTTCAGCCCTCAATGTCATATCATATCATATCATATATATACAGCCGGAAACAGGCCTTTTCGGCCCTCCAAGTCCGTGCCGCCCAGCGATCCCCGTACATTAACACTATCCTACACCCACTAGGGACAATTTTTACATTTACCCAGCCAATTAACCTACATACCTGTACGTCTTTGGAGTGTGGGAGGAAACCGAAGATCTCGGAGAAAACCCACGCAGGTCACGGGGAGAACGTACAAACTCCTTACAGTGCAGCACCCGTAGTCAGGATCGAACCTGAGTCTCCGGCGCTGCATTCGCTGTAAAGCAGCAACTCTACCGCTGCGCTACCGTGCCGCCCAATGTCTGCGTTGAACATAATGCCTAGCCCAATTCTTAATAGCCTGCACACAATCCATATCCATACATTCCCTGCAGTTCCATATGCCTTTTCAAAAGACTCATAAATGCCACTTTCATATTTGCTTCCAACACTACCCCAGGCAATTATTTGCCTCTGTGCACAAATAAAAAATTGCCCCGCAGATTTCCATTAAACATTGCTCTTCTCACCTTAAACCTATGCCTTCTAGTTTTTGATTTTGCCATCCTGGAAAAAAAGGATCTGGCCATCTATCTTATCTTGGCCTCACTTAATTTCATATACTTTTATCCAGTCTCCCCGTAACCTCCATCATTCTAGAGAAAACAATCCAAGTCTGTCAAACCACTCCCTGTAGCTAATACCCAGGCATATTTTTGGTAATCCACCTCTGCACACTGATGTAGGTATAAAAATCTTTTAGATTTTCCTTTATTTGATTTGTCCAAGCCATTTCCTGGCCTCTTTTGGCCCTTTTAATTGCTCACGAGTTCTTTCCTCCTTTCTTTATATTCATATCATATCATATCATATATCTACAGCCGGAAACAGGCCTTTTCGGCCCTCCAAGTCCGTGCCGCCCAGTGATCCCCGTACATTAACACTATCCTACACCCACTAGGGACAATTTTTACATTTACCCAGCCAATTAACCTACATACCTGTACGTCTTTGGAGTGTGGGAGGAAACCGAAGATCTCGGAGAAAACCCACGCAGGTCACGGGGAGAACGTACAAACTCCTTACAGTGCAGCACCCGTAGTCAGGATCGAACCTGTGTCTCCGGCGCTGCATTCGCTGTAAAGCAGCAACTCTACCGCTGCGCTACCGTGCCGCCCTTAAAGGCCCTTCTGATTTTACCCTCTTAAACCTTGCATGCACTTCATTTTTTGACCAAATTTACAATCTCGTTGGTCATTCAAGGATCCCTTTCTTTGCCATCCCGATCCCCCATCCTTTCTAGGACATGCCACTTCTGCACTTCATTGAATGATCTTTAAATGACTCCTACACCTCAGATGTGCTCAGAACAGCTCCCAGTGCACTAACCTGAGCTCCTGCCTAATAACTTTGTAATTGGCCTTTCTCCAATTTAGTATCTTGCAAGGTTCAGCCTTCACCCTATTCAAAACAACCTTAAAGCTTACGAGTTGTAATCACTATATCCCCAAAATGTTCTTCCACTGTAACATCAGTCACCTGGCCAGGCTCATTTCCCAACACAAGGTCCAGTGTGTTCCCTTCTCGGATTGGACTATCTACATACTGTTTCAAGAAATTCTTGGACACACTTCGCAAATTGTGCCCCGTCTAAGACTTTGGCACTGAGCAGGTCCCGTCTTGCAGTAATCTGTCTACGTATCTGTCCTTCAATCTTCTGGTTGCTGGAGCTCCTATTAGAAGCCGATAGTGCAATACAGAATACAGAATAGCTTTATTGTCATTCGTTTTACCGAACAAAATTAATTTGCCAGCAGTCACAGAGCAAAAAAACAAAAAACACAAGACACACAACCCCAACACAAACATCCATCACAGTGACTCCAAACACCCCCTCACTGTGATGGAGGCAAAAAAAACTTCCTCTCTCTTCCCCCATGCCCCTCCCACGGACAGACAGCTACCGAGGCGACCGACCCACACAGCCCCTGCAAGGAGATGGAAAGTCCCGCGGCCGAGCCGCACCGGGCACTGGAAAGTCCCGTGGTCGTACCGGGCAATGGAAGGCACCGTGGCCGAGCCATACCGGGCGATGGAAGGCCCCGTGGCCGAGCCGTACCGGGCGATGGAAGGCCCCGTGGCCGAGCCATACCGGGCGATGGAAGGCCCCGTGGCCAAGCCGTACTGGGCGATGGAAAGCCCCGTGGCCGAGCCGTACCGGGCGATGGAAGGCCTCGTGGACGAACCGTACTGGGCGATGGTAAGTCCCGCAGCCGAGCCGCACCGGACGATGGAAGGCTCCGCGGCCGAGCCGCACCGGGCGCTGTTAAGTCCCGCGGTCGAGCCGCACCGGGCGATGGAAAATCCCGCGGCCGAGCCGCGCCAGTTGATGGAAGGCCCCGTGGCCATTAATGATTGCGCCTTTCTTGTTTCTAAGCTCTACCCAAAACGCTACAGCGGATGAACCTTCCAGTATATTATGGCGGACAGCCTCCCTAATTATTGGACAACTCCTCCCTTTTTGCCTCCACTTGAACAGATCAGTTTAGTTCGGTTTAGTTGTCACATGTGTACCGAGGTACAGTGAAAAGCTTTTGTTGCATGCAATGCAGTCAGCAGAAAGACAATACGTGATTACAATCGAGCCATTTACAATGTATCGATACATGATAAAGGAATAATGTTTAGTGCAAGGTAAAGTCAGCAAAGTCCGATCAAGGGAGGTCCGAGGGTCATCAAAGAGGTAGACAGTAATTCAGCACTACTCTCTGGTTGTCGTATGATGATTCAGTTGCCTGATAATAGCTGGGAAGAAATTGTCCCAAATCTGGAGGTGTGAGTTTGCACACTTCTATACCTTTTGCCTGTTGGGAGAGGGGAGAAGAGGGAGTGGCCAGGGTGTGACTCATCCTTGATTATGCTGCTGGCCTTGCAGATCACGTTTGAAACATCAAAATCCCAGAACATTGAACTTTACTCATCATGGCCCCCGTGCAATCACATTTCCACAATGGCTATATCATCGTCCCAAGCACCAATCCAGGCTCTAATTTCATCTGCTATCTCCACAATACTCCTGAAATTGAAATAAAACACACCTCAATTCATCAGCATCACCATATGCCTTCACTTCTCCCTGTCCGTCCTCCCTTTGAGACTTACTGGTCCTAACCTCCATCTTCCCATCATTCCTTACAATTTCTGACCTACTACCGTGTTTCCCACCCCTTTGCCTCTCTAGTTTAACCCTCCTGAGTAGCACTAGTTACAGTTTAATTTATTGTCACATGTACCGAGTTACGGTGAAAAGTTTTTTGTTGCATGCTAACCAGTGAAGCTCCCCACAAGGATGTTAGTCACCCTTCAGTTCAAGTGTAGCCGGTCCTTCTTGTACAGGTCACCTCTTCCACAGAAGAAATCCCAGTGGTCCATAAAATCTGAATCACTGCACCAAGTCCAGAGACACATTCCTCTGTCCTATCATCCTATTTCTACCCTCACAAGCACATGGCAGTGAGAATAATCCAGAGATTACTCTCCTTGGGGTCTTGCTATTTAATCTTCAATCCAACTCCATATATTTGCTTTTCCCAGCAAATATGGCCAAAAATTAGTCAAGATCAATTCATTGTATTTACCAACAGACGTTGAACATAGAAAATGATAGAACTGTATTAGCAGTTTTAGATTGGAACAGTTAAAAATGATTCAATCTGAAGCAGGAAATAATAATTATCTACATTTAGCTGTCAAGCTATAGGCCAAACTGTGCAAAGGACATCCAACAGCATATTCATTGTTACACTTGCTGTTTTCTGTGTGTTGAAATGATGGAAGTCTGATCCTTCAGGAAAGCCAGGATTTGCAATCTGACCAAACAGGGTTGGCAGTTATGTTTATCTTTAATCAATCAGATTCAAAACTTATAACATTAATAAAGGGAACAAACTATTGGATTAAAATATGAAAAGGGAAAAAGCAAAAAAGAAAAAAGCTTAAACCTCCATCACAATTTGAAGACAAAACTCCACATTGTAAGTCTTCATCACATTTCTGAAAGGGTGCTTAGTCTGGATATGAAATACTTGACTTTGTGGTGAATCCAGTTTGACAGCTCCCACACAGAAACTACAGTCTATAAATCCAAATCCAACAACCACCTCCTGAGCCATGCATTCATCTGTCCTCTGCATTCATCTGTTCTTGACAAAGTTCTGTAGTTTTGATGTTTCAGACATGATCGCAAGGATGTAAGAGGTGGAGGAGTTGCACTACTGATCAGAGAGACCGCCATGGCAGCATTCAGAGAAGACATACTGGAGAGTTTGTCCACAGAGACAGTATGGATGGAGCTTAGAAATAAAAAAGGTGAAAGCAATTTGATGGGATGGTAGTAAAGGCCTCCCCAACAGCAAGCGGGAAGTAGAGGAACAGACAAATTACTGAAAGATGCCAATGCAACAGGTTTGTCTTCGTAGGCAACTTTAACTTCCCCAAGTATTGACTGAGTCTTGTTCAGTTCCAAAAAATCTGGGCAGAATTTGAGCGGTATTTACAGGAGGGTTTCTTGAAGTAGCACCTGGATATTTCAAGATGAGAAGGTAACATATTGGACCATGTGTTGGGAAATGAGCCTGGCCAGTATGGATAAATTGTGATTGAGCAAGTCCACTTCTGACATGTAGATGTTGTTTAAAGGCTAATTGATCGATGTTCAGAACTGACATGTTCCAGTAAATAGGGATAACGATGGCAAAGTTACAGAACCTCAGATGACCAAAGAGGCTGTAAATTTGATCAAAAGGAAAAAGGAAGCACATGCAAGGCTCAAGAGGATGGAATCAGAGAGAGCCTTTGAGGAATATAAAGAAAGAAAGAAAAAACTCAAACAGGCAATAGAGGGGCCAAAAGGGGCCACAAAAAGGCTTTGGTCAGCTAGCTGCTGCTCCAGTTCCCTATTAGAAACATAGAAAATAGGTGCAGAAGTGGGCCATTTGGCTCTTCAAGCCAGCACCACCATTCAATATGTAAATGTAAATGTAAAAATTGTCCCTAGTGGGTGTAGGATAGTGTTAATGTACGGGGATCGCTGGGCGGCACGGACTTGGTGGGCCGAAAAGGCCTGTTTCCGGCTGTATATATATGATATGATGATGATGATAATATGATCATGGCTAATCATCCATACCCCGTGCTGGAAATCCCTTGATTTCCTTAGCCCCAAGAGCTAAATCTAACTCTCTCTTGAAAACTGTCTGTAAGGAGCTGCAGCTGGATGCTTCTCCCACGAGTCTACTGCAAATATCCCCAACTTCCCATATCCTGCATGAGGAGCACTGCCCTAAATATCATCTTCACTGGATAATGGAATATAGGGAAGAGAAAAAAAGATATACCTCATACGTTGCAGCTTTTTGATCCAAAGCCTTGCACTTACTCTCCACACCACACTCAGCCTTCTCATGGCCCCTTCACTTGTATCTACCTTCCTTTTATACCCCCACGAAGGAGCAGTTAATGCAGGATGCTAACTACTTTCAGTTTGTCCAACTGAAACTCACCCGAGCTCATTAACAGTGGGGCCTCAGTATTTGGCTGGTCTCTTTCAAAAGGACCACTCTTCGGCAACAGCATTCAGCTTGTCCGACTGAAACTGGGTCAAATAAAAAATATATATTTCGAAGTCCTGGATTAAAAAAGAGAGCAGGAACTTACTGAAAGCAAATAGTTCCAACTAACATGATTGAATTGTTTGATGAGTTAATAAAAAAGGTCAAAGCAGTGGATATTTACCTTATATAATGCTTCCTTCAAAACATCATTTCTGAACTTTGATCGTCTAATAAAACCATGGATCTCAAGGGAAAATGGGCTTTCACTAGACAATTTTACTAGCCAACTCACTGGCACGAGGCAGAGTCCAGTGGTGAATGGATGCTTATAATTTCAGTTATGTACAGTGGCAATCTGCAAGTACAACTGCTCTTTCACATGCAGAAGGCAGCCTTTGAAGAAAAGAAGAGGCAGAAAATAAAAATTAACATTCAATGCTTCTATCGTCATATTGCATTGGGTAGAATCACTGGGCTTAACAAGAAAGTAAAATTTGTTCAACACTGAACAACACACATCATTTCCATGGCTCAGAAGTGTCTCCAACTCTGAGAATCCACATCATTATTGTACATATTTTAATAAAACAATTTTAAGTAAATACCTCAAAACTGGCTCCCACAGTGCAATCAGAGAACCAGATATTTAAAGAAGCAGCCTACATTGCATTAAAACTGTTTTATAATGTAGCCCTTTTATCACAAACTTCAATGTTATAACATTCCCCAATTCAAATAACAGGTCCTTGACGAATACTGGTTGACATGCTGAGCATTTCCAGCATTCACCATTTGTAATTTATATTCCACAGATACTGAAATTCTGACATTAAAAAAAGCTGGAAACACAACAATCAGGCAGTATTTCTGGACAGAGAAAAAAAATGTAAACCTTCATATCAATGGAAGAGACAAGGACAAAAAAAGTAATTTTTTTTAAAGTGCAAGGGTTGAGGCCAGAGAAAAAAAGAAAGAAATATTTTAAGTGGCATGAAATGCAAAAATTGAATGGTAGAAGGACATAATCATGGGACAAATTAGTGCACAAGAAGATGCAAGTGGGAGTGGCAGAATTATTACTCAAAAATGTTGAATTCACAGAGTCTGTAAGTCTGTGGTATATACAGTTGAAAGAGATGGGAATATTGTTTTTCCGGCTTGTTTTCACTAGAAAGATGCAGGAGGCCAAGACCAGGGAAGTCAGATTAGAAACAAAATGGAAAATTAAATAACTGACAACTGGAATATCAATTCCCACTTGTTAAATTAGTAGAGGTAATCCACATAGATATCTCTCAATTTGCCCTTGCTCCCCTCAATGTAGTGATGGCCGTATGAACAGCATGTAAAGTAGTACAAATTTTAAGTGTTTATTTTTGGACGACCGACTTGATGGATGCTCCACTCAATCTCCCTTCTAAAACGACTGTCCACTATCAGAGAATCAACATATCGTTTTACATAACTGAAAGAGGCGAGATACAATGCAAGAACCAAAACTGTTTGTGCAGTCATGTGGAGAGCATGTCCCTTTGATTCAGGGCTGATCGTTGCAGTAAAAAAGTTTTAAATTGTTTATTTGAAGATTCAATATTTGATTATTTCCACAAACACTGACACGCAAGCTTTAACATAATGATCACATATATCTTTCAAAACAAAAGCCTCTTTGTCATCAGTCTGAAGGGTCTCGACCCGAAACATCACCCATTCCCTCTCTCCTAGATGCTGCCTGACCTGCTGAGTTACTCCAGCATTTTGTGATACAAATATCTTTCAGTTATTTTAAGTGCAGTAATTACCCACTTTTACCTCTGAATTGACAGTTCCTTCAAGATACGCAGCTATGACTCATTTACCAGCACATCACCAATAAATCTCAATAAACCAAGTCCAGGTCCGAGATATCCAACAATGCAATTTTGATAGTTGAATTTTAAAAAAACACAGCAGGCACTTCATTTTTTTTCCTCATTACTCTGGTTATTTAGCCTACCAGCTTTCAAAGCATTAAATTAATTCCATTCCGTACTTATTTCCAAATCTATTCTCTCTCGCAAACCTGCCAACCCCACCTCAATTGACTTACGCACCAATACGTCCTTGCAATAAATGGAATCCAAAGCCCCGGTGGAAGCACATATAGATCTATGGAAAATGTGCAAACTGGATGTCCAAATGGATACCACTGGAGATCAGGAATGAATCTAGTTCACTGGAACTATGAAGCACCATTAATGGCTCAAATGGGCAAAGAGTGCAAATTTCCCACTGATATGGCTTTCAGAGCCATACCATTTAAAAAGAAATGAATGGACAGCAAGTCCACTCTCTGTCCCCAACCTAGTGGACTAAGATTGCATGCATTGACTCAACACACAGAGCAAGATGGAGCTCAAACTCCATCATCAAGTTTGCTGATGACACTGTGGTGGTGGGCCGGATCTCTGACAACGATGAGAAGGCCTATTGGGAGGAGGTGGTGGATCTGGCACTCTGGTGTCAGGACAATAGCCTCCTCTTGAACATCAAAAAAACTAAAGAGCTGATAGTGGACTTTAGAAGGGCTCAACATCCAAGGACTTACACGCCACTGGAAATAAATGGGTCTACTGTGGATAGGGTGAGCAGTTTTAAATACCTGGGAGTCCACATCAAAGAGGATCTGACATGGACAACGCACTTTGCCGCACTGGTGGGTAAGGCAAAGCAGCGCCTTTACCACCTTAGACAGCTAAGGGAATTCAGAGTGTCTCTGAGGATCCTTCAATGCTTCTACTCTGGGGCTGTAGAGAGCATCCTGTCTGGCAACATCACAGTCTGGTTTGGGAACAGCTCTGCCCAGGACAGGAAGGCCCTGCAGAGAGTAGTGCGTTCGGCAGAACGCACCATGGGAACTACACTCGCCCCCCTGCAGGACCTATACATCAGGAGGTATAGATCGAGAGCAAGCAAGATTATGAGGGACCCCTGCCACCCCAGCAACGGACTGTTCCAGCTGCTACGGTCAGGCAAGCACCTCCGCTGTCTTGCTGTGAAAACGGAGAGGATGAGACGGAGTTTCTTCCCACAGGCCATCGAGACTGTTAACTATTATAATTCCAGGGACTAAATTTTGTCTTCTCTGTATTAACTTTAATTTATATGCTGTAATTCTTTTTTTGCACATCGTATACGTGTATGTGACAAATAAACTTGACTTGACTTGATTTGACTTGAAGAACAGAATTTGGGTTTTCCGTTGCGACAGGAAGATTTTCATGAATGATTTTCACCAGGCCGAAGCAAAGGTGCCAAGATATAGAGCACAATGCACAAAGCAGAGTTCTGGACACAATGTTATGTAGAAATATAGGCAAGCATTTGTTTAAAAAAAATACAGAGAATTATACGATTTCATTGCAGGAAAATAGGAACTGTATATTTTTACAGCACAGATAAAGCTATTGTTTTATATTTTCTTACCACAAAGAAAAGTTGACACAGTTTATGTCAGCTTTCACAGCAATCCCATTCCCCAATCACCAGCACCCCCCCCCCCCCCCCCCCACACACACCTCCCCATATTCTCTCATTCCTATTAACTCCCCCAGGAGCTAATAGGTGCCATAGGGGCAACTAGGTGCCATAGGGGCAACCTAGTGCTAACTAGGTGCCATAGGGGCAACTTACCAGTGAAGTTACCTGTATAGCTGTGGGATTTTGGGAGGAAACCAGATCACCCAGAGGAAACCCCATGCAGTCACAGGGTGAATGTGCAAATTCAACACAAGACAGCAGTGGAAGGCAGGATTGAATCCGAACTCCTGCTGCTGTGAGGCAATAAGGGAGGAAAGCATTTAAGGAAAGAAAGATGCTGAGATGGCATTCATTAACTTAAAAGCTTCAACAGCCAGATTTTAGCTGAACTCTAAAATCAATAGTATGTGTCATAGGCACCATGCCGAGTCAGGCCACATTCCTTCTGGGGAAATATAATAAACACACCAAGCATGTCAGCTGGGACACGGTTAAAAGAAGAGACAACCCTGGTCCGAGTCACAGAGATATGCAGCATAGATCTTTGTCCTACTGAGTTCATGCCAAGCATTAACCAACTGTTTATACTAATCCTACATTACTCACTGCAAAGCAGCCATTCTACGAGCTGCACCACTGTCCTTCCCTTCTGCAGTCCTTCTCCATCTTAGCCTTGCTCATCTTGCCTCCATCATAATGAGCTTACCCAAAATGATTTTTTTTAAAAATAATGTATATGTGACCAATGATAAACCAGTACCAGATCAAAGAGGAGTTTTGTATTTCTTTCTGACATACAATATCATTTGGTCTATTGCATCCACACCTGCTCAAAGAGCAATCACATCATTCCCATTGCTCCATATATTTCCACCTATTCTCTCACATAGATTAATTGACGACTGTGGGGAGTTAATGCTATCAACCAGCACATCTTGAGGGTGCAAGAAGAAATTAGAACACCCAGGGAACCTCATTCAGGCACAGGCAGAATGTGCAAACTCCACATAAATAGCACCAGAGGCTAGGATCACTGAAGCTTGATTTGATTAAAAGCTGTTACATCTATGTTGCTTTGCTAAAGGTGGTATTGAGTTACGTTTTTAAACTGTTGCATTCCTTTACAGAAGTTTAGGTGCCATGGAGAGCCAATTGCATATCGGAGATGGAAAAAACCTGCATATGCTGAAATCTGGAGTTAAAAAAAACTGCTAAAGGAACTTCATAGCTCAAGCAGCATTTAACCCTTCTCGGCCTTAAACATTATGTGTGAATTTCCCTCCATAAATGCTGCCCGACTTGGTGAGTTCCTCCAGTAATTTATTTTCTGCTGTATAATTACGGTGCTTGATGGCCAAGTTGATGTGATGGTTTAGCAATTTTCAAGATCATTTTCTGGTATTGGCTCATGTAGTCCCAGGTTTATTGAATTCAATTTCACAAGTTTCTATGCTAAGATTTGAATTTACAGCTAACTAATATGATATATTAGCAGAAAAGCAAATATTTAATTTAAACATTAATGAATTGCGCATAAAATCAGGGGAATGTTGGCACACAGGGATTTTGATATTCACACCAAATAATTTACATCTCCATGCCTCAAAATGGACAAGATAAACATCCATTAAGAAATGGTCCTTCAATTTGGGAGATCTTAGTCAATTAATTCTTAGCTCTGATCAATAATTGTAAAGCTGTCTTCAAAATCTACTTTAAAGAAGTATTTTTTGTAATGCATTTGCTGACATTTGTTTTTATTAATAGCTTTTATAGATTTATTTTTTTAAAGAAATTTAGTCTTCCGTGGAAAATCATCTGAAAGATTGGAACTAATTTTCTAAAGAGTTTGAGTGTCACAATTGTCTTGAATGTGACGAAGACAATTAAAGAGACCATGATGTGAGGTTGTGTCTGGTTATATGATTTATGTATTTGTGATCCACTGTAAATTTTTATGGACTGTTACATTTATAAGAAAAATGTAATGAAAAGAAAAGCACAATCTGTGCAGATCCAGTCTTGGATAGTGCATTGCATTTGCCCTGCCAATTTCAGGTTATAGAAGTATAAACGCCCTATAAAATGACTTGGGTTATGAATTATGAATTAATATCATTTAATCAACAGTAAATTTAAATGATCCTCCGGTACATAATTAAATCCGAACATATGATTTAAATCATAATGTTAGCATTTTCTTCGATCTCAAAAGATATTTGTAACACTTCATTTCCTTACATTAATCCTGACTGTAAACTGGAGCAAGTAACCCGACTTCCTTCAGCAGTGGTAGACACAAAATGTTGGAGTAACTCAGCGGGACAGGCGGTATCTCTGGAGAGAAGAATGGGTGACGTTTCGGGTCGAGACCCTTCTTCAGACCGATCAAGATCAGACTGATCAGACTTAGCTCCCCCTGTCAGCAACATCCTCTCTCACTGCTCCCCCTCTGTCACCCATTCCTTCTCTCCAGAGATGCTGCCTGTCCCACTGAGTTACTCCAGCATTTTGTGTCTACCTTCGATTTAAAGCAGCATCTGCAGTTCTTTCCTACACATTTCCTTCAGCAGTGGTTTGTCTCTGAACTTTGGAAAAGCCTCACCCTAGATGATTTAAACAGAGATCATCTCATTGAAGCAGAAAATTCTTACCTATTTTAACAGGGTGGATGCAGCACTGATGGTTCCCATGAACGAGGTGTCCAGAAACAGCTCACAGTCCCAAAATAAGGATTCAGACATTCAGGACAGAGACGAGAAGAATCTTCTTTACACCAAAATTAATGAAACATTGGACATCTCTATCCAAAGGAACTGTGGAGACATAGGGGCATCTCTAGGTATATTCAAGATCAATAGACTTTTGAATATTAAGGGAATCAAATAATATTTGGCATACCTGTACACAGACAAAGTGGTGCTGGAGAAAGACGATATCTCAATGAATGGTAATGAAGGCAAGAGGAACTAAATGGCCTTCTACTGTTCCATTCACCAGTCCCTTCTTGTGCTATAGCACCTCACACTAACACTTCATTTGTATTCTCTAATTTCCGGCATTAATGTACCAATTTCTGTCACTTCGGGATGAATAGGTAAACAGCATTGCACCTAAATACTGGAGAAAAATACTAAGACAAAGGTGTCAGCCTTGAGGAACGTTTACACGATGAAATGAATGGAGGAATGCCATCATAGTGGCAAGAACTATGGAAGGCAAGGTCACACAATATGTTTGATATGGAGCACTTATATTCTTGTGTCCAATAAGATGCTGATAAGACTGATCTACTGTTACTTTTCATTCTGACGTCTCCTGCATCATGATTAGTATGACACACCACATTACAATCCTGCACCTCTCTCCAGCATAGAGATATATATTGTAGAAACAGGCCCCTCAGCCTACCATGCCAATGCCACCCAAAATGCCTATCTGTACTCATCCCATTTGCTCCAGCCTATCCAATTTCTCAGGACCACTCACGCTTCCCTCCCTCATCCAGATAACACCCTTAGGAACCTTTTCTGCACTTTCTCTAGTTTCACTGATGCTTTATTTACCACGTGCAACTGTACAGCAAAATTATTTTTGCATATTTACACATGCAGGTGCCACCATGTCTTGGTGCTGTTTCCAAAGTCCAGTACGCCCACATGCTCTGTCTCCTGAAGCAGTTCCCGATCCACGCAAGCCCCAGGTTCCTAATGGGCTTTCCTCCATCGCCTTCAATCGAATTAGCCCATGAACCAACATTCCTCTCCTGGTCATCTTTGTGTCCCGAGGGTGCCTCCTGCAGCCGACCTTGAAGGCGCTGGAGGCATTAACCCGGTTCACACTACGGCCCTTGTGCCTCATGGCATCTCTAGCAGTCTCTAGCAGCACCCCTATTCTCGTATCTGTATTATCTGATATTGAGTAATATTCACCATTGGGGAGCCTTCAGGAATTAAACCTCCTCACCCAAAATATTGGTATTACTAATCTGCTATAATATCTCATGTTGCCCAATATCAAAATTAGTTGAACAATGCTCCTGTGAAACACAGATGTTTTGATAGGTTAACAGTGCTACATAAATAAGAGTTGTTAACCAGCTAGCAAAGCAATATTGAAAGCGTTATGTCATATGTCATATATGTCATATGTCATGTCATATGTCATATATCTACAGCCGGAAACAGGCCTTTTCGGCCCACCAAGTCCGTGCCGCCCAGCGATCCCCGTACATTAACACTATCCTACACCCACTAGGGACAATTTTTACATTTACCCAGCCAATTAATCTACATACCTGTACGTCTTTGGAGTGTGGGAGGAAACCGAAGATCTCGGAGAAAACCCACGCAGGTCACGGGGAGAACGTACAAACTCCTTACAGTGCAGCACCCGTAGTCAGGATCGAACCTGAGTCTCCGGCGCTGCATTCGCTGTAAAGCAGCAACTCTACCGCTGCGCTAGCGTTGTCTGTTGGTCTTCAAGAAACAGCACTATTTCTTTTGATTGTAAAACAATGTGCACACAGCTTGGGCTATAATTATTTCTAACACTATTTCCTGCAGCAGATAAGTTTCTCACCATACCAGTATAATTGTTTTATTTTCGATATGATGTGCACGAAATGAGTTATAAATGAAGCATACAATTGAAAGATAATGTACCATGAAGACCATTAAATGCAACATAGAAACAAATTTATTTAGAATACAAGTTACCAAGCAAAACCTTCTCTCATTGCAGGCTCTTCAATCAGAAGATGGATCCTGGTCAATGCAATTTGGCCTGAACGAAATAAGCAACTTCCAATGGGCATTTTTACTCTAGGCTTGGTTTTTCCCCCATTACCAACAAATGCATATTGTTACATTTTCCAGCGGAGTTAGGAACCATCCACGAATGCTCACAAACAAATATCCTTGTGCAATTTCTTTGAATCATGGCTTCATTTTACCCTTTCATCATAGTGCGGCACGGTGGCGCAGCGGTAGAGTTGCTGCCTTACAGCGAATGCAGCGCCGGAGACTCGGGTTCGATCCTGACTACGGGCGCCGTCTGTACGGAGTTTGTACGTCCTCCCCTTGACCTGCGTGGGTTTTCTCCGAGATTTTCGGTTTCCTCCTACACTCCAAAGACGTACAGGTTTGTAGGTTAATTGACTGGGTAAATGTAAAAATTGTCCCTAGTGTGTGTAGGATCGTGTAAATGTGCAGGGATCGCTGGGCTGCGCGGACTCGGTGGGCCGAAGGGCCTGTTTCCGCGCTGTATCTTTAAATCTAAAAAATGATGTTTCCATGTCCACCATATGTTCATAATTTTTTCCATAAACCCCATAAATCTCTTAAAAAGAATCTTCTTGTCATTTTTCATTCTCCGGGTATTTATTTCCAGTGATTTATCATAATTTGAGAAGAAATAGGCAAGCAAGTCACAAAATGGACATCAAACAAGGTCATAAGGTCATAAGTAATAGGAGCAGAATTAGGCCATTCGGCCATCAAGTGTACTCTGCCATTTAATCATGGCTGAGCTATCTCTCCCTCCTAACCCCATTCTCCTGCCTTCCTCCTTTTACCCCTGACACCCATTTTAATTCATAAAAAGCTATAGGAAAGATGTTGTCAAACTGGAAAGAGTGCAGAGAAAATTTACGAGGATGTTGCCAGGACTATAGGGTCTGAGCTATAGGCAGAGGTTGAGTAGGCTGGGACTCTATTCCTTGGAGCGCAGGACGATGAGGGGTGATCTTATAGAGGTGTACAAGATCACGAGTGGAATAGATCAGGTAGCACAGAATCTCTTGCCCAGAGCAGGTGAATCAAGAACCAGAGGACATAGGTTTAAGGTGCAGGGGAAAAGATTTAATGAGAATCTGAGGGGTAACTTTTCACACAAAGGGTGGTGGGTGTATGGAACAAGCTGCCAGAGGAGGTAGTTGAGGCAGAGACTATCCCAACATTTAAGAAACAATTAGACAGGTACATGGATAGGACAGATTTGGAGGGATATGGACCAAATGCAGACAGGAGGGACAAGTGTAGCTGGGATATGTTGGCCGGTGTAGCTTACTGGATATGAACATGCTTTACTCCCAAAACAGCCTATTCAATCTTGCTTTGCTGATATTTCTGACTAATAAGTTTAAAAAACAAATGCTAACTTTAAAAAAAAACAATTGTGTGGCCTCACTGGCAATGGAGGAGGCTCAGAACCAAAGAGATCGGTATGGAAAGGAGAGATGGTGGTTAGCAACCGGAAGATCCAGTAGACCTTGGCGGATCAAGCATAAGTGCTCACTAAAATGATCACCGAGCCCACGCTGTGTTACACCAATGTACAAATAAAGAATATACAATGTATTCCCTCCCCAGGTACTTCCCCTGCAACCACAGGACATGTAACACCTCTTATACCTCCTCCTTAGAGTCCATCCAGGGAACCCAACAAATCCTTCCAGTTGAGACAGAGGAAATAATACAGATACACAGTGAATGGATTGAATTCAATAAATGCTCTTTTCTCCTGTTCCAAACTGATTTATTGTCTTATTAATCCATATTTTAATCACATTACTAAATGTAAAAATATATGGACAAAATTTTAATGGCATCAATTTGTATCACAAAATATTACCAGTTGTAATAATAAACAGAAAGTGGAGCTTTCAGACTTTTTTTGTAATACTGTCGCTTCATACCTAATGAAAATATACGTTACTTACTTTTTCAGCTACAACTCAAGGAAATATACTGTCATAAGCAAATATTTGCAGTATCAAAATATGACTCCAACCAGTGCTGGATGTTTTTGCCAACAAAGGATTAAAGCTTTCACAGATAAGGTGAAAGAAGTGGTTTCTGAGCAACAGCTCAGCACTTCAAGATATCTTTGGAATGCTGAAATGGATATAAATAATAGATTCATCCAAATGTTACTGCGGAGTATTTCCTTTTTTTTTTTATACATAAAAAGGAAGAAATGTCGAATGGCAAAAATGTTACCAGAGAACAATGGTTATTTGGGTGGAGGTGGACTGCTTTAACATGATGCTGATAAAAGCTGTCTATTTGCATGTTTTGACATATTTTCAGCACTAATACCTGACTGTCTAAGTTACTGCAGAGCTTTTTCAGTTCAGTGACATGACTATCTAGAATCAGGAAAATAGCCATCTCACTAGACCGACCAACAACTGGTCTTCCTGTCATAATCAATTAAATTCACTGGCTTCTTTTCTGACCAAAGGATACCATATGGTTTCACACAGATGGAAGGAAACCAGAAGCCGCTGAAGCAGAAATGCACCATGGATGAGACTAATTATAACTGAAGATAGATACAAAATGCTGGAGTAACTCAGCGGGACAGGCAGCATCTTTGGAGAGAAGGAATTGTTGACATTTCGGGTCGAGACCCTTTTCGACCCGAAACGTCACCCATTCCTTCTCTCCAGAGATGCTGCCTGTCCCGCTGAGTTACACCAGCATTTTGCGTATATCTTCGGATTAAACCAATATCTGCAGTTCCTTCCTACTAATTATAATCTTCTATGTTACAGTAGCAGAGTGAAATTACAATGGGGAAAAACTAACTGAAAAATAAAAACGGCACAAAGACAACATGAAAAAATTACTTTTGAAGAAAAATATTAGTTGATAGTCAGCTATCAACTACAACAATAACAGGAGACATCAATAGCACTATTTAGACTTGATGTGCTTATTGGAGCAAAAATAAATTAATAGAAACTGATCGTCACCATTTTTAACGAATTCAAAGTGATGGAATCATACATCTTTGATGTAAGCAGTTCTGGAGAATAAGATTTTGTTAGAAGCAATGAATGTTAGAACCAGCAATAATACTACCATATGATTTTTGAACTTGCATGTTGATTGATCAAAGAAATGCTTAACAGATTCCATAATGCACGAGTGCAGACTATACTTTGGCAGGGCATACAGGAGATATTCAAGATTTTAAATTATGATACCTTCTGCTGGTTCTCAACATCCCCAAGTTGTTCCAAAGCATCACAGATCCAATACCAAATAATTTTCCAAATTGAAAATCCTTCCAAATGTTCATTTAACTGATGTTTTATGTTGATGTTAAATATTTGTGCCACTCCAAAGACGTACAGGTATGTAGGTTAATTGGCTGGGTAAAATGTAAAAATTGTCCCTAGTGGGTGTAGGATAGTGTTAATGTACGGGGATCGCTGGGCGGCACGGACTTGGTGGGCTGAAAAGGCCTGTTTCCGGCTGTATATATATGATATGATATGATATGATATTGCAATAACGGCTTATCAAAAACAACATTTTCCTCTTTGCAGTGATTTTTTTAAAAAAAGTATTCAGATTCATACTAAGTACATACAAATTTTCCTACAGCACATGTGGCATCTACATCTATTATTCCACCAAAATTG
The DNA here is from genome assembly GCF_053455715.1 of Rhinoraja longicauda. Classification (NCBI taxonomy): domain Eukaryota; kingdom Metazoa; phylum Chordata; class Chondrichthyes; order Rajiformes; family Arhynchobatidae; genus Rhinoraja; species Rhinoraja longicauda. Next base: position 77,897,375 of record NC_135953.1, on the reverse strand, counting down.
ACAGTGAGGGCTGTCAAGCCTGGCCAAGCTGGTGCTACTGTATTTGGTATAGATAATCAGGCAGTTAATTGGATTAGCTATCACAAGAAAACGATCAGTGTGAAGGGCTAAGGCAGGGGTTTGCTCTGCGATCATTAAGCCAAATATACGGCTACAATAGGCACAATGCAGCTGTGCTGAAGATATTTACTGAAAATACAACTCACCAGAGGACCTGAATTCATATCGCCAAACTTTAATTTTAACTGGACCAATAATAGAAAATCTTTAATATGTACACACTAAATTATGTTTTGTTGAAACAGAAACCAATAAAACATAATCAAGATACTTAATCTTTTATCTTGAGTCTATTATTTACACCATTGCTTAGTAAACTGTACCATCAAGGGCAATACCTGTCGGGAACGTTCTGATGATTCCAGAAAGTGAACTGATAATCAACAACATAATATCTTAATAAACAGACAGCTAGGATTACACTGCTCTCAAGTGTTCAGGATAATGTTGAGGAACAATACGAAATACAAGAGTCAATTGGCTCCTTGGCTTGGAGGGAGAAAATAAACTCTGGAATACATTCTTAGAACAAAACCCCGTGGCTCACCCACCCACAGTATGTTGTGTGCAGTTAACTTCATACAACTGTGATCCTGAATGAGTTAACTCCTCTTTCCATCAACAGACTACCGACAAAGGAGGGCAACATTCAATTCAGTTTTATAGCCGATATAACGGGCAGAGGAGATGTTCCCTTTGGATTTCATTTGTAAAATGTTTTCATTCACCTTTCGTTGTTATTAGACCCCGTACTTAAAATAATACATATTACTTCGTGAGTATCGAGGCACATAGTAAAAGTTCGTGACTAATGTTTGGTGAAGTAGCAGAATCTTCGCAGTTATAACACATTTGATTATTTCAAATGGGAACGATTAAAATAATCCAAAAACTTATAAGAACGCATAAATATTTAAAATAATTGAAACAAATGGAAGAAGAAATGTCAAGCCCACAACCTAAGACAACCGCAATTAGTGACCAAGCCGGCGGAGTAAATTAGCATTTTTGTTGAACTATGACATTTCACATTTTGATTCAGGAGAATGTTCAACGTTGAGGTAAGTACTTTAAATGTGGTTTTACATTCTTAACTAAAAAATGTTCTGTCGAACAAGTCAGGAACAACAATCAAGACACATAATCAAGAACACTGAAAATCCCACTTCAACCCTACTGTATCTGTTTAACAGGGAAGGCAAAAGTACACGAAGCGCGCAGTACACCCATCAAAATATTTTGGGCAGGAAACATAACATGCTTTGGAAATCATACTCGCCAAATTCTTTCAAACAATTTCATGCAAAAGCAACCATCAGAGAGATGGGGGTTCATTGCCCGGCCATGAGTCTGTGGCACTCACAACAACATGCTCTCTCTCTCTCTCTCTCTCCTACCGCCACTGCCACTCGAGCCGCCTTCCAGTTTGGCCGAAACGCTTCCCACTTTCTTGATGTCCATGATATATTTTTATAATTTCTGGTTTATCCGCTGCACAAATCCAGGAGGAGAATAATGGCAACAGACAGACAGGGAGGGGAGGAGAGGAGGAAAAATAAGTAACTAAGACGTATGTTTTAATTCAAAGCAAATTGCATGGGAGGAGGAATTGTGGATGGGAGTTGCGTGAACGGCGCCAATGGGGAACACCTGTGCACGGCCACGGCGCGCGTGCCCGGGCTGACAGCGCGTGTCCGAGGGGAATGGGGCGCGTGCACAAGGGGAATGGGGCGCGTGCCCGGGGATGTTGAGCCGCGTGCACGTTGGGCGGGGAGTGGGGAGTGGGGTGCGTGCACGAGTATCGGAAGGCGCGTGCCCGATGGATGGGAGCGCGTGCGCGATGGATGGGAGCGCGTGCACGATGGATGGGAGCGCGTGCACGATGGATGGGAGCGCGTGCCCGGGCAGCCGCTTCACTCGCATCTTCAAGTTATGCGAACTCGGACGCACGCACGCCCAACCCGGAGAACAAACACGATTGATTCACTTAACGCGGACTATGATTGATGCAATCACTTTTTTAAAAAATCCTCGGCTTTCTGCCAGGTATGTAACGTTTGCTGTCTGTAATTCGCTGCATCGCGTTGCACAGCAGAGCTGAGTGCTTCTGTCGGACGCACGGATAAATCCAAACTTAAGTGTAATTAAATCCATACAATTCCCCCACCTTTTCCTCCAAAAAGGACAACTTTTGATTGTTAATCTTTGTTGTTTCGTGGTTCGTGCTTGATATCGGTGATAAAAGTTGTTTCCGCTTTTTATTCCCTATTTATGTTTATTCCCTCAATAAATAGGGCTACGTGTTTTGTTTTTGGAGTCTTTATAACATTACAGCATTTTCAGGCTTGTACTTTTTTTTTTTTTTTATCCTGAAATTGCACAACCTGTTTCGTGTACTGGAAGAAACTCTTTATCACTCACTGGCACCCCAACATTTCAATTTTGGCTTCAACTTAATAACTCATTCGTTTCCGGGTGTCTTTTGCCTGACCCTTGTCAGTTTGGGAACCTTATTGGTATTTTACGACCATTTAAGTAAAATAAAACCGGTGCTGTGTTGACTTTCCTTTTCAATATTAATAAAACGTTAGGAAATAATGTGTTGGTGACTGAAGCGGAGGAGTAGATGGATGATATGATCAATATTGTCACTGGAGAAAAATGCAGTTCGTGTAAAGTGCAATATAAAGGGGAAAGTGTTCTGAAAATCCAAGAACCGGAGGAGATACAAAATTACAATGTTCAGCTAAATAATGTTTTTTTGAACAATAGTTCAATATACAATTGGTGCACACGCTTTACAAGTTATTTAAAAGATTTATAACGCAACAATTCATTCTATGAAATCATTTTTAAGGATCAGGCTACTTGACCGAATTTAATAAATCGTGCAAGGGATTTGATTGTCAATATATTGCGTAATATTTTCGTTTTTATGTAAAATCCAATATGCTGTGTGTCTCACGTTATGTGAATTACAAAGGAAAAATGTCAAGTTTCTATTTTTAGTCTGTTCTTGCTTTATCTAATGTGGAAGGCAGACACAAGTATTGACCAACCAGAAAAGTGGGCATTGCTGGCATGGTCTTCAACAGCTATTTGTTATCAAGGTGGTGGAAGTCAGTGATCTTTCTGAATTGTTGCAGTCCCTGCTATGAAAACAAAGTGTTCCAAGGACTGAGTTCCAACATTTCCTCAGTGTGGATGAAAACATTGCAACATATTTGCAAGCCAGAATGATGTGTGAAATTGAATGGAAATTTGTCGGAGGGCTTGATCCTATTCAGCACTTGCCCTTGACTTTCGAGGTAGCAGACGTTGCTGATTTGGTGGGTCCTGGTGAAAAAGCCTTGACTAGGGTTTTTGTGGTACTTTATGGATGGAACACACTGTAGTGAATAAATTTGTCTAGTAATGTAGACACATTAGATCAGATGGCATATAAATCAAGTAGGTTGCTTTGTTGCCTTAAACTTCTTGTGTTTTTGAAGCTGTAATCATCTAGATGTATAGAGAAAGCATTTCATCACACTTCTGACTTGTGCCTTGTAGATGACCAGAAAGGTTGTGGGTAATCACAAATTGCACAATATCCCTGAACAGCACTTGTTATTGAGCAGAGGGATCTAGGAGTGCAGGTATATAGTTCCTTGAAGGTGGTGTTGCAGGTAGATAGGGTGTTTAAAAAGGCTTTCAATCCTACTGCAATCCTACATTGGCTTTCATCAGTCAGGGTATTGAGCATAGAAGTTGGGAGATTATGCTGCGGTTATGCAAACGTTGGCGAAGCCGCATTTAGAGTATTGTGGTCAGATTTGGTCACCATGTTATAGGAAGGATGTTGTCAAGCTGGAAATGGTCAGGGAAGTTTTATGAAGATGTTGCCAGGACTTGAGGGTCTGAGGGAGAGGTTGAGCAGGCAAGGACTTTACCCCTTGGAGTGCAGGAGGATGAGGGGATGGGGGATCTTATAGAGGTGCACAGAATCATGTGAGGAAAAGATCAGGTAAATTCACAGTCTCTTGCCCAGAGTAGGGGAATTGAGAACCAGAGGATATAGGTTTAAGGTGAGGGGGAAAGATTTAATAGAAACCTGAGGGGTAAGGGTTTTACACAAAGAGTGGTGGGTGTATGGAGCATGCTGCCAGATCAGATAGTTGAGCCAGGTACTATTGCAGCGTTTAAAAAGCATTTAAGACAAGTGCATGGACAGAATAGGTTTAGAGGGATGTGGGCCAAATGCAAGCAGGTGGGACTAGTGTAGATGGGGCATGTTGGTTGGCATGGGCAAGTTGGGGTGAAGGGCCTGTTTCCATGCTCCATGACTCTGTAACTCTATGACTTTATGATCTCCAGAATATTGTTGGTGTGGAAATTTGGCAATGGAATTGCCATTGAACTTCATGGAAAAGTAGTTAGATTTAAGAGTGGATATGGTCATTTGACAATATTTATCAGGCACAAATGTAACTTCAATAATTTCTAGCCCATGCATTTATGAAGCTTGGTTGAACATTGATTGTTCCATTAATTGAAAAGTTGTAAATAGAAGTAAACACCAGCAAAAATCCTAATTTCCGACTTTATGATAGAAAGAATGCCATTAATAAATTATTTGCAGATGTTTGGCTTGGACACTGCTAAAAGGAATTTCTACAATTCATTGTAGAGTCAAGGAACTGCAGATGTTGGTTATTACATAAAGGGACACCAAGTCAAGAGTCAAGTCAAGTCATGAGTAAAAATTGAATCCTATACGTTCTTCCAGATGACAGGAATGAAATGAGATTGTGGTGATGATGTGGTGGGTATCTGATGATGCTGGCTGCCTTTTTGAGGCAGTGACTCCTGTAGATCCCTTCAATGGTGAATGGGTTAGTAACCCATGATGGACTAAGCAGTGTTCACTACTTTTTGCAATTTACTTTATCCCTGGGCATTTGGGTTGCTGATCCAGGCTATGATGCAACCAGTCAATATGTTTTCTATTGTACACCTGCAGATGTTCAAGAGAATATTTGTTGATATACCAAATCTCCTTAGTCTTCTAAGGAAGTAGAGGCAGTGATGGGCTTTCTTTATGATTGTATCAATGTGCTGAGTCCAGGACAGATCTTCAGAGATGTGCACGTCCAGGAATTTGAAGCTTTTGACTCTCTCCACCATTGTCCCATTGATGAAGATAGATTTGTGGATCCTCTACTTTTCTCTTCCAAAGTCAGCAATCGGTTCCTTGGTTTTACTGAGATTGAGACAAGGTTTTGTTCGGGCACCATTCAGTCAGTCGATCGAACTCCCTCCTGTGGTCTGACTCATCGACTAAAGAAGGATCTAGACCTGAAACATCACCTATCCATGTTCTCCAGGGATGCTGACTGACATGCTGAATTACTCCAGCACTTTGTGTCCTTCCCTGCAGCTCTTTCTTGGGATGAAATAATTGGTCTCAAACAATCAACATTTTCATTTGTGCTAGATATCCCAGTCAGTGGAATTATTTCTCTTGAATCTCTTTGGTTTTAATTTTTATTTGAAATAATGGACATCATTTGGTCAAAATGTCTTATTGTCATGGTCTTTCCTCTATCATCTTTCCATTTTTGGATAATTGGCTAGCTTGTTTTTCGCCTGCTTTTTCTGAACAGGAAAATGGACAATGCATCCATAATCAGTCATCCTATATGATCAATATATCTATGCATTGCCATATCTTATTGATTTTGTAAGATACTTCGAAGTCCCCTTCCCTGCATCCCTTTCTCACTTCCACAATTATGCAGGTAAGTATAAGCAAAATCCAAAACCTATTCATTGTTCAACAGATATAGTTCAGGAAATAACTGCAAAACCTGGAAATTAATGCATTTTTCTGCTCCACAAATCTGAAATCATTCTATGATTTTCCTAAGAGCATTCAGTTTCAGCATTTATTTCTAAACAACATATCATAAAATCAGTATGCAAGAGTGATCTTTCAGGATGACTTAACATAGAAACATAGAAAATAGGTGCAGGAGTAGGCCATTCGGCCCTTCGAGCCATTCAATGTGATCATTGCTGATCATCCAAAATCAGTACCCCGTTCCTGCTTTCTGCCCATATCCCTTGTTTCCATCGGCCCTAAGAGCTATACCTAAATCTCTCTTGAGAACATCCAGTGAATCAGCCTCCACTGCCTTCTGTGGCAGAGAATGCCACAGATTAACAACTCTCTGGGTGAAAAGGTTTTTCCTCATCTCAGTCCTAAATGGCCTACCCCTTATTCTTAAAATATGACCCCTGGTTCTGGACTCCTCCAACATCGGGAACATTTTTCCTGCATCTAGCCTGTCTAATCCCTTAAGAATTTTATATGTTTCTATAAGATCCCCTTTCATCTTTCTCACGTCCAGTGAATATACGCCATGTTGATCCATCCTTTCATCATATGTCAGTCCCACCATCCCGGGAATTAATTACTCCAGAACCCATGCTGCACTCCCTCAATAGCAAGACTTGGTGCAATGAAATCACAATAATCATTTCCACTAATTCTGAAACATAAAACTGGTAATTTAAAGGACAATTCTGATTAAAAAGTTGTAATTTTAAAATAACCTATTTAAATATTACATTCCATTTTACTTTTTTTAATAAAGCAAAGTACTAATCATCAAATTACAAAATCTTAATGGAATACAACGTAATATTTTCAATGTACCTTTTGTCCAAATAGGATTAGAAATAATAAACACATGAAATGAATATATTGTTTGAAAAGATCACAATTAGTTAATTGAAGAAGGGTCTTGACCCGAAACGTCACCCATTCCTTCTCTCCAGAGATGCTGCCTGACTCGCTGAGTTACTCCAGCACTTTGTGATACCTTTGATTTGTACCAGCATCTGCAGTTATTTTCCTACACAATTAGTTCATTCATCATTTTGCGTAAAATTTGAAAATCCAAAATCGAATTTATATCTATTCATATCTATTCTACATTTGCAGAAGACAAGCCATGTGATACTGTAATTAAACATTTATGAATAATCATTCAGGTTCCATACATTTTACAATTATCAAAATGTAAAAAGATCAAGAAAAACTAGGTAGAAAAGCAAAATATTGCTTTTGTTCCAATTGTTACTTTAATTTCCTTTTGAAATTGATAACCTGAATAATTTAATAGAGATGTCAATCCACTTCCCTACAGAATTGCAAGTGCGTATTTGTGCACAACCATATACACAATGTAATGAGATGGATAGAGGAAAAGTTACTTTTTAAAATTCAGGCTTTGGTTTTGTATTTTGAACTTTTAAAAAAACAGTCTGGAAAAAAAAGAGATGGTTTGCAACCTTCACCACTTCACTTCATAACCATCATTCTTTATTAGCCTTAAAAGTATTATTATTTCAGTCACTTTAAATACCACAGTTTTAATAATGCCTTTTAACCAGTTTACTGTACGTCTATGTGTCAGTACGTCAGAAACGTACTATGCATTCGTGCCTGTTTTAGAATATTGCTGGATAGCATTTCTTATTATCTTATTGAGCCTATTTCTGAAGTAAATGCTTTTTTCACTCACAACTAACGACAAACATTCTCAGAAAAAAAAAAGCTGCTTTTAGTTGTTTTCATTCGTCTGCTCATATCCCTTCTGTTGTTATGTCCCTCGTTTTAATTAACCTCCTATAATCCTTGATTGTTCCTGAACTACAGCCAAAACGGTACATGATAGCGCGACAGTTTTAGGCCCACCTTACTCACCGTCGTCCCTTGCGTTGGTGCTAATGGAAGAAATTTCATTGAAATCGGTGTTATATTTTTAGTTATTCACATTTTAAAGTTTAAATCTATCTCCTAGGGAGGGAGGGGGGGGGGGAGAGGGTGCTGCACCAATGCAGGAGAGGTTTGGGCTCAACGGGTCCAGTTGGTCTAGTTTTATCTTAAAACTGCATTCAATTCAATGTTGTTTGAGCTAACATTGAACTTGCACAATTCATTGGAATACAGACGCTAATAAGAACTTTCTCTGTGACAGAAATATTTCTCTCCCATGCGTGCCAACTTTAATATACCTAAATGTTTTAAACAAAGTACAAAATATTGACAAACTCAAACCAATTCTACTGAATTTGGGCACAATGACTTTATGTACCGTTGCATGCTTTTGTGTTCATATCTTTTGTCCATGAACTTATCTAATACATCTGTGGCAACTGAATGGTGCTTCTTTCTATAGCCATTCATACAACTTATAAGGTTCATACTTATAAGGTTAATTTCAAATTGTGACAGGAATCGTGGACATCTGAGAATTACCTTTAAGGTCGAAGAGGAGCGGCAGCCAGACCAGCGAGTGAGTGGATTGGTTGAGACATCCTAATTAGTTGAGTGGATAGTTGTCTTGATTAGATAAAATTAAGTACAGGTGTAGCAGAGCGGCCTTGTTGGGGCGAAGTGCCTTGGAGAGGTAAAGTGTAAGTCTTCGGCGAGGAGGCAACATTTATTTGGCTGTGTGTTTAATTTATTTTAAATATTTGAACTTATTGACGTGATGGCAGGAATATTACTGTAGTGTGTTTGCTGCAGGATGTGGGAAGTCAGGGGCACTGCTGGTGTCACTGACCACTACGCCTGTGGGACTGTGTCCAGATGCAGCTCCTCAAGGACCGAGTTAGAGAACTGGAGCAGCAACTGGATCACCTGCAGCCCATCTGGGATGACGAAAGCTTCCTGTTTCAGGACCTACAGTCAGGTCATCACTCCAAGGGATCAAAAGGTGCGAAGGTTAGAGACGGTAAGGAAGGGGATGAAACTAGTGCAGGAGACCTCGGTGGAAGTACCTCTTGAAAACAGGTGCACCCTCTTGGGAGCTGTCGGGGCAGACGATGCTTCCCGTCTGAGCAATGGACAGGTCTGTGACTTGAATCCTAGCGCTGAGGTTTGACCGGCGAGACTGACGTCAGGCAGAGCCATAGTGGTGGGTGACTCCATTATCCGAGGTGTGGACAGGAGATTCTGTGGCGACAGGCGAGACTCGAGGAAGGTGTGTTACATCCCTGGTGCCAGGGCCCAAGATGTCTCAGACCGACTAAAGAACACCCTCAAGAGGGCAGGTGAACAGCCGGACGTCGTGCATGTCGGCACAAATGACGTGGGTTAGAAGAGGAAGGAGGTTCTGCAATGTGAGTATGGAGAACTAGGTAGGAGGCTGAAAAGTAGGACTTCTAGGGTGGTTATCTCTGGGTTGCTTCCAGTACCTCGTGCTAGTTAGGGTATGAACAGGGAGATAGGGGATCTGAATGTGTGGCTGAGGAGTTGGTGCAGGGGGCAAGGATTTAGATTTCTAGATCACTGGGATCTCTTCTGGGGCAGGGGTAACCTGTACAAATGGGATGGGTTGCACCTTAATTGAAGGGGGACTGACATACTGGCAGGCAGGTTTGCTAGTGCTACACGGGTGGGTTTAAATTAAACAGTCAACAACATAGAAGCATATGCGTGCAGTTAACGGGAAAGAGAGTGTAGGAAAGGTCCTGTTTAAACTAACAGGGAACGAATACAAGGAGACAGAGGGGCATAAAACGAGGACAAAAGGAGAAGGGAGATAAGAAAAACAAACCTGAAAGCTTTGTGTCTTAATGCAAGGAGCATTCGTAATAAGGTGGATGAATTGAATGTGCAGTTAGTAGTTAAGGAATATGATATAGTTGGAATTATAGAGATATGGCTCCAGGGTGACCAAGGCTGGGAGCTAAACATGCAGGATATTCAGGAAGGATAGATAGAAAGGAAAAGGAGGTGGGGTGGCATTGGTGGTTAAAGAGGAGATTAATTCAATCGCAAGGAGAGACAATAGCTTGGATGCTGTAGAATCGGTATCATCATACCATATCATATCATATATATACAGCCGGAAACAGGCCTTTTCGGCCCACCAAGTCCGTGCCGCCCAGCGATCCCCGTACATTAACACAATCCTACACCCACTAGGGACAATTTTTACATTTACCCAGCCAATTAACCTACATACCTGCACGTCTTTGGAGTGTGGGAGGAAACCGAAGATCTCGGAGAAAACCCACGCAGGTCACGGGGAGAACGTACAAACTCCTTACAGTGCAGTACCCGTAGTCAGGATCGAACCTGAGTCTCCGGCGCTGCATTCGCTGTAAAGCAGCAACTCTACCGCTGCGCTACCGTGCCGCCCTTGGTACCTGGGTGTCTAACTCAACAATAAACTGAACTGGACTGAAAACACCGATGCGCTATACAGAAAGGGCCAGAGCAGACTTTATGTGCTAAGGAGACTCAGGTCCTTTGGAGTGCCGGGGCACTCCTAAGGACCTTCTGCAACACGGTGGTTGCATCGGCCATCTTCTAAGGAGTGGTCTGCTGGAGCAGCAGCATCTCAGCGGCGGAAGGGAAGAGACTCGACAAGCTGGTCAGGAAGGCCATCTCTGTCCTGGGTTGCACCCTCGACTCAGTGCAGGTGGTGGGAGAGAGGAGGATGATGGCAAAGCTAACATCGCTGCTGGACAACGACTCCCACCCCATGCAGGACACTGTCACTGCACTGAGTAGCTCCTTCAGTGACAGACTCCCTCACCCCAAGTGTGTGAAGGAGAGATATCGGAGGTCCTTCCTTCCCGCTGCTGTGAGACTGCACAACCAGCGCTACTCCCAGCAGATGAGTCAACAATAACAGCTAAGAATGCATGGAAACAAATGACAATCTATGTATCTTTTATTATAATGAATGATCTCTTGCTCTCTTGCTGTCCACTTTGATGCTGTTACACTATAAATTTCCCCGGTGCAGGACGAATAAAGGAATATATTATTATTATTATTAACCGTTGTCTCCAGCAGCCCAAACACTTTACTTAATGCTGGAAGTCCTCCCCTGGAAAACCCGCTTGCATTGTACTGCAAAGTATCTGAGGAATCTTGACCCAGAATATGAAGAACAAATAAAAGAATTGTTAGGGCAAGAAGATAGTCTGACTGTATGCCCGCATCTATATTTTGGAAAAGAAGGCATAGCCCTAGCGGTCGGCCTAACGCCAACACAACAGAGGGTATGTGCGCTGGAAGGTATGGCAGTCCCCCATTTAACTATTGCAGTACAACCACCATATTCAGCTAGAGATCTAGGCCCAATTGTCCGAAGACTAGCACACCTAGCAAGTACCACACGAGAAGCAGGTGTGGAAGAATTATCAGAAACAGAAGGAAGAGTCTGTCAGAAAAAGTCTTTTACACCTTAACAGCCGGGGGACCAACATTCTGGCAGGCAGGTTTGCTAGTGCTACAAGTGTGGCTTTAAACTAAGTAGTGGGGGGGAAGGGTTGACAAATTGGGAATATGAAGATGGAGTTAAAGGGGAAGCGAATATAGGAGAAATTGCAAAGGACTCTCGAATAAATGGGAAGGGAAGTTCTTGAAGGGATAAGAGAGTAAGGTCAGTATTGTAGATTCTACCGTACTCTACAACGGCCCACAGCAATTGTACAGGGCCCTGGTGAGACCAGACCTGGAGTATTGTGTGCAATTTTGGTCTCCTAATTTGAGGAAGGACATTATTGCTATTGAGAGAGTGCAGGATAGGTTCACCAGGTTAATTCCCGAGATAGCGGGACTGACATATGATGAAAGAATGGTTCGACTGGGCTTGTATTCACTGGAATTTAGAAGGATGAAAGGGGATCTTATAGAAACATATAAAATTCTTAAAGGATTGGACAGGCTAGATGCAGGAAAAATGTTCCCCTCGTTGGAGGAGTCCAGAACCAGGGGTCATAGTTTAAGAATAAGGGGTAGGCCATTTAGGACTGAAATGAGAAAAACTTCTTCACCCAGAGTTGTGAAACTAGAATTCTCTGCCATAGAAGACAATGGAGGCCAATTCACTGGATATTTTCAAGAGAGAGTTCGATTTAGCTCTTAGGGCTAAAGGAATCAAGGGAGACCCAAAATACTGGAGTAACTCAACGGTACAGGCAGGGTTTCTGGAGAGAGGGAATGGGTAACGTTTTGGGTAGAGACCCTTCTTCAGGCTGATCAAGGGATATGGGGAAAAAAGCAGAAATGGGGTAATGATTTTAGATGATCAGCCATGATCATATTGAATGGCCTATTCCTGCACCTATTTTTCTATATTTCTAAAACAGAGCAAACAACAGCCTTTTTAACCGCTCAATTGTAAAATCTCCATTGAGATACCTGTGCTCAGAAAGTCTTGGGGTTATTAAATGGTCGAGCCACAATAGTTGATAGAGACTGCATTGCCTTCTTTTGCCTCCACTTCTTATGATGCACAAGATGATCTCGTCCTTCATGTGTTTGAAAGCTGAAGCCCTTCATGATTTAGAGCATTAGCAAAGCATGTGGAGAAGCAAGGTAAAATGGAAAATAGTTTACTGCATTGTGCACCATCTACAAACATGAAACGTAGCTGTATAAACACCACCATAAGAATGCTTATTGACCAGTGTATTTTCTGTGTCAATATCCAAAATTCTCTATGGCTCTCTGCTACAAATTTCTCCTTATAACCAATCAGCTTTTATTGTCAAAGTTAAATGAGAATTTCATTTTTCTGGATAGAAGTTCTGTCCGTATTTCTTTGGAAATCTTATTCCAAAAGCTTGTTATAAGCCCTCATTTGTTTTTACTGTGGGCTGCAAGCCAAAATTGGTATTTTGAAAGTCGGTATTGTACACATGGAAAGGCAGAGAGAAAATATATGAATATTTTGTGAGTCTATAGATTAATAATATGTAAAGCACAAGCCTATACAAATTACAGCTTTTAAAAAATATTTTAAGGAGTTTTTAAATTCTCCAAGTAAATGAAGAAGAATATCTTTGGTGTTAAAAGATGATTATTTCTTCATGTAATGGCAACTTCCAGACTTTTCCAATAAATTCTTTTCCAATTGCCATTACTACACAAGGAGTCGGAGTGATCTTATGCAAACCCCAACAAAACAGATCTTCCAGTTGTTTATCCAGTTTAATTAGTTGTTTATTGAAACAACTAATTGTACAAACAAGGAGATGAACATACCAGGCTGTACTTATTTCGCATACGCGTCGTAGCTGGTTGCTCTGACCCTGGTCTGGTCCCAGGTCTCCAGGTCTTTTCCAGGTTTGTTCCCCAGTCTGTTCACAGGTCTGGTAAGAAATGTATACTCTCCCTCCCTGTACCTGGTTCCTCCCAGTCCCTTATGCCCATACATATATACACCACCCTGTTTATCTAACGACAGCCCCCAAGTGTCCAAATTAATATGGCAAGATATATCTAGGCAAAATAATATAATATGGCAACAGTAGCTAGCCTAAACATAATTGGCTCCTACACACTGGCCTCTTATTGTTCTACGTATATAACAAAAGAATTACCAATAAACATTCAAAAGAGCTATAAAAACTTTACACATAATCAAAAAAAAAAAAAGTTATGTACTATGTGTTGGCATCTAATCTATTTTAGTGATTCTTCAATCCTTAGGGCCACCAGTCTTTGCTGTACCTAGGTTTCAGCTTCTTGGAGCAGACATATCTTCGTTATCGGTCTTTCCAAGGTGTTGCTCTTAGTCTGAAGTCGAACTGTGCGCACAAGACCTTGTGCATCTGGTATGATCTCCAATATTCTGCCCATTAGCCAGGAGCCTCATGGTGCAGTGGAATCAGCCATCACAACAATGTCAGCTGGAGCAAACCTTCTTTTGACACCATTTCTACCAGCTTCGAGCACTGATAGTTCTTCTTTGAATCTTTGTCTTTGACTGAAAGAGATGATTGCACTTTCTGCTTGGAAAAGATCTCAGGACATAAACATTGTCCGCGGAGTGTTGCTTTAAAGATGGTACACGGTGATAGAATGGTGGCGCAGCGGTAGAGTTACTACCTTAGAGCACTTGCAGCACCAGAAACCCAGGTTCGATCCTGACTATGGGTGCTCTGTAAGGAGTTTGTACGTTCTCCACGTGACCTGCGTGGGTTTTCTCCGAGATCTTCGGTTTCCTCCCACACTCCAAAGACGTACAGGTTTGTAGGTTAATTGGCTTGGTATAAATGTAAATTGTCCCTAGTGTGTGTAGGATAGTATTAGTGTGCGGGGATCATTGGTCAGCATGGACTCGGTGGGCCGAAGGGCCCGTTTCCACACTGTATTAAGGAGGTGGCTCTAGAAATTGTGGACGCATTAGTAATTATTTTCCAATGTTCTATAGATTCCAGGTCAGTTCCTGTGGATTGGAGGGTAGCTAATGTTATCCCACTTTTCAAGAAAGGAGGGAGAGAGAAAATGGGAAATTATAGACCAGTTAGTCTGACATCAGTGGTGGGGAAGATGCTGGAGTCAATTATAAAAGACGAAATTGTAGGAGCATTTGGATCGCAGTAACAGGATCGTTCCGAGTCAGCATGGATTTACGAAGGGGAAATCGTGCTTGATTAATCTACTGGAATTTTTTGAGGATGTAACTAGGAAAATTGACAGGGGAGAGCCGGTGGATGTGGTGTACCTTGGCTTTCAGAAAGCCTTTGACAAGGTCCCACATAGAAGATTGGTGGGCAAAATTAGAGCACATGGTATTGGAGGTAGGGTACTGACATGGATAGAAAGTTGGTTGACAGACAGAAAGCAAAGAGTGGGGATAAATGGGTCCCTTTCAGAATGGCAGGCAGTGACTAGTGGGGTACCGCAAGGCTCGGTGTTGGGACTGCAGTTATTTACAATATACATCAATGACTTGGATGAAGGGATTAAAAGTACCATTAGCAAATTTGCCGATGATACAAAGCTAGGTGGCAGTGTGAACTGTGAGGAAGATGCTATGAGGTTGCAGGGTGACTTGGACAGGTTGTGTGAGTGGGCGGATGCATGGCAGATGCAGTTTTTTTTTTTTTTTACTTTATTTTTATTATTTTTTTTTTTACATACATACAAACACAAACTAAACAAACATAGGAGATGCATATTGAATGTAAATACCCTTACTTTAAGTTCCCAAAAACGGAAGAGACTCGAGTCCCGGCATTGCCTGTATTAATAATGACCATCTTTTATCAAACATGTCTGTTGTCAACTGTAACCTTGCTGTGATTTTTTCCATTATATACACATTTTTTACCCTATCTCTCCATTGCATTATGCTTGGAGGCTGTGGTTTCAACCACGAAGTTGTTATCGTCTTCTTTGCTATCAGCAGCAGGATTGTCAGTAAATGTTTCGAACTCTTATCTGTCATACTGTCAGGAATTATACCCAAAATGTAAAGTGCTGGTTCCAGAGGGAAGTTAATGCCCATAATCTGTTTAATTTCCTTTTGAATATTCTTCCAGAAATCCTGTATTTTTGGGCAATCCCAGAATATATGAGTGGAGTCCCCAACTTCTCCACACTCCCTCCAACATAAATCAGTTGTATTACTATATTTCGATGTAATGAATGGAGTATAAAAGTAACGCATTTTAACTTTCCAGTCAAATTCCCTCCATGTTGGGCTCTTAGTTAGTTTATGTCCCTCTTTAAATGATTCCTCCCACCCTTCTTCTGATATTATGATATTCGCTTCCAGTTCCCATTTTTCTTTGATATGTAAGTTGTTCTCTTTGGATTCATGTTGTAGTGCTTCATAAATTTTTGATATAATCCCTTTTTTTGACTTGTCTTCCGAGAACCCCCACAACACTTCCTCTAATTTAGATGGAGTCTTGCAGATGTTCTCCCATTCCTGATGTTTCTGTAGGTAATCTCTTAGCTGTAAGAATTTGTAAGAGTCATGAGCAGGTAAATTGAATTCTTTTTGAAGTTGTGTGAATATTTTCATTGTTTGTCCCTGAAACATTTGATCTATGTATATTAGCCCTTTGTCAGCCCATCTGTCAAATCCTGAGTCCATGGTAGATGGTACAAAGTCTGGGTTTTTTGCTATTCTAGTAGCCCTGCTTACAGAATTTGACAGCTTCAGCTTCTTTCTTACTGCTGACCAGATTTTCATTGTTACCCTAATCCACTCGTTGCCCATCCTGAGCCTCTTCAGGGCCTTCTCGTTTAAAAATGGGAGTGATTCTAAAGGCAAATTTTTACAAGCGTTTTGCTCCATCTCCACCCACATTGAATCTTTCTCTTTAGTGGTCCACATGATTAAGGCTCTGAGTTGCGTTGCCCAATAATAATTTCTTAAATTAGGCAAGTTCAACCCTCCCTTTTCTTTTTTGCTAAGAAGCGTCTTGTATTTAATTCTTGCTTTTTTACTTTGCCATAAGAATTTCGATATAATTTTATCCAGTTTTTTTAGAAAAGCTCCCGAGATCATAATAGGCAACGATTGGAACAAAAACAACAGTCTTGGCAATATATTCATTCTGACTGTTTCTACTCTTCCCACCAGAGTCAACGGTAAAATCTCCCATCCAGCCAAATCATCCTTTATCTCAGATATCAGTTTCCCATAATTAGCTTCAAATAGCTGTGCTGTATTCGAAGTGATAATTATACCAAGGTATCTAAACCCTTTTTTGGTCCATTTAAAATGGACTTTTTCTTTAAGTTCCACTGGACAATCTCCTGAGAGCATCATTGCTATTGATTTGGCTTCATTTGTCAAATATCCTGATATTTCACCATATTCTTTTAGGTTATCTAGTAGAGCTGGTATAGACGTGGAGGGCTCCACTATGTATGTTAATAAATCGTCCGCAAATAATGACGTCTTGTGTTCTATGCCCCCTTCATCTTTTATTCCTTTAATGTTTTTATTTTGTCTTATTGACTCTGCTAACGGTTCAATACTTGCAGCAAACAGTAGCGGGCTCAGGCAATCTCCTTGCCTGACTCCTCTTTTGAGGTAGAAGAAGTCTGAGCATCAGCCATTAATTCTGATCCGTGATTTGGGATTTTTATAAACAATTCTTACCCAGTCTATAAACGTTGAGTGAAACCCAAAAACCTTCAATGTTTGATATAAAAAGTTCCATTTCACACGGTCAAACGCTTTTTGTGCATCTAGGCTAAGCAGCATGGTAGGTCTGGGATTATTTTTAGCACATGATATAAGATTTAGTGTTCTCCTGATATTGTTAGCCCCCTGTCTCCCCGGGATAAACCCCGTTTGATCTGGCTTGATTAATTTAGTTATATGTTGTTGCATTCTCTGTGCTAGTATGCTTGTTAATATTTTTAAATCATTACAGAGCAAGCTGACCGGTCTATATCCCTCACATGAAGTCGGATCTTTGCCCTCCTTATGTAATACGGAAATTATGGCTTCTGACCAAGTATCTGGGCGGTTTCCTGTTGATAGCGCATAATTAAAAACTTTACATAATTCTGGTGTTATGTCTTCTGCAAAACATTTATAATACTCCCCTGAGAAGCCATCTGTACCTGGGGATTTGTTACTTTTAAGGGTTTTTATAGTATCGGCTATTTCTTGTGACGAAATTGGTTTTATCATTTCAGATGCTTCTTCTACCTTTAATGCTGGTAAATGTAGTTTTTTGAAAAATTCTTGTGTTTTGGTCTCAGTGAGATTAGATTCTGAGTCACTGTATAAATTTTTATAATATTCTGCAAAGGCCTTTGCTATCTCTTTTGGCTTAGCCATAATAAAATTGGAAGTGGGATGTCTTATTTTTGTAACTATTCTATTTGTTTGAGCTTTTCGCAGTTGGAATGCCAGTAACTGGCTTGCTCTGTTACCCATCTCATAATATCTTTGATTTATAAAACGAAGAGCTCCTTCTGCTTTATATGTTAAAAGTTCGTCTAACTCTTGTCTCATTTTTTTTAATTCGACGAGAATAGAGTTGTTTCTTGTTCTTTTATGTTCTAACTCCAACTCTCTGATTTTACTTTCTAGCTTTCCTTGCCTTTCCATTCGGGTTTTTTTCAATCTGGAAGTTATCTCTATTATTTTCCCTCTCATGACTGCTTTTCCTCCCTCCCATAATGTCGATGGTGAGACCTCGCCATTGTCATTTATTTGAAAATATTCCTTTAAGTTTAGTTTTAGTTCTTTGACAACCTTTTCATCTGATAGGATTGACACATTAAGTCTCCAGTACTTAAAGAAGGATTCCCTGCCCAGCTCAATGGATAGTATGACAGGGGCGTGGTCACTTATAGTTATGGATTCTATACTGCAGTCCCTGACTGTATGTATCTGTTGTTTTGACACACAAAAAAAGTCTATTCTCGAATAACTCCCATGTGGGTTAGAATAAAAGGTAAAATCTCTTCCTTTAGGATTATTATGTCTCCATGGATCAACCAGACCTAATTCTTTTATAACATTATTTAGGACTCTGGATTTTTTTGTTTTTGGTCCCCTCTCAGATGGCAACCTGTCTAAGTTACCATTCTGTATGGTATTAAAATCCCCTCCCAAAATTATCATCCCTCGTCCGTTACTGGTAAGTATATTGGCTATGTTTTTAAAGAATGTTTCATTTTCTTCATTTGGGGCATAGATGTTTAATATTGAAATACTCATATCTCCTATTTTGCCAACCACCATGATATATCTTCCCATATCACCTTTAATCACTTTCTCTACAGAAAATGGTAGGGATTTATTAATTAGTATGGCCACCCCCCTTTTCTTGCCATATGAAGCATGGAATACTTGGTTTACCCATTCCCTTTTCAGTTTTTTATGTTCATTTTCACTCAAGTGAGTTTCTTGGATTAGTGCAATGGCACATTGTAGTTTCTTCAACTGACTCAATATTTTCTTTCTCTTAATAGGGTGATTTAGACCGTGCACATTATAAGAAACAAGGTTCAACTTATTCATGACATTTTAAGATGTAGGCCATAAACTCGGTTCCTCCTATAAATCAAAACAACTGTGCAAAACGATACACAGCGAAAAAACAAACAAACAATACACATCTCCCTCTGAACTACTATACAAAAATAACATGTGACTCCCAAAAGTCCCGTCATCAGAGAGTGTGGCAATCTCTCTGGGGAAATAGCACAATGTGCACCTGCAACTTCTCAGAATTAAGTTGCTCCTTGCTCAAATTGAGATCCAGCTTTGCTCCTTCAACCAATTTTGACATTATTCAGTATAAGTGTTACTTAAATCCCATAACTAGCTCCTTTTCAATTCTTTGAACATTAAACATAAATTCAGATTGTCCGCATTATATATACTTCAGGATTGTCATTATTTTTTTACCCTTAGTTCCAGGCTGTTTTTTTTATTTTTTTTTAGTCCTTACCACTGTGAACCTCAGAGTTCACAGACCGAGGGCTTGTATGTCCGCCTCTGTGATGGGTGGCTGTCTCCTCTTTCCCTTCTGTCCTGTCCCCGTAGTCCAGCTGCCCTCCATCCTCACTCTCTGTAGTTTCTCCCACTCGTCCTCCTCCACATGGATCCCCATGTCCTTCAGCATGGGGGCCGCCTCCATCAGTGTATTGAATGTCTTCGTCTCTGTTCCCAGAAACACCTTCAGTCTTGCAGGATATGGGGACTGTGCCTTTATGTTTTTCTCCTTCAACTTTTTTATTACATCCCGCACTTGTTTCCTCTTCTTCTGTATCTCGGTAGTGTAGTCATGGTTGAAGTAAATGGTCCGTTCCTCATATGTTATTTTTTGTTTCCATGCTTGTTGTATGATGCGGTCTTTCACCTGGTGGTCAATGAAGCGGGCGATGATGGCTCGCGGGGGAGCCGCACTCTCTTTCGGTTTGGTAGTCAGCGAGCGATGCGCTCTTTCGATACGGATATCGACGGCCGCCGAGATTTGTAATGTTGTTCGGATGAAATCAGTCACAAATCCTATGGTGTCGCCTTTCTCAGCGCCCTCCGGGATCCCATGTATCCGTATGTTATTACGTCTCGCTCTTGCTTCCAAGTCGTCACATTTTGCAGCTAACGCCGCCTCTCTTTGAAGAAGAAAGGCGACTGATCTTTCCAGCCGCGCTGCCCTGTCTTCCGTCTCCCCCAACCTTTCTTCTATGTTCACTGTTCGTCGCTCCAGTGAAGCGGTTCTCTCCAAAAGCTCCTTTAAATTAGTTTCTAGTCTCACCAGAGCTTTTTTGTTGTCATTTACCGCTTCTGTGTGCTCTTGTCTTAACTTGCGTAGCTCCGCCAATATTACGGAGTCTTGTTCCCCACAGCTGGTTCCCTTATCTGGCGTGGCTCTCTTTACCGAGTCCGTAGCTTTAGTATCCGCATTATCCTTTTTGTTTAACCTTGTCTCCATATTTTTATTTATCGTTAACTTTCGTTGTCGATATAACTTGCGATTGGCCCGCTTCCTGTTGTTACTAATGTTTAAAAGAGCTAGTTTTAATTGGTTTCTTTGAGAGCTAACGTTTTAGATTGTCTAGTCCAACATGGCGCCACCGGAAGTGGCAGATGCAGTTTAATGTGGATAAGTGTGAGGTTATCCACTTTGGTGGTAAGAATAGGAAGGCAGATTATGATTTGAATGGTGTCAAGTTCAGAAAAGGGGACGTACAACGTGATCTGGGTGTCTTAGTGCATCAGTCACTGAAAGGAAGCATGCAGGTACAGCAGGCAGTGAAGAAAGCCAATGGAATGTTGGCATTCATAACAAGAGGAGTTGAGTATAGGAGCAAAGAGGTCCTTCTGCAGTTGTACAGGGCCCTAGTGAGACCGCACCTGGAGTACTGTGTGCAGTTTTGGTCTCCAAATTTGAGGAAGGATATTCTTGCTATTGAGGCCGTGCAGCGTAGGTTTACTAGGTTAATTCCCGGAATGGCGGGACTGTCATATGTTGAAAGACTGGAACGACTAGGTTTGTATACACTGGAATTTAGAAGGATGAGAGGGGATCTTATCACAACGTATAAGATTGTTAAGGGGTTGGACATGTTAGAGGCAGGAAACACGTTCCCAATGTTGGGGGAGTCCAGAACCAGGGGCCACAGTTTAAGAATAAGGGGTAGGCCATTTAGAACAGAGATGAGGAAAAACTTTTTTAGTCAGAGAGTTGTGAATCTGTGGAATTCTCTGCCTCGGAGGGCAGTGGAGGCCAATTCTCTGAATACATTCAAGAGAGAGCTAGATAGAGCTCTTATGGATAGCGGAGTCAGGGGGTATGGGGAGAAAGCAGGAACGGGGTACTGATTGAGAATGATCAGCCATGATCACATTGAATGGCGGTGCTGGCTCGAAGGGTCGAATGGCCTCCTCCTGCACCTATTGTCTATTGTCTATTGTATCTCTAAACTAAACTTGCATCTCCTTTTCAAACTTTTCCTTAAGTTTGCCAGGATCTTTTTCAAAGCTACTCACAGCAGTCTGAATTTCCTTTCTCTTTCGAGACAACTACAAGCGTGTTGGCTTTCCTTTAAGAAGCCAAGCTACGGCAGACTTCAGATTCCTCCATGATGAGAAATAGGTGATCAGGGAGTTTGTGGGGTTCAATGAATTTTTGACAATGACGTTCATTATGATGTCTTGCTTGATTCCTGGATCATTAGCAGAGATTGCAGATTCCAAGTGAGGTTTTGGGCATTATCTGTCTGGCTTATAGGGAAACTGGTCCCTTGATCCATCTTTTACAGCATAAAGGGCCTGTCTCACTTAGGCGACTGCCGGCGACTGTCAAAGTCATAGCAGATCGCCAAAAATTTCCTTTACCCTATGACAATGACCACGACAATGCCGAGTCAGGTCGAGATTACACCGTCTTTGGAAACATCGTGAAATTCGCACGCTTATCAATGCTTCTCCGGCGTCCTAATTTTCGCTGAAATCACTGACAGGTCTGTAATTACTTGAGAGTTTTGAAATATAACATCTTGCCTGGGTTACTTGAAAACCAAGCTTCATGGTAACAAGGCATAAACTGGATTCCAGTTTACTAATAGCAGTATTAAGAAATTTAATTTTAAACATGGCTAAATGGATTTTTGTGCAGAGTGTGGGCATTCTTTGAAAATGTACGGGAGATGCATATCTGGTTTCTGGGTTGCATATCTGGATTGGGACCCTACTTTAAATGTAATCGCTGATGACCATAAACATCGCGAAAATTCCCATGCTTACCTGACCGTCAAACTGGCACCTCCAATCTACCTGTCAAATGTCCTGACGGTAAATAAATTGGATAAACACAAGTATTTTATGGTATCTTCAAATGACTTTACTTAATTTAATGTTACGTGCTTCTAAATGCATCTAAGACATCCTAGCAAACCTGGGGACAGCATGCGACAGTGCCCGCTATAAGCAACGATACCTGGTGACAAGCCAACTGTTGCCAAGAAATTTCAATCCGGTTGATTTCTCAGCGACGCGCCGAGATCCGCCACGATTTTTTGAAGACTCCTCGCGATCGTGCCCACGACACCCCGGCGAACTGTCGGCGACAGCCTAGTCACCGGCAATCGCCTTAAAATCGCCAAAGTTGGCCAGGCCCTTAAGAAGCAATCTGCTATTAGTCCTCTAGTGGCATCATCTGCAGGAATGTTCTTTATGAATGCACCATGCACTTCTTTGCTATCGTTTTCCAGTCTTAGGTATGAAACAGTGCCGTAGCCACTTTCGCTGGCGTCTGAAACGTGGTGCAGCTGTACATATTTGATTTGAGCAAAGCTTGTGGGCTTCATGCACTTTAAATTCCGCCATTCTATCCATCACTGAGAGAAGGTTTGGGGTATGTTTTCATCCCAACCAAGTTTTTCCTTGCAGAGCTCCTGCATAATCAGCTTGGTTGGCAGAGTAAATGGTGCTAGAAATCCTAAAGGGTCGTATATAGAGCCGACCATGGACAAAATGCCACATCTAGTGTATGGTCGTTCCTGTGCAGCAATTCTGAACTTGAACACATCGGTTTCAACGCACCAACACAATCCCAGTGCTCTTTCCATTGGCAGATTGTCTTTGTCCAAGTCCAATTCCTTGATCTCTTTGGTTCTGTTTTCTTGAGTAATGGATGCCAATACAGCACGGCTGTTGCTGGTCCACTTTGACAGCATGAATCCTCCCATTTGGCAGCTCACAGTCAGTTTTTACCATCTGAACTGCTTCCTGTTCCGAAGGCATGGATTTTAAACAATCGTCTACGTAGAAGATTGTTTGTACCGTGTTTGTCACCTCCGCTGGAAAGCGAGCTTTGTTGGCTTCAGCAGTTTTCCTTAATGCAAAGTTTGCACAACTTGGTGACAACACGGCTCCAAAAAGATGTACCTTCATCTGGTATTCAACGAGATTTTGCTGCACATCACCATCGGGCTACCACAGAAATCTCAGATGTCAATATGATTTTCTGATACCTTGACCTGATGAAACATTGCTTTGATATCAGCCATCTAAGCAATCAGTTCCCATCTGAATATGATGAGAACTCCCATGAGTGAGTTGGTTAGGTCTGGACCCTGCAGCAGTTGGCAGTTAAGTGATGTTCCTTTGAAGGCTGCACACAGTCAAAGACCACCCTTAAAGTTGCTTTCTTTGAGTGATACACCCCATGATGAGGGATGTACCAGAGTTCTCCATCACTTCGATTCAGCTGGTCCACTGGTACCCTTTCAGCATGACCATTGTCAAATTTTAAGAGGGACGGACAGAGTTGACGTGGGTAGGCTTTTCCCTTTGAGAGTGGGGAAGATTCCAACAAGGGGACATAACTTCAGAATTAAGGGAGAAAAGTTTAGGGGTAACGTGAGGGGTAACTTCTTTACTCAGAGGGTGGTGGCTGTATGGAATGAGCTTCTGGAGGAAGTGGTGGAGGCAGGCTCGATTTTATTATTTAAGAGTTAATTGGATAGGTATATGGATGGGAGGAGATTGGAGGGTTATGGTCTGAGAGCAGGTAGATGAGACTAGGTCAGAGAAAGTGGTCGGTGTGGACTGGTAGGGCCGAACGGGCCTGTTTCCGTCCTGTAATTGTTATATGGTCATATGGTTATTTGGCTCCTACACTAAATATTGCTTTTGAAAAGGTGAAGTCAGACGACAATATACCGCGAGCGGCATTGCTGTGCCTGAGGCTCCCACCATCAAACTCAAGGTCATCAGCTGGGAAGAAACTGTCAGACAACTGAATCATCCTAACACAACCAGGGAGCAGTGCTGAGTTACTATCTACCTCTTTGGCGACCCTTGGACTATCCATGATTGGACTTTGTGTGTAAGAAGGAACTACAGATGCTGGTTTAAACTGAAGATAGATACAAAAACTGGAGTAACTCTGCATTGTAATTAAAACATCCTGCATTTACTGTGAATTGTTTATTTTTGCCCACTCTGTCATTCACAAATTTTCCAAATAGAGCAAGTAAATTCTGTTCCAGATGTCAACTTCTTTACATCGGCGAGACCAAACGCAGGCTCAGCGATCGTTTCGCTCGACACTTTCGCTCAGTCCACCTTAACTAACCTGATCTCCCAGTGGCTGAGCACTTTAACTTCCCCTCCCACTCCCAGTCTGACCTTTCTGTCATGGGCCACCTCCAGTGTCATAGTGAGGCCCACCGGAAATTGGAGGAACAGCACCTCATATTTCGCTTGGGCAGCTTGCAGCCCAGCGGTATGAACATTGACTTCTCCTACTTTAGATAGTTCCTCTGTCCCTCTCTTCCCCTTCCCCTTCCCAGTTCTCCCTCTGTCTTCCTGTCTCCACCTATATCCTTTCTTTGTCGTCCCCCCTGACATTAGTCTGAAGAAGGATCTCGACCCGAAACGTCACCCATTCCCTCTCGCCTAGATGCTGCCTCACCCGTTGAGTTCCTCCAGCATTTTGTGATACCTTCAAGTAAATTCATAGAATTTTAAAAAAATTCTGCCTCGGCAACTTCTTAACATGGAAAATCTTCAGCCTTCTCCGTACTGGTAGTTCTGTTATATTGCCTGAAACTTCTGTTATTTGCAGCATTTTCTGGTTTTTCATTTGTATGAAAAGGCGTAAGTTGTGAAGTAAATTGATGCAAGAGTAGCCCCTTGAATCTGTGTCCAGTCATTCGTGGTTGGCCCTCCACCTCGTACCAACTTTCCTACCTGATTTCCAGATCTCTGGATTCTCTGAATGTCTAAATATTTGTCCATCTCAGCCTCATGCAAACTGAGTGACGAAAGATCCACAACCATCTGCAATGGAGAATTCCAATGATCAACAATTCTTTGTGTGAGAATGAAGATATTACTCATTTTAGTCCAGAATGGCTATCCCTTAATAATGAGATTGTACTTGGATCACCTCTGAAACTGGATCCTCGATTTCCTGACCAACAGACCACAGTCTGCGAGGATAGGTGACAAATCATCCTCAACGATAATCCTTAACACTGGTGCCCCGCAAGGATGCCTTCCCAGCACCCGACTATACATTCATGACCATGCAGCCAAATACTAATCCGACTCAATTTATAAATTTGCAGATGACATTACTATAATGGGCTGGATATCAAATAATAATGAGACAGAGTATAGGAAGGAGATTGAGAGCTTCATAACCTGTTGCCAAGACAGCAACCTCTCCCTCAATGTCATCATAACAACGGAGAGTGTGATTAAGTTCAGGAAGCAAAGCAGTACACATAATCCCAGTATGCATTGATGCCGCCAAAGTAGATGGTCGAAAGCAACAAGTTCTTAGGAATAAATATCACCGGCAATTTGTCCTAGACAACACACATCGAAGCGAAGGTAAGAAAGCACACCAATGCCTCTACTTCATTAGAAGGCTTAGAAAGTTCAGCAGGTCCCCAAGACCCCTCACCAACCTCAACAAATGTGCCATAGAAAGCATTTTATCGGGAAGTATAACAGCATGGTTTCGGAACAACTCCATCCAAGACCGCAAGAAATTGCAGAGAGTTGTGGACGTTGCCCAGACCATCATGCAAACCAACCTCCCTTCCATTGACTCCACCTATACTTCACAAGGCCACTAGCACCATTAAGGACGTCTTAGACAATAGACAATAGATGCAGGAGTAGGCCATTCAGCCCTTCGAGCCAGCACCGCCATTCAATGCGATCATGGCTGATCACTCTCAATCAGTACCCCGTTCCTGCCTTCTCCCCATACCCCCTCACTCCGCTATCCTTAAGAGCTCTATCCAGCTCTCTCTTGAAAGCATCCAACGAACTGGCCTCCACTGCCTTCTGAGGCAGAGAATTCCACACCTTCACCACTTTCTGACTGAAAAAGTTCTTCCCCATCTCCGTTCTCTTACCCTGGTCACTCCCTCTTCTCCCCTTTCCTATCAGGCAAGAGGTACAGAAGTTTGATAACGGATTCCTCCACATCCAGGGACAGTTTCTTCCCAGCTGTTATCAGTCAACTGAACTGTCCTCTGGCCAGCTGGAGTGTGGTCCTGACCTCCCATCGACCTCACTGGAGACCTTTGAATTCTCTTTAATCGGACTTTATCTTGCACTAAATCTTGTACTCTTTAACCTTTATCTGTAGACTGTGGACGGCTTATTGTAATTATGTTTCGTCTTTTCTTTGGCTGGATAGCTTTTCACTGTACCTCGGTACACGTAACAATAAACGGAACTAAACTACTCACAAAATAGATGAAATAGCCTCTCTTTGTCAATGCTGTCCTTCCATCTCACAATATTGTCTGTCTCTGTAAAAACGGTTGCCATTTTTCATAAAGAATAACAAGTAATGACCAATAATGTGCATTGTTCTCATCAGTGAGGCCATCATTTCTACTCCTTGTGTTATATTTATAAAGCGGTGTACTCAGTTACAAGAATGACAGGAGTTGAAGACCTTGGGTGCACTTGAAGGAAGTTAGCAACAGAGTATTGCAGTTATTTCAAGAGATTATCCAAAGATGCTAATATTAGAACAAAAAACTTTTTTTTTCAATAAGGTCTGCGACATAGCTTGTCAGAACACTATCATGTTTGAATAGAAGTTGCATTTGTAGTTTGCTTCCTATTTCCATTTGTTCACATCACAGGATAACTGATGCCAGTGTTTTCACTGAAAAGCTTTAAACTTACCTTTTGCAGGGTTTACTTTTGTAATGAGCTAACTGGAAGGAGGTTCAACCCCTGTCTTTTTGCAGCAAGCTTTTTAGTAGTGTTGGTGAATGTCTGGGAGCATTAATCCTGTTGGTTTAGCTAAATTGCTTATTTCTTTTGGATGTCAATTATGATTTGTTTAGAAGTGGCAAAACAAGAGATTTTGTATCCTTGCAAGCATACTTTATTGACAAAGGTTTTAGTAGCTAAAATCTGTTGAGATTTTGTTTTTGAGAGCAAGTGAGTCTGATGAAAAGGAATTGTTGAATTTGGAGTGGGTTAAGCACATTTTGTTTTATACATTATACTTCATTGTGCTTCCCATTAAACTAGGTTAGAGTTTCACTACTATATTACGTAATGCAAAGCTATAGTTGTAAGGTGAATAAGCTGGAAACATAGATGGCTGAGGAGTCACCTTCTAGATGTTTCTAAAATTATGAGGGGAGAGGCATAGATGGGATAGATAATCAGAATCTTTATCTGAGGGCAGGTTATTCTAGAACTGGTTTAAGGTAAGGGGGGGAATTTCAGGGAGATCCGCGAAGTACAGGGCGATGGTAGAGTTGCTGCCTTACAGCGCCAGAGACCCAGGTTTGATCCTGACTATGGGTGGTGTCTACATGGACATTGTTCATTCCTGTGAGAGTTTTCCCCGGGTGCTCAGATTTCCTCTCACTCCAAAGACGTGTAGGGTTGATTGTACAGCCATTGGACATCTCAAAATAGCAGCGAATAACGTTGCCTTGTTGCCACATCTCTATTGGTATTTTGGGCATTAGGTTTGCATAGCAATTTTAGTAAAAGTTCCTATTAGTAGTAGTAATTGCAGTATAATTGAAGTATCTCCCACTTTGGTTTAGCTCTTCCCCAGCGCACAGGTCGTCTCCGACTCCACACTCAAGGGACCCAAGCTTTATAAATGCAACAACATTTGAAGGAGTCACATGATCAATTTTCCCAGAATACATCAGGCAGGATTCGTAATCCTAACTCATGAGCATTCTCGCAATCACATTGCTCAAATTTCCCTGCTATTAATTCTAATAGACACTCTCTGACTTACGCAAGGGTTACGTTCCGAGAAACCTTGTGTAAATCAAATTCTACTCAAGTAGGAATCACCATTTCCATCCCCTGCCTGCAATAACTCGCTGAGAGTAGCAAATGTCCCACCGGCATCTGGCGGCATCCAGGGCATTTTCTGCAGCACACAGCCTTCTGGTTAGCACCGCCACCATTGCCAGCTTGAGTTCCATCTCACTGTTGGGGAACTTACTGCGGCGCAAGGCCTTCTGGGTAAGTACCACCACCATTGTTTCAGCTCAGCAGTGCAGACTAGTGGTTCTATTTTATGTTGAAAGCCTGGAAGATGTAGAATAAAGCTCTTTGCTAACACACGGAGAGAAATAAATCTCTTCCAATGCTCAAAAGATGGGCTAATTCAAAAGGAAAGCTAAAACTGGAGTGAGCCCCAGGAGATAACTCATAGAATTCTTAAACATGGATGTAATGACTTCATGAATGCATTGAGACACACTGGATAATAACTGCAAGATAGAGACTTATTTACAAGTCATACACTTAACGTGTCGACATGTTCAGTCTTTATGGTCTTACTGCAAATTTAATTTTTCTGACAACATTATATTCTTGAGAAGCAAGCACACGACATGACTCTACACAACACTAACAGATATATAAGGACAACAGCATGTTTCATGCTGAAAGGTGAAGTGCATTTCACTTCCCTCCTTTTCCCTTAACAGCAAAACCGAACACATTTTTCAATATGCATATTTTGCTAAACTTTAGCTGTTCTGCTTGTTGACACGTATTGCAAAACAAAAGATGCCACATTGTTCTTGGGAAAGCCTTGGCCAAATGATTGGAGCATTGTGTACAGATATCCGTTTCTTTGTGCGTGATGTTATTATCTGTTATCCTCATAACCAACAGCGGCTATGTACGGGTCTGAGTAATGTTATTTAGGCGGTTTCGATAAAATTGCAACTCCCTGTCTAAACTGTTTAAGGAACTAAGATATGCGCTAGTCTGCACACACACTTGTTTGTTTGGCAGTATATAAACCCGGACCATTTGTGCTCTTGAGGAACTGTTTCCCAGGGCAGTTCCTCCGTGATATCACATAATAAAGTCGCACTCTCCATAAGTCCAAGTCCTTGATTTATTTCTCTGACAAAGAGCAATGATAAATTTAGACTTGAGTTCAGTCTTTAGAATATTCCTTAGTACCTTCATTATTGAATCAACTTGCAGTTTGATTCTGGATTCTGTTTCATTGTCAGGTTTGCTAGGATCTGCATTTGGATTCAACTTGGAAAAACTACATGTTCCAGACTTAGTTCATCAGAAACAGGGAGCATTTGATTCATGTTAGCAATTTGGATTTCATCATCTATTTCAACCACATAACCTTTGGTTCCAAAATCTTTTCTGTCACAATTCCGACTGATCAGAAGACAATGAACCCAAACATGTTTTTTTAGCTTGAAACTGAATTCTTCCTGATCATTGATCATTTTGACACGATTTTTTTAATGTCATCTGCTGTACAACACTGGAAGCAAATTTTGTTGTACAATGCTCAAGAGTATTCTCACACCTTTCACCATCAAGAGGTTTGAAATGTATACCCTGAGATAGAATGAAGGACAAATCTTATACACACAAGTGCGGTGAAGTACAGATGAAAATCTTTTTGCAGCACCATCACGAGCACAGGCACACACAAAATATAAATTATACATAAATCCTGTAAAAAAAAAAGACATTAGTACAAAATATTATTCTATACATCAGCAAAAAAATTTAACTGAGCAATGTTTCATGCTGAGTTTTGAATATCTCCGTAAATTGATTTCTTGAGCACTTCTTTAATTATTCTGCTTCACCTCTCGACTGTTCTATTTTAAGCTATGTGACATGAAGGAATGTTTGATACTATCCCCTTTAACTAGGTTTGCGTATATGCAGGATCAGAAACACACTTAAGGAGTCGGGTGTGGGCTTGTCAATGACCACTGTCCATAGAAGACTTCATGAACAGAAATACAGAGGCTACACTGCAGGATGCAAACCACTGATTAGCCGCAAAAATAGGATGGCCAGGTTACAGTTTGCCAAGAAGTACTTAAAAGAGCAACCACAGTTCTAGAAAAAGGTCTTGTGGACAGATGAGATGACGATTAACTTATATCAGAGTGATGGCAAGAGCAAAGTATGGAGGGGAGAAGGAACTGCCCAATATCCAAAGCATTCCACCTCATCTGTGAAACACGGTAGTGGGAGTGTTATGGCCTGGGCATGTATGGCTGCTGAAGATACTGGCTCACTTATCGTCATTGATGATACAACTGCTAATGGTAGTAGCTTAATGAATTCTGAAGTGTATAGACACATCCTATCTGCTCAAATTCAAACAAATGCCTCAAAACTCATTGATCGGTGGTTCATTCTACAGCAAGACAATGATCTCAATCATACTGCTAAAGCAACAAAGGAATTTTTCAAAGCTAAAAAATGGTCAATTCTTGAGTGGCCAAGTCAATCACATAATCTAAACCCAATTGAGCATGCCTTTTGTATGCTGAAGAGAAAATTGAAGGGGACTAGCCCCCGAAACAAGCATAAGCTAAAGATGGCTGCAATACAGGCCTGGTAGAGCATCACCAGAGAAGACACCCAGCAACTGGTGATGTCCATGAATCGCAAACTTCAAGCAGTCATTGCATGCAAAGGATATGCAACAAAATACTAAACATGACTACTTTCATTTACATGACATTGCTGCGTCCCAAACGTTATGGTGCCCTGAAATGGAGGGACTATGTATAAACACTGCTGTAATTTCTACATGGTGAAACCAAAATGTATAAAAATGGCTTTTATTAAAATCTGACAATGTGCACTTTAACCACATGTGATATTTTTTTCTATTACAAATCTCAAATTGTGAAGTACAAAAGCAAATAAATAAATGATGGGTCTTTGTCCCAAATATTATGGAGGGCACTGTATATCTAAAACTGAAAACTAAAACGAATTAATTGCTTGGAACTAAAAATAATAGTTCAATGTAGATTTAAGTAATAAAATTTAGTTAATATTCAGAATTTTGTGTTTTGATGTTATCCCCATTCTAATAAATTCCAGTGAATATAGACCTAGGAAACCTAATCTCTCCTTGAATGATCGCCTCATCAAGCTGCTAAACCATCACTGCACTCCCTTGGTGCCAACTGCATCCTTTCCTCGTAAAGGAAGCCAAAGCTACACACAACACTCCCGATGTAGTCTCACCAAATCCAGTTTTATTGTAGTAAGATATCCTTCCTCCTATACTTAAACCTTCCTATCAACGTACCACTTGCCTTTATAACTGCTTCCTCCATCCATGTATTTACTTTCTGTGATTTTGTACCAGGACTTCCAGCTTGGCTAAATATATTCTGTATTTCAGCTCTCAGGAATATTAAGATGATTCAGAATATTGTAATAATAATCAAAATTGATACTACATTTTTCCTTCTCATATTTCCTGTACACAGGAATATTAAATATCTAATTCTCTTGGAGACATGTCTCCATTATTAGCACTACATCTCAGTTTGACATTGTTATTTGGGCATATCACTTGCCAAATTTATGAACAGGCACAACGCATTTATGAACACTTAAACCTTTAAACTTTGAGAGGTTTAAATTTCCTTATGTATCTATACACTGTAAATGGCTGAATTGTAATCATGTATTGTCTTTTTGCTGACTGGATAGCACAAACAAAAACTTTTCACTTACCTCAGTACTCGTGACAATAAACCAATCTGTAAACTGTAATGCAATGACTTTCTGAATTAAGGTTACTGCAAATTACCCTTAAAGTTAGCAGGGTAGCATTGGGATAATCAGATGGGAGGTTATAAAGAAAATAAGTAAAAGGGAAATAACTGGTTGGGGGGGACACGAGATCAGGAAGATCTAAATTGATGGGATTATTCTGGGAGCCGCTGTACGATCAATGGGAGAATAATCTATATAATGAGGAACAAATTATATTGTGCACTTCAACTTCTAGCAAACAGCAATTATTTGTTAATCAATTAATCATTAATAATTTAGTGCAAATTAAAGCCAGCAGAGACCAATCAAGGATAGCCTGAGAGTCACCAGTGAGGTAGATAGCTGGTTCGGACTGCTCTCTAGTTGTTGTGGGATGATTCAGTTGCCTGATAACAGATGGGAAGAAACTCCCTGAATCTGGAGGTATGTGCTTTCATACTTCTATACTTTTTGCTTGATGGGAAAGAGGAGAAGAGGGAGTGGCCAGGGTGCGACTCGTCCTTGATTATGCTGCTGGCCTTGCCAAGACAGTATGAGGTATACATGGAGTCAATGGAAGGGAGGTTGGTTTGTGTGATGGTCTGGGCTGCGTCCACAATTCGCTGCAATTTCTTGTGGTCTTGAATGGAGCTGTTCCCAAACCAAGCTGTGATGCATCCCGATAGAATACTTTCTATGGTGCATCTGTAGAAGTTAATGAGAGTTGTCGGGGACATGGGTGTTTCCATAAATACAGCACTCAGTATTGAAACTGAAGGTCTCCAAACTTCCAAGTTATTTTCCTGTTTTTTATGTAATATTCCCATTGTTTCATATCCTGTATTTTAAGTCGTATAGCTCATGGTATATAGCCAAAATAATGAGATGAAGCAAAAATAAATAAATCTGTTTTTACAAAGAAAAATATCAAATGTCCTTGTGTTTCCATGCCTTTTTTTTGGACATTTTTCAAGCAGGATTTCATTAAATGCTTAGGCTAATTCATACCGGAACGATTACATTAATTTTGCAATTATATAACTCAATACAAGCCAAATTCTGACTACGTGTATGATTTTTATAATTTTTCACCCGATGTGATGGTTTTCTGATGCCCCACGTTTTTGAAGCATAACGTCAGCGGTGCCCATAGGGTCATATGTGAAATGTGCGATTTAAAAGCAGAGTAACATTTTTATATTTACTGTTTCTTTTTTATTGTTTATATTTTTTGTTTAAGCTTTCCATTGAAATACTTAATAATGAATAGCTTAATCATGGAATAAAAATCTAGTTTGCTCACCTATTTTATCGATGTCTCATTCTGTAATCTCGCCCGTTGTCTGACGTCAACGAATGAAATAACGATTTTTTTTTGCACCCTTTGCGGTTTTTTTCGAAATATAAACAACGCGATTGTAATGACCCTGACCTGAACTAGGGTCCTCGTAGTGGGTTACGTGCCGACATTTTGTAAGGTAGCTTAGAAATCATTATAAGAGACAGTGTCCAAGTGGTCTCGTTGTGGTAAAGCTGTGCTCTGGAAAATGCTGTGATCACTGTTCTTTGCTTGTTCTCATTGGTAAGTCAAACATATTTTGCACTTTTTCGTTCTTTTTTCATGAATGTTGTTGCAGTGGTCTGGCAGCATTCCTGGAGAACTTGCGTAGATGTGATTTCGGCTCAGGACCCTTCTTCAGACTGTCATGACCTACCTTATTTGAAGAGTTTGTCTCTAGTTTATCTTTCTTTGATAAGTTCTTGCAAAACACATTTTCTTGTTTTACTGTTGTCTGGATTTTGTCAAATTGTTTCCTGAAACAAAATGATTGTCATGTTAATTGCATTAAATCACAAAACAGAACTGTGAAACAATAATGTGGAGAGTGGGAGGAATGCAGTTTGTCATTTATTTTTTAATGCGAGTTCTCGGTTGTTTTTGCTCTCATCGTGGTTGTTATTTTGGTCTCTTTTGTTTATTTGTGTGGTTTAGATGAACAAAAGCATGAGTAAAACATTAATGGCAGTAGAAATACCAATGAAGAAAGGTTCTCTTATCTCCCAGTCCCTGCACTCCTCTAGACGAGGTGCAGAAAATAGGAGTATCTTTTGCTGTGGTGAATCTGGAGAGTAGAAAACAAAAATGATTGAGGGTTAAGTCCTTGAAATTAGCAAAGAGAGATTAGGATGGAAAATAGTGTCCCTGAAATAATCTAACAATAAGAGAGCAATGACATTCATGTAGTTACTAACCTGACCTCACTTGTCCACTATCAGACTCATAGAATTGCATTCAAAAGTTATTATCTTACGTATTACTAGCCGGGCATGGACCCGTTGGGTCCAAATCTCTCCTGCGGGCCCGGCAACCCTCCGTGCAAACCTCTCTTGCGGGCACGGCAACCCCCGTTGGGTCCAAGCCTCTCCTGCAGGCACGGAAACCCTCCCCCAACTGACGATCCGTGGACCCATTGGCCCCCAGGGCCGTGGGCGGGCGAGGGGGGAGAGGAAAGGGGAGAGGAAAGGGGAGAGGGAGCCACTCACTTCGGCCCCAGGC
This sequence comes from Rhinoraja longicauda, assembly GCF_053455715.1. Taxonomy (NCBI): domain Eukaryota; kingdom Metazoa; phylum Chordata; class Chondrichthyes; order Rajiformes; family Arhynchobatidae; genus Rhinoraja; species Rhinoraja longicauda. Next base: position 77,862,938 of record NC_135953.1, on the reverse strand, counting down.
AGCCATCGTTGATTGGAAATATCTCCTGCAGCGGCAGCTTGGCGGTGACGGCCATCTTGTTTGACCCTCTACCGCCGTGCTGCACCATGAGAGGAAGGTCAAGCGCAGTGCACGCCGGGAAAGGGTCCTCCTGGCGGGGGGGGGGGGGGAGAATTGGAGTTACTCCAGCATTTTGTATATATATATATATATATATATACATACACACACACACAAGATCTGAATTTTAGTAGTATAGATATATATATGTATATAGATATATATATAGAGATTTTATTGGTATCACAAAAGTTTCATTTCTGTCTAATATTGAGCAATTTAATTATTCCATTCAACATAACACATATATAATAAAATATATCTTTTATCATTTCTCCATTTATGGCTGATGCTTTATCAGCAAAAACTGTACTCCCACCTCCACTCATACACTAAAAACAAATTCTCATTAGATGTAATATTGTGTGCCAATGAATAGGAGATAACTGGTTCAATTTACATTCTGTACTTCGTGGACAAATGTTTAAAATAATTATTGAGTGTGTGTGGTATATTCTCAATTCTCTGAGCCTAATACGAATTCTTACCTCCACATTTAGGTAAATAAAAACATTCTTGCCCCCTACTGGTATTGAAATTGAGCTGCAAGTGGTGTTACGTTGTCGTGAATCTTGGCATCACAGTGCCAACAAAGGCTATGTATAGCGTCCGAGAGTGATACAGCAGGGAGACTGGCCCTTTGGCCCACTGAGTCCTTGCCATCCATTTACATGAATCCTACACGAACACACATTTTCAACCCCAACAGTGGCCAGAAGAGGCCCAATTAAGTGGATTATCAATTAGAGTCTTGCTGGGCAGGTAGAAGTGTTTCCCATATCACTTCACTTCACTGGTCTGATGAAGGGTCATGACCTGAAACATCTCCTTATCTCCAGAGATGCTGCCTGACCCACTGAGTTTCTCCAGCATTTTGTGTCTATCTTCAGTGTAAACCAGCACCTGCAGTTCCTTCTTACACAAATAATTGACATTGTTGCAAAGTTCTGAGTAAGTCTAACTTCCATTTCTACTTTCTGACCTCCAGATTGTTTTGGCAGAAGCCAACTGCAGAAAATCAAAATGATTTCATTAAATGACTCGTACTAATGCAGTCACTGTCTGTCCACTCAGCATTTTGCATTCCACACTGCCTCACCCCAACATCCAGGATAAGTTTTTCTACACTGTTCTGGTAATGAATCTTAAAAATAACAAAGATTGTACATACCCGTGGCTATATCTCTGGCTCCAGCTTGTATCTGAAGATCCAAGTGAATTTCAAACTTAGAAAAGGCACTTTATTTGAACCATATCTCAATGGGATGGGTGCATGGGTGACTTTAGAGAAAACTCATTGGCAGTGAGTGTTGGAGCTTTTTTAAAAAAAAAGCTAACTTCTTGATTTGAAAAATACAATTCATTGTTACCATTAGTCTACCCATGATAGTTGAAAGTGACTATTAATGGTATGGGTTTTAATGATTTTAAAATTTAATTCAAACAAGGAAGGTAAGATATGCCCGCAATGAACCATTGGAAAGCATTGCATTCTCAAAACCTGCACAGACCATTTGGCTGAAGTTTTGCAGACAATTTCAACTTCTCATTACTGAGGTCTGAGGTTCCCACCTGCTTTAAAAAGCAACAATAATACTGGGGCCCAGGAAGAGTAAGGTACATGCCTCACAATTGATGACTGGTTGCATTAATGCCCATTGTGGTAAAGTACTTTGATAAATTGGTTAATGGGGCTTCAACTCCTACCTTAGCAAGAACCTGGACCCATTACAATTTGTGTATCACCACAACAGATCATCGGGGGATGCGATCTCACTGGTTTTCCACTCTGCACTGGACCACTTGGGCAATAAATGTCAGGCTGCTGTTCATTAACTACAGCTCAGCATTCAACACGCTCATCTCCTCCAAACATGTTACTAAACTCTGGGAACTGGGCCTCTGCGCATCCTTTTGCAACTGGATCATCGACTTCCTCATTAACAGAACACAATCAGTAAGAGTTGGCAACAACACTTCCTCCATGATACCCATCATTTTAGAGGCACCTCAAGGTTGTGTGCTCAGTCCCCTGCTTTACTACCTCTATATCCATGACTGTGTAACCGGACACAGTCCTAACTCCATCTTTAAATTCGCCAACAACACTACCTTTGTTGGACAAATTACGGATAATGATGAGTCCGAGTATAGGAGGGAAATCGACTGGTTAAATGGTGCCAGAACAACAACCTTGCTCTCAACATCAGAAAACAAAGGAGCTGATTGTTGACTTTAGAAGTGGGAGGCCGAGGATCCACAAACCTGTCTTCCTCGAAGGGTCAATCGGGAGAGTCAACAACTTCAAGTTCTTTGTCATGCATATCTTAGATGATCTGTCCTGGACCCAGAACAAGCATGCCAAACATGAAATGAATTAACATTTTAAAATAACTCCATCCTTAACCAATGAGTTTAGATCCACAGCAATGTGTGTGATCCCTGAATCCCTGGTTTACTGGTCAGTTGTACCAAACATATACAACATAATATCATCATAAAACTAGATGGCCACCAACATTTGACTTGAAGATGACAAAGCAACAAACAGTCCCATTGACTTTATGAAGCCATAGTAGAATCAAGAGTGTTTTATTGTCATAGTGTTTTATTGTCATATGTTCCAGATAGATCAATGAAATTCTTGCCAGCAGCAGCACAACAGAATATATAAGCATAGTGTGTAGGAAAGAACTGCAGATGCTGGTTTAAATCGAAGGTAGATACAAAATGCTGGAGTAACTCAACGGGACAGGCAGCATCTCTGGGGAGAGGGAATGGGTGACGTTTCAGGTCAAGACCCTTCTTCAGACATAGTACTCTGTAAACAATACAATAAATGTGAATAAAAGGTACATACACACTTAAAAACAAACAAACAATAATAGTGCAAAAAGACAAATCCGATGCCCCAAGTCCAAGTAGTTCAGAGCTTATTTGGAAGTTGTAGTGTTTAATAGCCTGATGGCTGTAGGGAAGGAGCTGTTTCTGAACCTGATTGTTACTGTTTTCAGGCTCCTGTGTCATCTTCCCGGTAACAGGAGTGAAATGAGTGCCTGGCAAGGGTGGTGTGAGTCTCTGATGCAAACTACCTTTTTGAGGCAGCTACTCCTGTAAATCCCTCCGGTTGGGAGGTCCGAGCCGGTGATGGACTGGGCAGTGTTCACCAGTTTTTGCAGTCTTCTACGCTCCTGGGCATTCAAGTTGCCAAACCAGGCCATGATGCAGTCAATATACTCTCTACTGTACACCTTAGGAAGATCAAGGAGATCCTCTCTTACATACTGAATCTCTGTAATCTTCTCAGGAAGTAGAGGCGTTGATTTGCTTTCTTTATATTTGCTGGGTCCAGGAAAGATCTTCAGAAATATGCAGTTCCAGGAATTTGCAGCTTTTGACTCTCTCCACCATTGTCCTGTCGATATAGACAGGTTTGTGGGTCCTCATTCCTCCTCTCCACAATCAGTAACTTGGTCTTACCGACATTGAGAGCCAGGTTGTTGTGCTGACACCATTTGGTCAGCCTACACTTCTACACTCTGACTCATCATCATCAGTAACTCGTCCAACAACTATGGTGTCGTCGGCAAACTTGAAGATGGAGTTCACAATGTGGCTGGCTACACAGTTGCAAGTATATAGTGAGTAGAGCAGGGGCTGAACACACAGCCTTGAGGTGCTGCTGTACTGATGTTATTGAGGAAGAGGTGTTATAAGGTCATAAGGAAAAGGAGTAGAATTAGGCCATTTGGCCCATCAAGTCTTCTCTGCCATTCCACTGCCAATTCAACCAGACAGTGTTCTGTTGATAACCATCTTCAGTGTCAATGATGCCACCTACTTCAGTGTCAACTGCAAACTGACTAATCATTCCTCGTACATTCTCATTGTTGATGTAAACCACAAACGGCAATGGGCACAGCACCAATCTCTGGGGCACACCACGAGTTACAGGCCTCCAGTCCAAAAAACAATCTTCCACCACCATCCTCTGCTTCCTCCCAGGAAGCCAATTCTCTATCCAATTAATTAGCTCTGTCTGGCTCTTGTGCAATCTAACCTGACACAGCAGCCGACCATGCGGACCCTTGAGAAAGGTCTTGCTGAAGTCCATACAGACAACATCTCTGGCCTTGCCCTTGGCAACCTTTATAGTTATTTCTTTAAAAAGCTCAGTCTAAGTCGTGAGATACGATCACCCACATACAAAACCATGCTGACTATCCTTAATCAGCCCTTGTCTAAACAAATATATATTTCTTACCTCTCAGAATCCTCTCCAGTAACTAACATATCACAGGTGTAAGGCTCACTGGTCTCTGGTCTATTGCAGCCCTTCTTAAATCGAGGCATGACATTAGCCACCCTCCAGTTGTCAAGGAAGTGTGAGGTATATCAATTTGTAAGCAAACCATTGAGGATACTGAGAGATGTGGAGGAACTAAAGGACCAGGAGTTTAGATCCAAGGATCCTTAAAAGGAGTAGGGACATTGATTAGATGATCAAAAAGATACAGGACCATATTTATTTGCTGAATCACAGATTATAAGAGCATTTACATATTCAACAATGATATGCAATACCTGTTAAATCATAGCTTGAATATTATACATGGTTATGGTCATTACTTTACAGCAATAGTGATTATATTTGAGAGGCTGGAAAGGATATTTATGTAGATGTCTGGACTGGAAAACTAGTTATCAAGAAAGATTGGATAGAATTGATACGTTTTGTTTATGACCGAGGAGAACGAGGGGAACTAATATGACGTGCATAAAATTGTAAAAGGCTTAGGATAAAAAGGGAGAACCTTCCTTCAGCATAAGGCACAAAAAATAATGGAATTAATTTAGCATAATAGGTAAAAGTATTAGATGGGAGATGAGTAAGAACAATTATTTGCCCAAACGGTGGTAGTGGTTAGAAATCACTCCCTGAAATAGTGGCAGTGGTAGAAACCTTCAGCGCACTTCAATACTTTACGTACTTGAAGAGCTGTGACTTGCAAGGTTACAGTGCCGGATAGCAGTGTCAAAATGGATAGTTGCTTTCTGAATGGCATGGACACAATGGGCTGAATGACCTCCTGTTCAATCATAGGTTTTACTAAGATATCACTGATCTGTAGAGGCCAAATCATTATTTTTATAACTGAGAATAGTAAAACAGTTCACTCTTAGTCATGGTTGCAGTACTACATGCTTACAATTTTCCTGGTTCACTCTTTTTGTGTATACAAGGCAGACCAAAAGGTGCAGGCAATATTTTATCTGTGCACTGCTTCATCATTAATTTAATCGATGTTTTAATAGAAATTGTCTCCAACCAATAAATATTAAATGTTGTTGTCATTGTATTACTAGAAGTTGAAATTTTTAATAAAAATTACAGAAGGTCTTTTGAAACTTTATTGATCAAGGTTTGAAATATTTGGGTTATAGGGTTACCCATAATTTATCTGAATCATAATGAAATGGTATTACACTGCCAGTTGTAAGATAAATATATATTGTTGTGATGTGTAAAATGAGTGAATCATAAAATTGTGGAATAATGAAGTCGTGGAATCATAGAATTAAATAAAATTATACAATTGTAGAATTGGTCAGCGAAGAAGGAGAATATTCCCCCTGTATTACTGCAACCACGACAGTGTCTGCTCTGTCCATTTCTTAAGAACATCAGATAATCCCATTCCTGTGCTCAAATCACAATGTTTTTTTTACCTTCATGTATTAAGCAATGCCTTTTTTAAATTAAAATAATATAAAAGCACAAATATCAGACCATCAGATTAAATTGGAGGGTTTTTTCTTCATCCAAGAAAGCCGCCTCCAAGTCAAGATAGAGAACTTTATTGCCGTAGAAAAGCATAAGAGTACAGAGCCATTGTGAGGGAATGGAACTGCACTTGGATAGAGGCTTGGCTTGGATAGAGTGGATGTGGAGAGGATGTTTCCACTAGTTGGAGCGTCTAGGACTAGAGGTCATAGCCTCAGAATTAAAGGACATTCCTTTAGGAAGGAGATGAGGAATTTCTTTAGTCGGACGGTGGTGAATCTGTGGAATTCTTTGCCACAGAAGGGTATGGAGGCCGTCAATGGATATTTTTACAGAAGAGATCGATAGATTCTTGATTAGTCTGGGTGTCAGGGGTTATGGGGAGAAGGCAGGAGAATGGGATTGGGAAGGAGAGACAGATCAGCCATGATTGAATGGTGGAGTAAACGATGGGCTGAATGGCCTAATACTATCACATGACCTTATGACCTTATGGAACAAGAAGGAATTGAATGTTTACGCCATCTATAACCCACATTATTGCTGTGGAACCAGAGCTTGAATGCCATCATGGCAGCAATAGATATTAAATTCAAGCGCCGAAAAAAGCATTATTTAAAAACAATGGTGAATTTCAAACTGCCAGATTGTTTACCAATGTTTGAAATTGTCAACATTATCCAGGCTGGTCTTAGTGAGATTCTGGACCACATCAATGTAGTTTATTATTATTTAACCCATCATTTCAGGTTTGGGTAGTCAATAAATGGTGTTCTTGCCTGTAAATAAAAACAAATACATTTTATTTCGACCAATGCACGTGCAACCTATTCCAAACATGCCAGCTTGTCACATAAAAGTAATTTTCCTCTTTTGGCTTTGAGTTCTCTCGTTCATCAGCTGTGTCTGTGCCCTTTGCGAATTGACTTTCCAAATGATACATTTTTTCTTCATGGAAATGTCTCATGATATTAAGAACCTTTCAAATCTCCATTTAGACTTCTCTACACTCAAGACAGCCACAGTCAAACATTTGGCATGTGTACTGTTAGTTGTTACCACTACAAATTGTATCATATGACCAATAGCTCTTTCTATTGTTGCATTATTGTTTGAAATAGAACTCGTCAAAAACCTGTATTCATCCACAGACAAATCGACAGAAAGAAAAGGCTGCCCTAACACTAAGAATTTAAAAAAATAAAATGGGTACTTTCAAAGGTATCACAAAATGCTGGAGTAATTCAGCGGGTAAGGCAGCATCTCAGAGGAGAATGAATGGGTGATGTTTCGGGTCGAGAACAATGGGTATTTTGTTTATTTGAATTACAGACCTTTATTTTCCCAGGTTTTTTAGAAGAATGCTGAGACATTGTGTCAGGAGTGCTGTAAAATGAAACTATGAAATTTGGACACTGTTCCTGAGTCAGAATATCAGAGGTTGGTGAGAGTCCTTCCTGTTAAGATGACATCAGAGACAAGAAGCTGTGTGATTCAATAGAGTTCATTCAAGATGGAACAAAACAAAAAGCCACCTGAGCCAATTTGTCTGGAGAATAGAGACAGTGTAGTGCAGAGCTTGCTTTGTCTATTGAACCGGCTGTGGCAGATAAACCAGATCAAACTAAAGTGAAGCTGTCATTGTGTCTCATGGGTCACAAGGAGAGGGAATTGAACCATACCTTAAAGTGTTCAAATGAAATCCAGGAGAATGTATTTGTTGTAACACAAGCACAATGCAACCCACTCTGAAATGGAACAGCTGACCTTCAGCAATCCACCAAACCCCAGCAGGTGCAGGGGGTATCCTTCAATATTCTTCTAACTGACTGATAGAAAATGATTGCTGATTTGTAGATTTGAAGGCCTTGCTTATTCAAGACCAGAATATTTGTGGAGCCCAGCCTGAAAGAATGACTAGGAAGGAACTGCAGATGCTGGTTTACACCGAAGATACTGAGTGAATGACTGGCTTGTGAAACAGGATTAACCTCAGCACTAACCTCAACTATGAACGATGGACTGTCTGTGGTTGCACTAAAGATTTGGGGCTTTTTTGTTCTGGAATTGGGGTTATATATTTATTGGGGTTTTTTTTGTTTATTATATCTTGTCTGCATATAATGTGTTGATGGGCCTGATATGTTGCAGAAAGTAAGGATTTCATTGTTCCATTGTCAGTACATATGGCATTTAAATGCTCTTGACTCTTGAACTCAAAAATCATGAATGGATATGTATAGCTCTGGAGCTATCCAGTCTGGCTGGAAATGTAGATCACCTAAGGGAAAAACACATGTGATTGAAGATAAGTGAACATAACAAAAAGGGAAAATAGTGATTTATTGATTGACTGATGAGATACTGTATTGTCGTCGTCGTGGCTATCAATCGAGGTCGAGGATGATGGTTTACATTCCGAAGAACGAAGACCCCTGTGCGTGTGTTTGTTTAACGTGTACTTGATGTTGCCTCCAAGAAGCACACCGTCCTTCACAAATCAATCAACTAATTCCAATGGCAAGGGAACCAAGACGATTGGAGCTGATAAGATCTGTTGCAGCCTTCATCCGCCTTCACAGCCATTGGGTTCAAGATAACTTTGTCCGTCTGGTCTGCCATTGAGGTCTTGTAGGTTGGATCGTTCTTAGTCTGGACCCTCATCCTCGACCTTACCTCCATGGGTGGCCCTACCAGAAGCTATTGCTTCCAACGGCATCGCTCTCGGAATCATGGGGGCGAGCAAGCCTCTTCACCACAACAAGGTGAACTATCCGAAGAGGAGATACTGTATAAGCATCACTGGAAAGACTAGAACAATGGGGAGTTGCCAATAAATGCTAGCCTTTCCATTGATGCCTATGTCTAAATTAACAAGAAGGTTCCTCAGCTTCCCGAACCACTGTTGTGCTTCTGCAAATGATGACCTGACTTTCCTGTAGGGGAAGGATTCTAGGATTTAGACACAGCAATAATGAAGGAGGGACGGTGTATTTTCAAATCGAGCTTGAGTGTGAATTGGAGGAGAACCAGCAGGTGGTTGTGTCTTCAAGCACATGCTATTGTGATAGAGGTCCCACTTGCAGTCTGCACAGCAATTGACCCTGCAACTCCCAATCTAACACCTGGAAAATGAAAATCTTTGCCAGCATCTTCAGCCTGACCAAACATCACAATCACAATAATACTTTATTAGCCAAGTATGTTTTGCAACAAATGAGGAACTTCATTTCCCATACAGTCTTAACAATAAAAAGTAACAGGACACACAAAATACATTTTAACATGAACATTTGTTAAAGTTTGTTTTCTCTAGACAGACAACAATGCAACAAAGTTAGTGGTAAAACAGTAAAGTCTTTATTATGCCAGGCGGGAGTGTGGAGATCAGCACCGGGTGTATTCAGTCACCCAAGCTCACCTCGTGTCCCACTCACCGAAACAAGGGACAAAACGGTACAATTATATATTTTTCTTATCAGTGAATGAGATGGCACCACTCACATGTAGAGAAAGAAATAAGATCATGTACATATAAGGTATTAAGAAATCATCAGTAGGTCAGTTTTTTTTTAAGTACATGCTGCACTTCTCACGGTTAGACACAGCTTTATCTTTTCTCTCTCTTCTTAGCTAAGCCATGTGCAACGCGCAAGAAGAAGCCGGCAACCATTTTGTGTATCGTTTCTTTTTTAAAATACTTAAACTCTTTAATTCTCTCCTTTTATCATAACATGATAACCATTAAAGTCTCCGCAATGTACAGATTGGTCAGATACACTGTATATAATACAGTGTTTATCAAAGCAATTATTAGTAGAAAAATCAAACCGTCGTGCACTATGGACCCCCAGACCTCCTAACCAGCTGAATGGCCACAAGCTGCCCTCACCATAATAGCCATGCTTCTGGCTTCCAATCTTCTTGATTTTAATGACCTCCTGAAAGATGTGGGCAGCTAAGTTGATAACATTCGAGGACTCGTCGGGAACATAAGTACAACATTCCCTTCCTATTATGGCACAGGCCCCTCCTTCCTTGGCCAGAATCAAATCCAGTGCCATACGATTTTGCAGGGCCACAGTACGGAGTGCAACCATTTCAGCTGTTATGGATAAGAGAGCCGTCTGTGTATTGTCTAAGGCTTCCGCAGTGTCATTAGCCAATTTCCCCATTACCGAGGCCATAGATATCAATTCTCGAGAGGCACGAGCTGTCCCGTAGGACGGGTAGGCAATCATCCAGAATTGCTCTGATTTAGATATGCCACATTTAGCCCGTAAGGGTAAGGATAACTCAGTCAGCTGTGGCACCATACGCATGTGGGGGACTACGTAGGCCTGATAACAACAGCCACGCCATGGCTTGGGCCTTTCCCACAATCCCATATCACCAGGTAGCATTCCTGGTAACCAAGGTGAAGCCCACCAACCACACACCAAATAAGTCCCATCTTTACAGACCATATGAACTCTGTTGTTATCTTTGGGCTTTCCCGATGCGCTTGCAGTCAGCCAGGTGTATCCAGCATGGGTGATCTTTGACTTTCACTGCTGTAGGTGTAGTCAACAGTACTTGGCAGGGCCCGTTCCACCGTTCTCTTAGTTTCTTCCGATCCCAATTTCTTGTTAGTACGTAGTCTCCTGGTTGTATGGATTTGCCGTTATAGTCAGCCGACAGTGGTCTCTGCGTCTCCAATACCTGTGAATGCAAGACTGACAAGATTCGGGTCAATTGCTGTACGTACGTAATTAACTCATTAAGAGCATGTAGATCAAAACTAACTTCTGTACTGGTAAACCCACTCCAAGGAATATGTAATGGTCGCTCATATATGATCTTGGCAGGTGTTAGTTTATTAATACTGTGTGGAGAAACTCTCATCTCAAACAGAGCGAGGGGAAGGACCTTAATCCAACTCTGCCCCATTCCCCCCATTAACTTGGTCAATTTGGTCTTGAGTATCCCATTTGCCCTTTTGACTATACCAGAAGCCTGTGGATGGTGAACATAGTGAAATTGTTGCTTGATTTTAAAATGCTGGCATATTTCCTTATTGACAGTGGCTATAAAGTGAGGACCATTGTCCGTGGTTGGCAATCCAAAGCGGGCTATGATTTCTTTTAGCAGCAATGCAACAGTTGTTTCTGCTGTGTTATTCATAGCAGGCAAGGCTTCAATCCATCTACTAAATAAATCAACAATTATTAAACACTATTTATAACGCGGCATTTCAATAAAATCTATCTGTATGCATTCAAAAGGGCGGGATGGCATTGGAGTGACTTCTTTTAGACCCTTTACTGCTTTACCAGGATTGCTCTGCTGGCATATCCCACACTCTTGCCGAATTTTCGGGTGCCACCATGTTTCTTTGATCATCCTTATTATTCCCTCCTTTCCAGCAAGAGTAAGGGAGTGTATGTAGGTTAACAGTACAGGTAAGAATGCATTAGGTACACAAACTTGTCCAAGAGGGGTGAGCCAGAGGCCCGTTGGGGTATCAATGGCACAGCCCTCTTGTTTCCAAAGATCTGTTTGCGTGGCAGAGGCGTCCCCCTGCATTAACTTAACTTCACCCATGTCTGGCAGAGCTGTTCTGTGTGCAAGAACTCTTTGTTCAGAGGGGACAATATTAAGGGAGTAGGAGGCCGACACGCGGGCAGTGGTGTCAGCGAGGGCGTTTCCTTTAGAAACCTCATCTACGCCTCGTGTGTGTGCACTACATTTAATAATGGCTAATCGATGTGGGAGAGTTAGGGCCTGTAACAGATTTGTCACATAAAGGGATTTTTTAATAGGAGTGATGGAAGATGTTAAAAAGTCTCTATGCTGGCAGAGGGCTCCAAAATCGTGGGCAATGCCGAAGGCATATTGAGAATCGGTGTAGATGTTAAGTGTCTTTTGTTGGCCCAGAATTCACGCCCTAGTGAGAGCATAAAGTTCTGCCTGCTGGGCGGAGAGTGCATTTTGGAACCGGCCTTCTTCTATTATGGCCCCGTTGTCTGCAACTATCGCATAGCCCAAGATTTGGTGTCCATCCTGTAGGCCCTGTCGGACTGTGGTTAATAGTTCATTTGTCAATGCACAGTCATGAAGTGGCTCTTCGCAATGTTCGGGCAGTTCTGTAAGAAATGCTGAAGGATTAGTGGTGGTGCCATGATGGAAGGTAAGGTACGGGTTGCTCAGGGGGGTAACTTCAGTTAACCAATCCTAAAAAAGGCTCTCACAATTCTAAAGTCCATCATTTTGAGTTGTCACTCATCCAAGTGCTGAATAAACAACCATTCCCAGACACTATCTTCTCAAGGCCATGCTGCTCAGCCATGGTTACTTGCAGTTCTGTTCTTACCAGATATCCATCACGTGACCATTTTCACAGTGTTTCTTGGTTCTCCTGTTCCCAACGTTTCGGTCTGTCTATCTCTAGCTAGTGGCATTCTCCCAAAGCCTGTCGCTCCGTGTAAAGCCCCCCAGATTTCATGTCCCATTAGGTTTTTTTTTTCTCAGCGTGCCCCTTCAGTGGGGTCCAGTAAGGATTTGGTCAAGGAGAATACTTATCTCTCATTACCAACATGTCTTATGGTTTCCCTGCCATGTATATCCATGTATTCACAAAATGCTGGAGTAACTCAGCAGGTCAGGCAGCATCTCGGGAGAGAAGGAATGGGTGATGTTTCGGGTCGAGACCCTTCTTCAGACTGAAGATGTATATCCTTGTGGTGTTTGGCTGTCTGTCTCTTCGGCTCGGGGGTTTACCATAGCTCTGATTGGCATTACTCTTTTTGCTGTCTTTTGTGGTTGTATTTTAACTCCCTCCGCAACACTTGGCTCGACTACTTCTCCTTCCTCCATACATTTCTCGGCCCTTTCTCTGTCTTCTTCTGACTCGACTTCTCTTTGTCTAACTGGGGGAGGGGCTGTAGCCTCGGGTGAGGCAGGGTCGAGACCCTGGGCTCCCTGGAGTGGGGGCACAAAGGGCGGAGGTCTATACCTCCCTTGTTTGTCCTCCTCTATAAACAGGGTCGCTATGCCAGACAAGGGGTCTCCGGAGGTATTTTTCTTAACTGGTTGTTTCTTAATAATCAATTATTTATGACCTTTTTCAGCGCTTAATTTTTCTTTCTCCAATTTTTTTTTGGTCATTGGTATTCTAATTGTAATATCATATCATCATATCATATATATACAGCCGGAAACAGGCCTTTTCGGCCCACCATGTCCATGCCGCCCAGCGATCCCCGTACATTAACACTATCCTACACCCACTAGGGACAATTTTTACATTTACCCAGCCAATTAACCTACAAACCTGTACGTCTTTGGAGTGTGGGAGGAAACCGAAGATCTCGGAGAAAACCCACGCAGGTCACGGGGAGAACGTACAAACTCCTTACAGTGCAGCACCCGTAGTCAGGATCGAACCTGAGACTCTGGCGCTGCATTCGCTGTAAAGCAGCAACTCTACCGCTGCGCTACCGTGCTGTAACCTTTTTGTTAATGAAGCAGACAATTGACGGTAATCTTACATTTTTCTGGATCCAGATTACCCATGTATTGTACCGGAACTCCCTCATCGCTTTTTTCTAGAGCCTGTCCCTTTATTGCTAATTTCCAGATATTCGTTTATCTGAGCTGTTCAATCACAAAATTTCCTGACTTTAGTCAGAGCTGTCCAATCACAACATTTTCCACGGATAACATCCGCAACACACGTGATATCTCACCTTATATCACAAAGAATTGTCTTACCTATGTTGTCTGTCTAAAGGATCACAGCAGGAACCAGTTTGACCTCAGACGAGGGACCACAGTGTTCCCGGGAGCTTCTTCGAGAGGTCGGTCTCAAAGGGTCCGACTAGAGCTCAGTTTTCTCCCCGTCCAGTCCCGGTCACTCTGCAGACTCTTACTCAGTCATTGGTTGACAGTTCCAGTGAGAACCTGCCAACTACGCCAATGTTAAAGTTTGTTTTCTCTAGACAGACAACAATGCAACAAAGTTAGTGACAAAACAGTAAAGTCTTTATTACGCCAGGCGGGAGAGGGGAGATCAGCACCTGGTTTATTCAGTCACCCAAGCTCAACTCGTGTCCCACTCACCGAAACAAGAGACAATTATAACTTTTTCTTATCAGTGAATGAGGTGGCACCACTCCCATCATGCCCATACAAGGTAGAGAAAGAAATAAGACCATGTCCTTGTAAGGTATTAAGAAGTCATCAGTAAGTCAGTTTTTTTTAAAGTACATGCTGCACTTCTCACAGTTAGACACAGCTTTGTCTTTTCTCTCTCAAGAAGCCGGCAACCATTTTGTGTATCGTTTCTTTTTTTAAATACTTAAACTCTTTCACATCCACCACAGTGACTCCTCCACATTCCTCACTGTGATGGAAGGCAAAAAAAAGTTCAATCTCTCCCTTCTTTGTTCTCCCGTGGTCAGGGGCCTCTAACCTTCCATTGATGGGACGATCTTGACTCCTGTAGCCGGCAGCGGGCCTTCCTCGTTGGCGCGATCAAGCTCCTTCATCGGGGGGGGGGGGGGACCTCAGCTGCCCCGTGCCGGCAATCTACCCCAGGTCGGGGCTAGTCTAACCTTGTGTACCTCATTCATCAAGCTTGTCCCTGGTTACGTGCTAAATGTACAATTCTCCAAAATCTCTGAGTGCATGATTAAAATGGTCCTTCAAAGTTTTGATTGTATCCTCATATGAGATCTATAAGAAAATAACTGCAGATGCTGGTACAAATCGATTTATTCACAAAATGCTGGAGTAACTCAGCAGGTCAGGCAGCATCTCGGGAGAGAAGGAATGGGTGACGTTTCGGGTCGAGACCCTTCTTCAGACTGATGTCAGGGGGGCGGGACAAAGGAAGGATATAGGTGGAGACAGGAAGATAGTGGGAGATCTGGGAAGGAGGAGGGGAAGGGAGGGACAGAGGATCTATCTGAAGTTGGAGAAGTCGACGTTCATACCACCGGGCTGCAAACTGCCCAGGCGAAATATGAGGTGCTGCTCCTCCAATTTCCGGCGGGCCTCACTATGGCACTGGAGGAAGCCCATGACAGAAAGGTCAGACTGGGAATGGGAGGGGGAGTTAAAGTGCTGGGCCACCGGGAGATCAGTTTAGTTAATGCGGACCGAGCGCAGGTGTTCAGCGAAGCGATCGCCGAGCCTGCGCTTGGTTTCGCCGATATAAATAAGTTGACATCTAGAGCAGCGGATGCAATAGATGAGGTTGGAGGAGGTGCAGGTGAACCTTTGTCTCACCTGGAAAGACTGTTTGGGTCCTTGGATGGAGTTGAGGGGGGAGGTAAAGGGACAGGTGTTGCATCTCGTGCGGTTGCAGGGGAAAGTGCCCGGGGTTGGGGTGGTTTGGGTAGGAAGGGACGAGTGAACCAGGGAGTTACGGAGGGAACGGTCTCTGCGGAACGCAGAGAGGGGAGGGGATGGGAAGATATGGCCAGTGGTGGGGTCCCGTTGTAGGTGACGGAAATGTTGGTGGATGATATGTTGGATCTGCTGGCTGGTGGGGTGGAAGGTGAGAACGAGGGGGATTCTGTCCTTGTTGCGAGTGGGGGGAGGGGGAGCAAGAGCGGAGCTGCGGGATGTAGAAGAGACCCTAGTGAGAGCCTCATCTATAATGGAGGAGGGGAAGCCCCGTTTTCTGAAGAACGAGGACATCTCGGAAGCCCTAGTGTGAAACACCTCATCCCGGGCGCAGATGCGGCGTAGACGGAGGAATTGGGAGTAGGGGATAGACTTTTTGCACTCATATGAGATCTTGTCTTTAGTTGGTTGTCTACCTGACTCTTCTCATCCGAATCTTTCCATGTAACCCTTGTTATTGCGATGAAAGAATCACTCACACTGATCATACTTCAGGTCAAACAGAAGTGTGCAAGTGGGAGAAGTTAGTTCGCACTTTTCCCTGATTGTACAGAGCATGACATTTTCTAACATAATAAAAAGCATAGTGGAGGCATTTTCCATTTGGTTTAGAGACACAGCGTGAAAACAGGCCAATGCTGACCAGCGATCACCCGTACACCAGTTCTATCCTACACACTAGGGGCAATTTACAGAAGCCAATTAACCTACAAACCTGCACACCTTTGGAATGTGTGAGGAAACAGGAGCAGTCGGAGAAAACCCACATGGTCACAGGACGAACGTACACACTCTATACAGACAACGCCTGTAGTAAGGATTGAACCTGGGTCTCTGGCATTGTAAGGCAGCAACTCTACCACCATACAACCCTTCATCACACTCAACACTGAGCCATTCAAATAAAAATGAACTTGTAATTGGTCATTATTAACATCACTGGTTCTGTGCTTTGTTCGCATTCAGTTTACCAAGGTCCATATTGTGAAAGGGGAAGATGTCGTCCTGCCCTGGTTGAGTGCTGTGCCAAGTACAACCTAATTGTTACTCACTCTGCATTCCTAAAAAAGGGACCTTGCTGATCTTTGAATGTCTTCCCTGCTGTTCATTGTGAAGGCCCTGTCCTGGTTTGATTTCATGAAGTCATTTCATCTGAATTTTCTGTTGGTTTTCTTGGGGGCTATCCAGTCTGGCTCTTCCTCACAAATGAGAATATTCTTTTGGCATCCACTCTGTCAAACTCTTCACCAGACTTCTGTCAAATCATCCTTTGGTGTAATTTTTTCCATCTGCTCCTCCTTTCCTAATCAATATTTCTGGTGTTAACTTTGTATATCTTTTCTTCATCCTTCCCATTTTCTCCATAAACGTTCTTATCCTTTGCACATATTTTCAGAAACATCAGACTAACAACTACACAGCACTGGCTGATGACTTACAATTCTATGTCCTGCCATGTTGTACACATTTCTTATTGGCACTTTTTGCACATCAAGAACAAAATTCAAGACCTCTAATTGACCTGATTCTTTCACCTGAAACCTGACGAATTGAACCTGCAGGAAAAATGTTCCCAATGTTGGGGGAGTCCAGAACCAGGGGTTACAATTTAAGAATAAGGGGTAGGTCATTTAGGACTGAGATGAGGAAAAAATATTTCACACAGACAGTTGAGAATGTGTGGAGTTTTCTGCCACAGAAGGCAGTGGAGGGCAATTCACTGGATGTATACAAGATAGTTAGTTATAGCTCTTAGGGTGAATGGAATCAAGGGATATGGGGAGAAAGCAGGAACGAGGTACTGATTTTGGATGATCAGCCATAATCATATTGAATGGCAGTGCTGGATCGAAGGGCCAAATGGCCTACTTTCTATGTTTCTACTTAAAAATCTTGTGAAGATATATCAGAAGAAAAAAAAAACTTTAGCTACAATAATATGTAGCTATTATATGACAGCAGATTGATAGCGATTGATACCACCGATGACTCTACATTCAATCAATATTAGCATATTAATCTTTTCTTTGTTGGACAAGTGATAAATAATCTTCAGTCAGGATTAATTAACCTTGAAAGCAGACAGATTTAAATATTGCAGTTATATGTAAGACTTTGAAGAACACATGTGAGGATTGTGATTAAAATGTTCTAACTCCCATCATGCAAACTAAAAAGTTCAAGGCGCACCTTAAAGATTATGTACAGCAGTTCAAATGCCATAATAGTTCCTTGAGGCAATAGAATCCACAGAGGCTATGATTAACCCTGTATACAGTATGGCCATGAATAGCATCATGTTTCCACGAAACAGCATGCTTGACAGTAATTTCTGCCATTTCTCTGAACTTGGCCTCATCTTTTTTTTTAAAGATCCTTATAATTATCATGTTTCATAATTACATAGGATATTTTAATATTGATATTTTTATGTTTAATACAGAAATTTTAGTCTGTGCTCTAAAAGAGCTTTTCATTTGGAAAAGTATCAAAACAGCAGATATATGGAGATGAGGATCCCCAAATTCAGTCATGCATCGAAAGTGTGACTGAAACTCTCTCAATTGTAAGATCTAGGTCCAGAGGTTTTCCTTCATCTAGTGGGGTACAGGGTTAGTGTCCATTTATACATGACCAGTCATCATTGCCTGAAAACATTGGTCGAGTCAAAAATAGACACAACGTGCTGGAGTAACGCAGCGGGTCAGGGGGCATCTCTGGAGAAAAAGGAGAGGTGATGTGTTAGGTTGGGACCTTGTTTGTATAGAATTGCTCTTGCTTCTCGCCCTCTGGTGACATCTCAATGTAACAAGGAAGGAACAGTACAAATAAGTTACAAAGAAAGGCATATTCTAAAAAAGGAACATGTCTTCCCTGTGGTGCAATGTTGTAAATAGAAGTTTTGTGTTCAATGTCAGTCTGTTTTTGGCTCATTTTTATTTTTATGGGTTATTGAAGCTTAGTGTGTAATGGAAAACAGGTCTTTAAAAATAGAGCCCCCCGATATAATTTACTAGGATTATTGTGGTGAAAAACATTGGATCAAGGCTAACTCCTGAATGGTTTGCTGAAATAAGCTTCAGTTTTAACCATTCCTTCTCTCCAGAGATGCTGTCTGTCCCGCTGAGTTACTCCAGCATTTTGTGTCTACCTTCAGTTTTAACCCAATTACTTTCACTTTTGATCTGTTTTTTGTTCTGTTGCCTCCTTCATGGCATATGGAAATGTTAGCAATGAACTTAGAGATTAGGGCACCAATATACAAGTGTATGAAGAAGACAATATCTCTGTGAAATGTTGAAAAGAATGTTTCAGAATCATTTTTTAGCAACATGGTTGATCAGAGATTTCTAAAATCAAACTCCTGTCAAGGGTGATAGTTTGGAGCATGAATATCAGTTTTTGTGGAATAGGTCATATAAACAACCTGTTCCTCATTTCAAAAACTACATCTGATCTGTACCTTTGTAAATGCAGCTCCTGGCCAAGGTGGGGCAGGGTTAAGTAAGGAAGCGTCTTAATAGCAGTCCATAGAGTCATAGAATCACAGGTCTTTGAAAGATGTTCTTCTCTATCATGCCTGGTAGTTCAGTTTTTCAGCTGATTTGGGGGATAATATTAGTCGAGGCATTGAAGTAAAAAATTCCACTTTTATAACCAGAAGTGTATATTTCCATAAATAAAGCAGTTTGCTATATAAATATTTCCCATAAACAGCTTTTATTATAAGATTTATTTTATTATAATTAATGTAATTGATGTGATGCTTTGATGACTTGATGTGCATTGCGATGAATTAATTTGGACAATTTACCTGATTAAGAATTTAATGGACGTGAAAGGGAATTGGCAGAAGTCTGAGAGTAGGTGTAGTGGCAAGGAAAAAAAAGAATTTAATATTCTGGGTAAATGTTAAAGATAATTTGTTTGTCAGTACAATAATAAATCATCATAAAAGCTCTTTAAGTAGAAATTGGTGACAAGAAGTCAACTTGACACAGAACACTGCAACATAATTCGTTCTCAATAGCTTTGACTATTAAACTTGTGTCTCTAATTGTTTCCAGAAATTTTGAAGACACAGTAAAGAGAGGATGTGCAATTAACTGGCAAGTAATCATTTAATAATAGTAATATTAGATTTTTTATATAGATGGATATCATGATGAAGGTTACAGAATGCTTTAAGGGCCTGTCCCACTTTAGGCGATTTTAAGGCAACTGCCGGCGACTAGGCTGTCGCCGACGGTTCGCCGGGTGTCACGGGCAAGATCGTGAGGAGTCTTCCAAGAATTGTAGTGGATCTCAGCACGTTGCTGAGAAATCATACGGAGTGAAATTTCTCGGCGACAGCTGGCTTGTTGCTTATTGAGGGCGCTGTCGCCTGCTGTCCCCAGGTTTGATAGGTTCTCTTAGGTGAATTTAGAAGCACATTATATTAAAATAAGTAAAGTCATTTCAAAATACCATAAAATGCTTGTGTTTAACCAATTTATTTACCGTCAGGACATTTGACAGGTAGATTGGAGGCGACAGTTTGACGGTCAGGTAAGAGTGGGAATTTCGCGATGTTTATGGCCATCAGCCATTCCATTTAAAGTGGGCTCCCAACCCAGATATGCAACCCAAAAACCAGATATGCATCTCCCTTACATTTTCAAAGAATGCCCACACACTTTTCACAAAAACCCACTTAACCACTTTTTTTTTAATACAGCTATTAGTAAACTGGAAGTAAATCCAGTTTATGCCTTGTTACAATGATGCTTGGTTTTTAAGTAATAGTTAATCTTCAGAGTGATGGGATAAAGAAAATCACTCAGATAGTGTTAGACTTTGAGAGCTTTAAAACTGAGACTGAGTCTCTGCTGTGGATCACTGGCCAATAGTGAAGACTATAGGCAAAAGTATGGCTTAGAGAATTGTAAACATTAGAGGAAGTTTAGCTTAGTTTTAGTTTAGTTTATTGTCACATGTACAGAGGTACAGTGAAAAGTTTCTTTCACATGCTAAGCAGTCAGCGAAAGGCAATGCATGATTACAAGTGAGCCATCCACAGTGTACATATCGATACATGATAAGGCAATAACGTATGAGATTATCTTCTGAACACCATGTAACACATAATGGAAGGAGTTAAATTTTCTGGCCGAATGTGAAAGCAGACCTTATTCATCCAGGCCATACCAAGGGAGGGTAAAACATTCATTGAGTGCCTTACAGAACAATGGCGAAAAAGTAAAAGCATAGTTTTTAATTCCTCCACTTCCTCAAACAACTAGGTTTCCACCAGATCTGACAGAAAATCTATAGTGTGCTGTGTTAGTAGGGAATGTAAATTAATCGTGGGGATTTGCCTTGGGTTCATGGATTTCATTCCATTTTGCAAGAATGAATGATCCTTGGGTTTATTAAGAATGAAGGAATATGCGTAGACCCTAAGGCTCCATTGCGATTCAGTAATGTAAGAGTTCAGCAGAATTTGGTTCTAATCTCATTTCTCCTGAATGATTACTCACCTTGTTTCTCCTGAAGTCAAAAAATCAATCTGTCTCCATGTCAATAAACATAATTGCTTGAGTTACCCTTGTTAGAAGTCAAACCCTTTGAGTTACCCTTGATAGAAGTCAAAAGATTCTCAACTCTTTTAGAGGAAAAATAAAGTTTTCCATCTCTACCTTAAGTGGCTTAGCCTTAGCCTAAAATTGTGCAAGTTTTCTAGATTCTCCCATCAGAAGGACCCTCTGTCCTGTTAACCTGCGCAGAATTGCATGTTTCAGTGTGGTTGCTGACTGCTATTCCTCTAAATGTCAAGAAATACAGGACCAAACTACCCACTTCCCAAAATTAATCCTGTGAACTTGACTCCTCTCCAAAGCCAATGTGCAAGACTTTCTTGCCCTGTACTTCATTCAAATGAAGTCAAACAAGTAATTTACCTTTCCACTTACTAATTTATTTTAGTTGACCATCAACCTGGATTTTTGTCCGAGAACATGTAAATCTCACTAAATACCCCAACATTGTTAGTCTCTTATCACTTAAATAACATTCTTCTTTCTGTCAGTGATTAACATACTTTCCTTATTATAGTTCATCTGCCATCTTTTTGTCCACTGCCTATCAATGTCATGCCTATATCATCCGTGCAATATACTATCCCATTATCAATGTAATTTGCAAGTAATGTAAATAGGACATAGCCCTGATTCTTGAAGCACATCTTTATTTACAGTTTGCTATCTTATCTGGTTCCTGCCCATTCACCACTCCCATATCCATTGTAATTAATGTGTTTTCTTAAGTCTTATCCAATATCTCGGAACACAAATCTTTCATGTGGCTTCTTTTAAAAATCAAAATACAGTGCATACCTGTTTTACAGTAGTTCAGGTGATGGAAATTCACCCTTACAGAATTCATAAATCATGTTCAAAAATGTTGACAAATCATAAAAATGTGCAAATACTATAATCAAGGAGAATAAGATTAGCAGACAGGTGCACAGCAAAGGGAAAGGAAAGACCTGGTGATTTAAACAATATTTATTTCAATACTAGAGGATAAGCAGGTAAGGCAGACTCACTCAGGCCATGCTTTAGCTCAGAGGACTGAGATATTATATTACCAAGAGGTAGATCATGGAATCGAAGAAATTGAGGCATAGGAATTGTGATGTCTTTGATACAAATTACCAAAGAGGAGCTATTGGTGGTTTTATGGTGCCTTAAGGTGGATAAATCCCCGGGTCCTGACCAAGTGCATCCCCTTGTAGGAATCTAGGGAATAAATTG
The DNA here is from genome assembly GCF_053455715.1 of Rhinoraja longicauda. Classification (NCBI taxonomy): domain Eukaryota; kingdom Metazoa; phylum Chordata; class Chondrichthyes; order Rajiformes; family Arhynchobatidae; genus Rhinoraja; species Rhinoraja longicauda. The sequence goes on along the minus strand of NC_135953.1, from coordinate 77,840,870 downwards.
TGGAGGCCCTTGCAGAGATATTTATATCAACTTCAGCCACAGGTGATTCCAGAAGACTAGAGGTGGCAAAGTTGTTCTATTATTTAAGAAAGGCAGTTGGGACAAGCCAAGTAACTAAAGGTCAGTGAGCTTACATCAGAGGTGGTAAAGTTGTTGGAGGGGATTGTTAGAGGTAAAATCTACCTGAATTTGGATAGGCATGGATTGATTAGGGATGGTCAGTATGGCTACGTTCTTGGGAAAATTAAGTCTCACAAATCTGATTTTTTTTTTTTTGAAGAGGTCACCAAGAGGATTGGTGAGGGCAGGTCATTGGAAGTTGGAAATGGGCGGCACGGTGGCACAGCGGTAGAGTTGCTGCCTTACAGCGAATGCAGCGCCGGAGACTCAGGTTCGATCCTGACTACGGGCGCTGTCTGTACGGAGTTTGTACGTTCTCCCCGTGACCTGCGTGGGATTTCTCCGAGATCTTCGGTTTCCTCCCACACTCCAAAGACGTACAGGTTTGTAGGTTAATTGGCTGGGCAAATGATTAAAAAAATTGTCCCTAGTGGGTGTAGGATAGTGTTAATGTGCGGGGATCGCTGGGCGGCGCGGACCCGGTGGGCCAAAGGGCCTGTTTCTGCGCTGTATCTCTAAATCAAAATCTAAAAATCTAAATCTAAAGTTGTCTAAATGGACTTTAAAAATGCCTTTGACAAAATCCCACATGGTACGCTATTCTGGAAGTTACAGCGCATGGGATTCAAGATAGGCTAGCTAATTGGGCTCAGAATTAACTTGGAGAAAGGAATGGTTGTGGGGGGTTGTTTTTCTGATTAGAAGCTTGTGACCAGTGGAGTTCCACAGGGGTCGGTGCTGGGTCTGCTGTTGTTTGATATCTGCATTAACAATTTGGATGACAATGTGGTTCACATTGTGAGTATATTTGCAGATGATGCTAAAATTGATGGTATAACAAACAGTGAGAAGAATTTCAATGTTTACAACAGAATTTGGATCATTTGAGAAGATGATCCAAGGGATGGCAAATGAAACTTAACTCGAGCAAGTGTGAGGTGTGCACTTTGATATTCCATACCAGGGCAGAACTTGCACTACAAGTGGTTGATCCTTGAAGAGTGTTGCAGAACACAGAGATAAGGGAGTACAGGTGCATGGTTCACTGAAAGTGGCAAATCGGGTGGACAATGTAGTGATGCAAGTCATTGACATGCTTGCCTTCGTTGAGAATGCTATTGAGTACAAAAGTTGGGACAGCATGACACAGCTGTACAGCTTATTGACAATAGTCAATAGTCGTTTATTTGTCACATACACATACATGTGTAGTGAAATGAGAAATTACCCGCAGTTCAACAATAAGACCAATAAGAATAATCAATAAAAATTCAATAACACATACAATCATAACCAACACCAAACAAAAGAAACATCCATCACAGTGAGTCTCCTCCAGTCCCTCCTCACTGTGATGGAAGGCCAGAATGTATTTTTCTCTTCCATTGCCGTCTTCTCCCGCGGTCAGGCTGTTGGAGTTGCCAGGTCGGGGCGGTCGGTGCTCCCGATATTGAAGCACCCACCGGGCGGAGAAAATCCCGCGGCCTATTTCAGGCCGCGCCGGACGGTGAAAGGTCCGCGGCGGGCCGACCCAAGCCCCGCGATTCGGGGCGGGTGAAGACGCTGCCGCTGCCGGAGCTCCCGGTGTCGGCCCCCACCCAGGGGCCTGCGGGCTTCCGACGTCCAGGCGACCCGCGATGAAGCCTCCGGAGACGAGTCGCAGCCGCTCCCGCAGCATCCGAAGGCAGCCAGCGCCGCAGGTGGTGAGTCCGGGCCGCGGGCTCTGCGAACCAGAGCCCAGGTAGTCCCAGCCGGAGCCCGCCAGCTCCAGGTGCATGGTCGATGGTAGGCCGCAGCGGGAACGGAGACACGACACAGAAAACAAAGGTCGCGTCTCCGTTCGGGAGAGACAATGTTACAGTCCCCACCCCCACCCCCCCCCCACCCCACATCCCACATCCCACATAACACACAACCACAAACACTACATCATATCTAAACTACAATTAAGACAAAAACAACAAAAAACACAAAAGACAAACGGACTGCAGGCAAGCCGCAGCTGCGAGGGCAGCGCTGGCTCCTCCTCGCATGAGGCCACACTTGAAGTACTGAATTCTGTTCTGGTTGCCCAGCTGTGGGAAGGATGTCATTAACATAAAAAGATGAAGAAGAGATTTACCAGGATATTAACATGGCTTGTGGGCTTGAGTGATAGGGACATGTTGGATAGGTTGGGACTTTTTTTCTATGCTGAAGGGTGGCCTTATCAATGTGTATAAAATCATAAGGGACATGGATAAAGTGAACACTCAGTCTTTTTCCCAGTTAGAGGAATCCAAATCTAGAGGACAGAGACTTATGTTGAGAGATTTTAGAGGAACATTAGGGACAACTGTTTCACTCAGAGAATTGCAATGAGCTGTTTGTATAAGCAGATAGAATGATAACGTCTAAAAGATGGGAAGATATCTGGTAGGAAGTGTTTATAGGATTATGGGCCAAATGTGGCAAATTAGATTTAGACTTTTATTTATGTATGACTAAGCCAGGAAGCTTTCAGTCCTAATAATTTTGTATATTATCAAACTGAAAACTAAAATTTCCATTCAAATACCCTGGGCTGTGCCTTTGAGCCTTGATCACTTTGAAACTATGTCTCCGTGGTGGGGATTAGTTTAAACCCATTAATCACTGTGCCACTAATAATTGATCTTATCATGAATGTTCTGTGCTTTCAGATAAAGGATCCTTAAATTTGACCCCTAACTGCTTTCACTATTTTGACCTTATTAGCTGCTGCATAAGTGCTTGATTACGGTTACTTGCTGTGTAATTTGCTACAGTATTTCACTCCAATTATCATTTAACTTTGCTATTATTTTGTCCTCTTCTCTGAAACTTTCCTCATTGGTGCATCCCCCCCCCCCCTTCAAATTATTTACAACCATTATTTTTTTATTCTACCAAGAAATGTGTTCCAGCCTTATTTAGTATTGGGGGAAACAGGATAAATGCCTGTTTGCACCGTTCTTCCAAGAAATGCACATTCTTCTGCACTAACCAAAATATATTTTCAGCCGGTCATATATTGTATATTGCTGGAATCAAATTATGCAGTGAACATATCAATTATCATTACACTAGACAACCATTTCCCTGAGGATACAGCTTCCTTTTTCAATTAAGTACTGCGCAGCACTTAATTGCCACAGAATTAAAATATATTTTCTGCCAAAAATATACATGAATCAAAGCACTGTGGCGAATAGATCACAGAAGTTGTGCAAAGGTACACTCTCCTAATCATTGACTCAGCAAAGTTTGTGCAGTTAATATTAGGTTTCTGTCTAAAACCCCCAATTACAGATGATCAGCCATACGATTGCTTGCTTTATTTCCAATATTTATAGCTTCTGTCAGATTTCCAGTTCCTGCAGGGTTTTGAATTTTCTTATACCTGTCCTAACAAAAAATAAATAAAAATCAGCATTCCCTAATAGTTTTATAACGTCAACCAAATTATTTTTTAGAAGAAAACATCTCTTCTGATGGCATCAGTTGTTGTCTATACTGCTTGCCCAGGCAATGCTGAGGCATTTTCTTGAATCATTGTAGTCTGTGAAATGGAGGTGCTAATAAATAGCAGGTATAAGTATTCCTATCCTGTGACAAAGAACCATGATGATACGTATACAAGTCAATAATGATTTGTTCTTGTATTGTGCCTTTCACATCCTATGTGGCCCATAGAGGATTATTAAACAAAATTTGACAGTAAGTCACATAAGAAGAATGTGAACTGTCTGACCTGGTGTTTCAGCGTGCTCCAGGCACAGTCTCCCTAGGAGATGCCTTGTGCAATGAATACCTGTCCAACAATCCCCAGACAAAATCCAAGACTCCATCTAAACACATAGAGCATTTCTTACAAGAAAAAGGTACAGATAAAAATAAATGGGTACAATTTATAAATGTGTTACAGAGTGATAATTGCAAACAGAGCAAAGTTCAGAATTTAAGCTCTAGGATTTTTAACTTTTAGAAGGGAGAGCAACACAGAAAAGGAGGAAAGTCTGTTATTAAAGGCAGTAGACAGAAAAGATCTTGGTTCAGAAAATCAAGAAATAGGATCAATTTACAGAAACTGAAAAACAGACATGGATATGGAGATGGTGGATGCACTGGCTGTTATCAAAAATTCCATTGATCCTTGAATAGTTCCCACAATCATAGGTAAGCAAATGTAATGCCTCTGTTTAAGAAAGGAAGGAGAGAATAAATGGGGAATTTACAGACTCAGCCTGTCACCAACTGTAAGGAAAATGCTAGAATCTATTATTAAGGAAGTGGTAGGAAGCACTTAGAAAGTAATAACAGGCTAGGGCAGAGTAAACATGGATTTCTGAAAGTGGAAATTAGATTTGTCCAACCTGTTAATGTTTTTGAAATTGTAACTGGCAGAATATTTAAAGGAGAATCTTGCAATGATGTGGTGTTCACAGATTCACAGGGCGGCACGGTAGCGCAGCGGTAGAGTTGCTGCTTTACAGCGAATGCAGCGCCGGAGACTCAGGTTCGATCCTGACTACGGGTGCTGTACTGTAAGGAGTTTGTACGTTCTCCCCGTGACCTGCGTGGGTTTTCTCCGAGATCTTCGGTTTCCTCCCACACTCCAAAGACGTACAGGTATGTAGGTTAATTGACTGGGTAAATGTAAAAATTGTCCCTAGTGTGTGTAGGATAGTGTTAATAGTGTTAGTGTGCGGGGATCGCTGGGCGGCGTGGACTTGGTGGGCCGAAAAGGCCTGTTTCCGCGCTGTATATATGAAATGAAAAAAAATGAAATTAATGGACAGATATTGGGAATTTCTTATCTATTAAGCTATGGAGGCTTAGTTACTGAGAAGATACAAGGAAACAATCAATAGATTTTTTTAAATATGAAAGGAGTCCAGGAATATAGAGCAAGTCAGAAAAGTGGTAGTAGGTCAAAGTTCAGTTGTGATTTTATAAAATAGCAGAATGGATTTGAGGGGCCAAATGACATACTCCTGCTTCTGTCTCTTGTGTTCTTATTTTCCAGCATGGATAGAAATTGGGAACCAAGAGGTCCAGAATAGTGTGACACAAGATGCAGTTGCTGGAGTCTGGAGTAAAATTGGGTATCAATTATGTGCTTCACACAAATGTCACAGACCAGATGCCACAGTGCCAATAACATCTGTTTTATGTCCTGGGTTATTCTATGACAATGTTGAACTTGATGGGGAAAGTAGTGTTGTAGCAGAGACCTCTGCTGGATTGATAGGAAGCTTAAGAATATTAGATACAGTTATCCTTTCCCATTCCCTGCCTTCCACTGAGAAAAGCTAGCACTCTCAAGTCCATTTGCACCTCTGATTTCTGAATCGTCTCCCTATTTAGAAAATAATCTATGCCTTTGTTCCGACTACCAAACTGCATGACCACACACTTTGCTACGCTGTATTCAATCTGCCACTTCTTCGCCCACTCGCCCAACCTGTCCAAGTCCTTCTGCAGACATCCTGCTTCCTCTACATTACCTGGTTCTCCATCTATCTTTATATCATCCGCAAACATGGCCACAAAGCCTTCAATTCCATCATCCAAATCATTGATATACAACGTGAAGAGTAGCGTTCCCTACACCGATCCCTGCGGAATACCACTAGTCACTGGCAGCCAACCATGAAAAGCCCCTTTATTCCCACTCTTTGCCTTCTGCCATTCAGCTAATCTATCCCTTGAATACCATGGGCTCTTATCTTCTTTAGCAGCCTCACGTGTGGGACCTTATCAAAGACCTTTTAAAAATGCAGGTAAACAACATCCACTGACTGTCCTTAGTCTATCCTCCTATTTACTTCCTCAAAGAATTCCAATTGATTTGTCAGGCAACATCTCCCTTTCACAAACCATGCTGACTTTGGCCTATTTTATCATGGGCTTCTAAGTACTTGGAAACCTCAGCCTTAATAATGGACTCTAAAATTTTACCAACTGCTGAAGTCAGGCTAACTGGCCTGTAGTCTCCCTTCTTTTGCTTCTCTCCTTTCTTGAACAGCAGAGTGACATTTGCAATTTTCCAGTCCTCTGGAACCATTACTGACTCTAGTGATGATTGAAAGATCACCACTAATGCCTCCACAATCTCTAAAGCCAACTCTTTCAGAACCCTGGGGTGTAGTCTATCTGTCCACCTTCAGCTTCCCAAGCACCTTCTCCTTAGTAATAGAAACTCCACTAATTTCTGCCCCCGACTCTTGAATTTCAGGCAGGTTGCTGCTGTCTTCTGCTGTGAAGACTGACGCAAAAAACTTATTCAATTCACCTGTTTATTCCCCATTACCACTTCTCCAGCATCATTTTAGATTTAGATTTTAGATTTAGAGATACAGCGCGGAAACAGGCCCCTTTGGCCTACCAAGTCCGTGCCGCCCAGCGATCCCCGCACATTAACACTATCCTACACACACTAGGGACAATTTTTTTTACATTTACCCAGTCAATTAACCTACATACCTGTACATCTTTGGAGTGTGGGAGGAAACCGAAGATCTCGGAGAAAACCCACGCAGGTCACGGGTAGAACGTACAAACTCCGTACAGACGGCGCCCGTAGTCAGGATCGAACCTGAGGCTCCGGCGCTGCATTCGCTGTAAGGAAGCAACTCTACCGCTGCGCCACTTTTCCAGTGGTCCAACATCCATTCTTGCCTCTCTTTATATATCTGAAGAAACTTTTACTATCCTCTTTTATATTATTGGCGAGCTTACCTTCATATTTCATCTTTTCTTCCCATATTGCCTTTTTAGTTACCTTCTGTTGGTTTTTAAAAACTTCCCAATCCTCTATCTTCTCGCTAATCTTTGCAATATTATATGCTTTCTCTTTAGTTTTATGCTGTCTTTGACTTTCTTTGTCAGCCACAGTCGCCTCATTCTCCCCTTAGAATCTTTCTTCCACGTTGGGATGAAAAGGTCCTGCGTCTTCCAAATTAGTCCCAGAAATTTCCGCCATTGCAGCTCCACCTTTATTCCTGCTAGGGGTTTTTGCCAATCAACTTTAGCCAGTTTCTCCCTCATGCCTCTGCAGTTAACTTTACTCAACTGTAATACCAATACATCTAATTTCATCTTCTCCCTCTCAAACTGCAGGTTAAATTTTATTATATTATGGTCATTACCTGCTAGGTGATTCCTTTACCTTAAGCTCCTTAATTAAATCTGATTTGTTACACAAGTGTTTCTATGCTGTATTAGTCTAAGAAGGTACAGGAGTTTGAAAACCAATATCTCCAGGTTCAAGAACAGCTTTTTCCCCAACAATTATCAGGCTTTTGAACATTAAAAATGAACTAAATTTCAAACGACAAACTCTCTTGGTTGCACTGGGAACCTTGCACCAGGAATTCCATAAACCTATCACCTTCTATGTGGAAAAAGTTGGCCCTCAGGTTTCTATTAAATCTTTCCCCTCATACCTTAAACCTATGTTTGATTCCCCAACTCTGGGTAAAAGACTCTGCATCCAGAACCAGGGGCCACAGTTTAAGAATAAGGGGTAGGCCATTTAGAACAGAGATGAGGAAAAACGTTTTCACTCAGAGAGTTGTAAATCTGAGGAATTCTCTGCCTCAGAAGGCAGTGGAGGCCAATTCTCTGGATGCTTTCAAGAGAGAGTTAGATAGAGCTCTTAATGAGTCAGGGGGTATGGGAGAGGGCAGGAACGGGGTACTGATGGCGGTGCTGGCTCGAAGGGCCGAATGTCCTACTCAATAGTCAATAGTCAATAGTCGTTTATTTGTCACATACACATAAATGTGTAGTGAAATGAAACATTACCCGCAGTTGAACAATAAGACCAATAAGAATAATCAATAAAAATGCAATAAAACACACAATCACAAACTAACACCAAACAAAAAGAAACATCCATCACTGTGAGTCTCCTCCAGTCCCTCCTCACTGTGATGGAAGGCCACAATGTTTTTTCTCTTCCCCTGCCGTCTTGTCCCGCGGTCAGGCTGTTGTCGTTGCCACGTCGGGGCGGTCGTGGCTCCCGACATTGAAGCCCCCGCTGGGCGGTGAAAATCCCGCGGCCTATTCCAGGCCGCGCCGGACGGTGAAAGGTCCGCGGCGGGCCGACCCAAGCCCCGCGATTCGGGGCGGGCGAACACACTGCCTCTGCCGCTGCTCCCGATGTTGGCCCCCACCCAGGGGCCTGTGGGCTTCCGACGTCCACGCGGCCCGCGCCGGAGCCTCCGGAGACGAGTTGCAGCCGCTCCCGCAGCATCCGAAGGCGGCCAGCGCCGCAGGTGGTGAGTCCAGGCCACGGGCTCTGCGAACCAGAGCCCCAGGTGGTCCCAGGTGCATGGCCGGTGGTAAGCCGCAACGGGAACGGAGACACGACACAGAAACAAAGGTCGCGTCTCCGTTCGGGAGAGAGAATTTTACAGTTCCCGTTCCCTCTCCACCCCTCCCACCCCCACCCCCACCCCCCCCCCCCAAACATAACATACAAACCCTACATCATATTAAAACTACAATTCAGACAAAAAACACAAAAGACAGACGGACTGCAGGCAAGCCGCAGTTGCGACGGCAGCGCTGGCTACTCCTGCACCTATATTCATCCTATTTAATCCCTTCATGATCTTGACATAAGATCTATCTCAATTAAATCTCTGGATAGCCAGACATTGCCGCCTTTTTAGAATAGAGTTCAACAACTGGTCAGGATCTAAACATTTTTTGGAAAAAAAATCCCTCCATTTTTCTCAGAACTTCAGGAATTGATCCTGAAATGGCACCCACCTATCCGCACATTCCACCACTGGTTGTGGCATGCCATCACAAATGATCTGATTGTCCACAGAAGCTAGGAGTTGAGTCCTTCATCCACCTACACCTATAAGCCACTGTAGGATTGCTAAACACTGCCTACCTCTATCTCCAAGGCTGTAGCTGATGGCCATTACACAGGCAATGATAAGCTTGATGTTACGTATATGTTTCTTCTCGAATATTAAAGCCTAAATATGCGATAGTTGTGAGCACTGTCTTCCTTATTTTGTGGTGGGATTCTGCACTAATTTTGGAGCAGCTTGCATCTGTTAGTCACAATATCTCTGGTAAATGATAAACTGATGGTTATTTTTCTTTTATCAGAGATGGCTGTATCTGTCCTAATAGTTTAACCCTCAAGAGTATTCTTTTTCTATGCAAAGAGTGCCTCCAAGTGACATTTGGAAACAGTGTCAAAACTTACTAAATATTTGAACACTTTTACTAAATGGAAGTTTAAGATATCCTGTCTGTTAGCCCACAACTGCAATAAATATAGGACAGAAACACAAAAGATTGCAAATTCTTGAATCTTGAGCAAAAACTAACTGCTGGAGGAACTCGGCAGGCCTGGCAACATCTGTGGAAATGGACAGGCAACATTTCAGGTTGGGACCCTTCTTTGCAGTCTCGGAAAAAGGGTCCCAAATTAAAACATCATTTGTCAATTTCCCTCCACTGATGCTGCCTGGCTGTTTATTTTTTAATGTAATATATATACATTTAAAATGTTCCTTAAAAACCCACAAAAGCATAATCAAATTTTAAATAAGTATGTGATTTTGTGTTACCCTATTTTCTTTATTATATTGAGAGCAAAAGTGAACAGTGGGTAAAGGAAGAAATATCAACCAATTTTTCTTTCTTGTTTTTGTCAGATATTCCTTCACTGCTGTTAACATTCAGAATAAAGCACAATGCTAAATGTCTGGGAAAGAACTGCAGATGTGGGTTTAAATTGAAGATAAACACAAAATGCTGGAGTAACTCAGCGCGAAAGGCAACATCTCTGGAGAGAAGGAATGTGTGACGTTTCGGGTCGAGACCCTTCTTCAGCCGAAGAAGTGACCCGAAACGTCACCCATTTCTTCTCTCCAGAGATGCTGCCTGTTTCGCTGAGTTAAAGGGCCTGTCCCACTTAGGCGATTTTTTAGGCGACTGCCGGCGACTGTCAAAGTCGTAGCAGATCGCTAACATTTTCTTTTACCCTACGACAATCACCACGACAATGCCGAGTCAGAGCGATACAAGTTACTTTTTTTGTGAAACTAGCACCTGGCTAAGAGATTACACCGTCTTCGGAAACATCGTGAAATTCCCACGCTTATCAATGCTTCTCCGGCATCCTAATTTTCACTGAAATCACTGACAAATCTGTCATTACTTGAGAGTTTTGAAATATAACATCTTGCCCGGGTTACTTGAAAACCAAGCTTCACTATAACAAGGCATAAACTGGATTGACTTCCAGTTTACTATTAGCAGTATTAAGCAATTTAATTTTAAACGTGGTTAAATGGATTTTTGTGCGAGTGTGGGCATTCTATGAAAATGTATGGGAGAAGCATATCTGGTTTCTGGGTTGCATATCTGGGTTGGGAGCCTACTTTAAATGTAACCGCTGATGGCCATAAACATCGCAAAATTCCCACGCTTACCTGACCGTCAAACTGTTGCCTCCAATCTACCTGTCAAATGGCCTGACAGTAAATAAATTGGTTAAACACAAGTATTTTATGGTATCTTCAAATGACTTTACGTAATTTAATATTACGTGCTTCTAAATGCATCTGCGACAACCTAGCAAACCTGGGGACAGCATGCGACAGCACCCGCAATAAGCAACGATACCTGGCAACAAGCCAGCTGTCGCCGAGAAAGTTTAATCCGGTTAATTTCTCAGCGACGCGCCTAGATCCACTACGATTCTATGAAGACTCCTCACGATCATGCCTGCGACACCCCGGCGAACTGTCGGCGACAGTGGGATAGGCCCTTTACTCCAGCATTTTGTGTCTACCTTCGTGCTAAATGTCTAAACCAGAATAACATTATAATGCCAGCAAATTATTTATATTAAGTGGGTAACCCAAGTATATAACTATGCTTATTTGTGGATAATAGAATTGAATAATTGCATTTAACAAAGCAAAGGAAAAAGTAATAATCCTTTTATAGCTTAAAATAGAATTCTAATTTTCAAAACCTTATCTACAAACTGCATGACAGCTTATGAAGAAAGTAAATTAAGTCTATAATCTTCAGCTAACAAAATGATTTAATTATTATGCCACACTTCCAAGATAGCATGGGGAATTAGATTTATCATCTTCGAAATGCTGCTTCAATGAAGCTTATTTCACAGTTGTCAGAACAATTTAAACCTTTTCTCTGACTGACTGAAAATTACCTACATATATTTTAGACTGAGATGTCGTTCTATAGAGTTTTGGATCAATTCACTTCCCTTGCGTGTCAGTTTCAAATTGTGACATGAGGCAAAGGGAATTGGGATCTTTGCCATCACACAATGAATGTGAAATTGAGCTTTTGGTGTAAGTGAGGTTTTGAAGCAGCATTAGTCATTGCACATTTCTTGCATGGATCCATTCAGGCTGGTGCTCCAGTTCATTATGATTATTATATTGGTGTCTGGGCAACCATTATCTTGAACAGTGATCCAGTGCTTGGAATTCATGGGGAAAATGCCCAAAACTCTGCAATCAGCATTTCCCCCCACCCCCCCACCCCCACCCCAAAACTAGTAATGAACTTGAGATGGTTCTTCCCTTGCTTTTTCTCAACTATTCTCCAGATTCAATCCCCTCCAGGAGTCTCATGCTGATGTGTAATGTTGCAGCAATTTTTTTAACACACACATTAAGGAATCTGATAAAACAGCATGGGTCAAGTTTGACCTGATGCAGGAGCTGAATGGAGAAGAAAGATTCCAAGAGAAATGTTACTTTGCGATTTTTTAAATTGTTTTAATTTAAATGTTTAAAATTTCTATTTTTCAAAACAAAAGTAAATATTCTTGAATAGTTTTGAAATACTTTTTGTATGTTTACAACTGCACCGTATGTGATGGGATACCAGACCGAATGCTTTGTCATAGAGTCTTCCAGCATGGAAACAGGCTCCTCGACCCAACTTGCCACACTGGCCAACATGTCCGATCTACACTAGTCCCACCTGCCTGCATTTGGCCCATATTCTACTAAACCTATCCTATCCATGAGCCTATCCAAATGATTCTTGAATGTTGCAATAGTTTCTACCTCAGCTACCTCCTCCAGCAGCTCGTTCGACACACCTACCATATCTGAAAAAGATACCCCTCGGGTCCCGATTAAATATCTCACCCCTCACCTTAAACCTATGACCTCTCAATTCCCCTACTCTGGGCAAGAGACTCTGTGCATTTGCCCAATTTATTCCTCTCATGATTTTGTATACATCTATAAAATCACCCCTCATCCTCCTGCGCTCCAAAGAATAGAGTCCTACTCTACTCAACCTCCCTCTATAGCTCAGGCCATCGAGTCGTGGCAACATCTTCGTAAATCTTCTCTGCACCCTTTCCAGCTTGATAACATCTTTCCTATAACATGGTGCCCAAAATTGAACAAAATACTTTAAGTGTGACCTCACCAACATCTTATACGACTGCAATATGACCTCCTAACTGCTATAACATTTTGACTGATGAAGGCCAATGTGCCAAAAGTCATTTTGATCACCCTTTCTACCTGTGATGCCATTTTCAATTAACTATATACTAGTACGCCTAGATCCCTCTGTTCTACAACACTCCCCAGAGTCCTACTGTTTACTGTGTCGGTTCTGCCCATGTTAGTGCTCCCAAACTGCAACGCCTCACAATTTTCTGTATTAAATTCCATCAACCATTCCTCAATCGACTGCCCAACCGATCAAGATCCTGCTGCAATTTATCACAACCATCTTTTCTATTTCCAATACCACCCACTCTTGTGACATCTGTAAACTTGCTAACCATAACAATGGATACATGACATTGAGAATGAAGCCAGCTCCAAGTTGCAAGACCTTGTGAGATCTGCACCAAATGTACCAAATTTTCATATGGCAATTGCAAATTTCATCTATTAAAGTGAGCATGCATTTTTTTGAAGGATAATCCCAATTAAATTTGATTCAAAGGAAATTTGCACTTGTCAGTGAATGTCAACATGTGGTTAACAAATGTAGAAGCAAGGAACTGAAGATGCTACTTTACAAAAAAGGACACAAAGTGCTGGAGTAGCTCAGCCAAGCAGGCAGCATCTCTGGAGAACATGGAGAGGTGATGTTTTGGGTTGGGACTCCTCTTCAATCATCTGAAGAAGAGTCCTGACCCAAAACATCACCTATCCATATTTTCCAGAGATGTTGCCTGACCTGCTGAGTTACTCCAGCAATTATGTCCTTCCTACTCAATTGTGTCCTTTTGTTGTGATTAACAATGCTTTGATAAATAGCTTTATCAAAAATAAAAGATGATTTCTCCAAATAAGTTTATTGCCTTTTTCTAAGCAGACTTGAATTAATAGTGTAAAAAGTAAGGATGTGGTCTTTCATCAGTCTGAACATATGCTGAGTGATCATGAGTATCATTCATCAATTCTTTGCATTTCTTCTGTACAATACATCTACCAAACCTATGGGAATTGAGCTTTATTTAACAAAGTGGATTTATGAGACCACTCTGTACAAATCGAAGGTAGACACAAAATGCTGGAGGAACTTCGGGTCAACCCGAAACGTCACCCATTCCTTCTCTCCAGAGATGCTGCCTGTCCTGCTGAGTTACTCCAGCATTTTGTGTCTATCTTTGATTTAAACCAGCATTTGCAGTTCCTTCCTACACACTCCATACAAATCATTTGATTAGATGCTGTTATCTATATGACCAGTAGCAAAATACTTCAATTTTATAGGTTGCATTCAGGATATTGGGTCAACGAATGGTGCAATTGGAGATAGGGGTGGAAACATGACCATATCTGGTTCAAGACCAAAACCATGAACAATAGCAGTGAGATCATTCAGTAATTCCCTTTCTTCCCCTACATCCTGAATCTATGGAAAACTATGGAATGCAATTATAGTAAAAAATAAATAACAATAAAGCAATGTAAAAATATTATTTATTTCTGAGCTCTCATGATTCCGTGTACCCCGAAGGACTCTGGGGCATACCCATATTTTTTTTTAACTGATACAGCTATCTCAATAAGTGAAACTTCCCCAGATTGGCTGGTGCTTTCATGCTTAATATAAAAATGAAACTCTATAATACTAGCTGCATGATCTCTTGACATTGACCAAAGTTTCACAATTTCACAGAACAAGTTTACGTGCTTGGTTTAAAAAAAAATCCTTTAACTATAATGGTGTAACTACCGCCTGGAGTTTTAATAAGCCACAAAATGTAACAGTTGTTGTTAATGAAAATAATTTGACATGACTCTGTGGGAAGCCACAAATTAGCTTTGCATAATTCTCAGATGAAAATATCAGTTGCTGAATTTGCATTGCAGGTCACTCTACACTAATACTATAGTTGTGTTTTGAGCAAACGTTTGGTTATAGAAAAACAATTATGTTAATGGGGAAAAGGGGCTCGGGGCTCTAGGGTTTCAGACTTGCAACAAAGTTGCAAAGTAACAAAGTTTATTTCCCTGCAGGATTTTCAAAAATAAGTCTTTTTAATAGCTTCAAGTTTACTTGTTACTGCAAGCTAAAAATACTAAAGGCTCTGCATTACACAATTTAAGAGTCTATCATTGCACACCTCTCAATAGAAGCAATTCCTTGTCAATTTTAATGAAAACTGACAGGCTATGTTCTTCAGAGACAATGGTGTCTGATTACTGCGGGGAGGCTACAAAGAAACAGTTTTAAGGGCGTGTCCCACTTAGGCGATTTTAAGGCGACTAGGCGTTCGCCGGGGTGTCGCGGGCATGATCATGAGGAGTCTTCCAAAAATCATAGTGGATCTCGGCGCGTCGCTGAGAAATCATCCGGTTTGAAATTTCTCAGCGACAGCTGGCTTGTCGGCAGGTATCGTTGCTTATTGCGGGCGCTGTCGCATGCTCTACCCAGGTTTGATAGGTTCTCAGATGCATTTAGAAGCACATAATATTAAAATAAGTCATTTCAAAATACCATAAAATACTTGTGTTTAACCAATTTATTCACCGTCAGGACATTTGACAGGTAGATTGGAGGCGACAGTTTGACGGTCAGGTAAGCGTGGGAATTTTTGCGATGTTTATGGCCATCAGCCATTGCATTTAATGTGGGCTCCAAACCTTGATATGCAACCCAGAAACCAGATATGCATCTCCTGTACAGTTTCAAAGAATGCCCACACACTTTTCACAAAAAAACACTCAACCACTTTTAAAATTGATTTTTTAAATACACCTATTAGTAAACTGGAAGTAAATCCAGTTTATTCCTTGTTATAGTGAAGCTTGGTTTTCAAGTAACTGAGGCAAGATGTTTTATTTCAAAACTCTCAAGTACTCACCAACTTGTCAGTGATTTCGGCGAAAATCAGGACGCCGGAGAAGCATTGACAGCATGGGAATTTCACGATGTTTATGGCCATCAGCCATTACATTTAAAGTGGGCTCCAAACCCAGATATGCAACCCAAAAACCAGATATGCATCTCCCTTACATTTTCAAAGAATGCTCACACACTTTTCACAAAAATCCACTCAACCACTTTTTAATTTTTTTATTTTTAATACAGCTATTAATAAACTGGAAGTAAACCCAATTTATGCCTTGTTACCGTGAAGCTTGGTTTTCAAGTAACCCGGGCAAGATGTTATAGTTCAAAACTCTCAAGTATTTACCGACTTGTCAGTGATTTCAGCGAAAATCAGGACGCCAGAGAAGCATTGACAGCGTGGGAATTTTCGCGATGTTTCCGAAGATGGTGTAATCTCGACCTGACTCGGCATTGTCGTGGTCATTGTGGTCGGGTAAAAGAAAATTTTGGCGATCTGCTACGACTTTGACAGTCCCCGGCAGTTGCCAAAAAATCGCCTAAGTGGGACTGGCCCTTTAATTCCTTGGATGCTATTTTTGCAAGCCAGCTTTATTTCTGTTTCTGAATTTCCAAACTAATTTCTAAGTAGTTCTCTATTTCCTGATCAAAATTGCATTATAACCAATTTATTCCACGTAACACAAATAATGTTCTCTAATTCATCAATTGTTATGTTTAGTCCTGGTAAGGAAACACATTCTATAGAACAAGTAGAACTAACTGTGCTTTGATATGTCACAGGAAATTCAAACAAGCATTTCCACAACTAATCTGGCCCATCATTATTTCACTATGTTCATTGTACCAAAGGAAATGAATAACCAGATAGTAATATATATATATATGTAAACATAGAAAATAGGTGCAGGTCTAGGCCATTCGGCCCTTCGAGCCAACACCATCAATATGATCATGGCTGATCATCCAAAATCAGTGCCTTGTTCCTGCTTTTTCCCCATATCCCTTGATTCCGTTGGCCCTAAGAGCTACATCTAACTCTTGATAACATCCAGTGAAATGGCCTCCACTGCCTTCTGTGGCAAAGAATACCACAGATTCACAACTCTCTGGGCAAAAAGGTTTTTCCTCATCTCAGTCCTAAATGGCCTAATCCTTATTCTTAAACTGTGACCCCTGGCTCTGGACTCCCCCAACATGGGGAACATTTTCCTGCATCTAGCCTATCCAATCCCTTATGAATTGTATATGTTTCAAAAGATCCCCTCTCATCCTTCTAAATTTCAGTGAATACAAGCCCAGTTGACCCATTCTTTAATCACATGTCAGGCCTGCCATCCCTGGAATCATCTATTGTATCCATTGTTCCAGATGTCAACTTCTCTACATCGGCGAGACCAAACGCAGGCTCGGCGATCGTTTCGCTCAACACCTTCGCTCAGTGTGCCTTAACCAACCTGATCTCCCGGTGGCTGAGCACTTCAACTCCCCCTCCCAGTCTGACCTTTCTGTCATGGGCCTCCTCCACTGCCATAGTGAGGCCCACCGGAAATTGGCGGAACAGCACCTCATATTTCGCTTGGGCAGCTTATAGCCCAGCGATATGAACATTGACCTCTAACTTTAGATAATTCATCTGTCCCTCTCTTCCCCTCCCCCTTCCCAGTTCTCCCTCTGTCTTCCTGTCATCACCTGTATCCTTTCTTTGTCCCGCCCCCCTGACATCAGTCTGAAAAAGGGTCTCGACCCGAAACATCACCCATTCCTTCTCTCCTAGATGCTGCCTGACCTGCTGAGTTACTCCATAGTGAATCGATACCTTCGATTTGCACCAGCATCTGCAGCTATTTTCCTACACTGGAATTATCCTGGTGAACCTACGCTGCACTCCCTTAATAGCAAGAATGTCCTTCCTCAAATTAGGAGACCAAACGGCACACTATATATATATATATATATATATATGTCTATGTGAAGAAGGGCCAATAAAGGTTTTTTTTTAAAGTTCTGGTATTGAGTGATGATACACAGTCAGTTGGTATTTTTTATTGTTTAACAAGCTAACTTCTGAAAAGAGATTTCTGCATTAGAATTCCATATTGGGATTAAGACTAATAGAGAATAATAAGAATAAAGGCAGAAGAAGAGTACTGACCCGACCCAAAAGGTCACCTATCCATTTTCTCCAGAGATGTTGCCTGACTCGCTGAGTTACTTCAGCGTTTTGTGTCTATCTTTGGTATAAACCAGCATCTGCAGTTCCTTCTTATTACGTTAAGAATAATACAGCTGGGTCTGAAACACATTAGCTAAGGATTTTCTATATTTGCAACTTACATTAGATTGATGAGGCAGCAGGTTAAGGAAATGCATTACTTGTAGCTTTTGTGAGACACTTTTAGTTGGGAATGGGCTAGATTAAAAATCAAGCCATGATTGCAGTGAATAACGGAGCAGTATCTGTGGGGAATATGGGCTACTGCTGCTTTTAGTTCTGACACATGTACAGTATGCTCTGGTGTAACAGCTCTGTCAAAATGCTGAATGCATTATTAAAGTTGATACTGTCAAAATGCTGAATGCATTATTAAAGTTGATACTGTCAAAATACCTTTACTTTTCTTTCCTAAGCCCTTGTATTAATATAGATGTTATGGTATTTACTTGTGCAGTTGCAAGGTTATATAATTCAATCTAATTATTCATAATGCATTAAAGGTTTGAAAGGCTTGAGTTAAGGGCCTGTCCCACTTTAGACGATTTTAAGGCGACTGCCAGCGACTAGGCTGTCACCAACAGTTCGCCGGGTGTCACGGGCATGATCGTGAGGAGTCTTCCAAGAATCGTAGTGGATCTCAGCGTGTCGCTGAGAAATCATCCGGAGTAAAATTTCTCGGCGACAGCTGGCTTGTCGCCAGGTAGCGTTGCTTATTGCGGGCGCTGTCGCCTGCTGTCCCCAGGTTTGCTAGGTTCTCTTAGAAGCATTTAGAAGCACATTACATTAAAATAAGTAAAGTCATTTCAAAATACCATAAAATGCTTGTGTTTAACCAATTTATTTACCGTCAGGCCATTTGACAGGTAGATTGGAGGCGGCAGTTTGATGGTCAGGTAAGCGTGGGAATTTTGCGATGTTTATGACCATCAGCCATTCCATTTAAATTGGGCTCCCAACCCAGATATGCAACCCAGAAACCAGATATGCATCTCCCGTACATTTTCTAAGAATGCCCACACACTTTTCACAAAAATCCACTGAACCACTTTTAAAATTAATTTTTTTAATACAGCTATTAGTAAACTGGAAGTAAATCCAGTTTATGCCTTGTTACAGTGATGCTTGGTTTTTAAGTAACCCATACAAGATGTTATAGTTCAAAACTCTCAAGTACTTACCGACTTGTCAGTGATTTCAGCGAAAATTAGAAGCATTGACTGCATGGGAATTTCGCGATGTTTCCGAAGACGCTGTAATCTCGACCTGACTCGGCAATGTCGTGGTCATTGTCGTCGGGTAAAAGAAGATTTCGGCGATCTGCTATGTCTTTGACAGTCGCCGGCAGTCGCCTTAAAATCGCCTAAAGTGGGACAGGCCCTTTAGATTTAGCTCTTAGGGCTAAAGGAATCAAGGGATATGGGGAAAAAGCAGGAATGGGGTACTGATTTTAGATGATCAGCCATGATCATATTGAATGGTGGTGCTGGCTTGAAGGGCCGAAGGGCCGAATGGCCTACTCCTGCACCTATTTTTCTATGTTTCTAATAACCGTAGTCATACAAAGCAACTATCAAGGTTTCATTATTTAAATTGTGTTCCAATAAATGTATCTTCTGTAGATGTTTGTCAAAAAATTGATTGATGCAACAAAATGGATGATTGAATTTTTTTTGGGCTGCAAATGAGCCAAAGCTTGATTGAAATTTGACCAAGGTCCAATTTAAATGAAATAAAAGTTACAGTGTGCCATTCCCTGGCATTTTGGTAATGAAATAGATTTAGAGTACATCCAGGGTGAGTAAACTGGATTGGTTAGAGGCCAACAATCTGGACGGCTTGGGGCCAAGGGACAGCAATCTTTACTGATGCATTGTTCTTTTGACTTTACTGAACCTGATTTAATTGCTATGAGTCATAAATTGATCAGTAAAGATTTATCCACGAAGTAAAGGTTTAAATTTATGTTGTCTATTTTATGTTCTCAGGAAGTGCCACAGTATGCAGAGCTCTTTTTGAAGGATGGTCGCTGATGTAATGTAGAAAAACATAGTGGCCAATCTTTAAACAATGGAGTATTTAACAGGAACATTTCCATGGTAATCTCATCAATTATTCTTTAACAATCCACACAAAATTGCGTAAAGCACGTTAAATTTCTGTCCTCGTTATGGTGTAAATGTAAAGCATATATAATTTAGCACACCTGCTGTTGCAGGGATGATTTGGGACCGTGTATAAATGTGAAGGTGAGTGAAATGGCTACCACAAAAAATTCAACACTAAAATGCAAATGCTGTAGGAAATGAGAAGTTGTCAAATTACAAACATAGCCAAAGAAAGTAATCAACCATTTAATTGCAATAGTTTGATTCATAACTTGAATATTAATATTAATGGGAGTGCGGTGTTAATTCTGTTAAAATTAAAACAGGATGGTTTAAATAGGAGACCAGTTCTTGTTAGAAATCTTCAAATATTAGTTATTATCCAATGCAGTTTAATAACCTGTTATACTTACACCAAACACTCCACAAGAACATTTTAAAATAGTGATGCTGCTATGTTTCTTTATTCGTGCTGACGGCAGTTATACTTACACAAAACGGAGAGTCCCTCTCTTCCCCTCCCCCTTCCCAGTTCTCCTCCGATATCCTTGCTTTGTCCCGCCCCCTGACATCAGTCTGAAGAAGGGTCTCGACCCGAAACGTCACCCATTCCTTCTCTCCTGAGATGCTGCCTGACCTGCTGAGTTACTCCAGCATTTTGTAAATAAATACCTTCGATTTGTACCAGAATCTGCAGTTATTTTCCTACAAAAGGGAGAGGCAGTCAATTGGCAGCATACAATCATCATTTACAGTAGGTCGAGTGGTTTGAATCCACGAGGGCCTTTGGGAATATAAATTCAAGTAATTAATAAATCTGGAATGAGAAAAGAGACTAATCTCAATAATAGAACCATAGAAACATAGAAAATAGGTGCAGGAGGAGGCCATTCAGCCCTTCGAGCCAGCACCACCATTCATTGGGGCCACAGTTTAAGAATAAGGGGTAGGCCATTTAGAACTGAGATGAGGAAAAACTTTTTCAGTCAGAGAGTTGTGAATCTGTAGAATTCTCTGCCTCAGAAGGCAGTGGAGGCCAATTCTCTGAATGCATTCAAGAGAGAGCTGGATAGAGCTCTTAAGGATAGCGGAGTCAGGGGGTATGGGGAGAAGGCAGGAACGGGGTACTGATTGAGAATGATCAGCCATGATCACATTGAATGGCGGTGCTGGCTCGAAGGGCCGAATCGCCTCCTCCTGCATCTATTGTCTGTTGTCTATTGCCTATTGTGATCATTGCTGATCGTCCCCAATCAATACCCTGTGCCTGCCTTCTCCCCATATCCCTTGATTCCACTAGCCCCTAGAGCTCTACCTAACTCTCTCTTAAATCCATCCAGTGATGGAGATGTGCATTCATTACTGCTAATGAATACACATTCACACACACAAGTTCAGCAAGATATAGAGCTCTAACTGTTTGCTTTTAGGAAGTTGAAAAGTAATTCTGAAGGTTCAAAAATAGGATGTGAATGGAGTGTTGATAAAACATTGAATAAGTGCAATAGAGTTAGAGCACCAAATGAATACTGTTCAAATTCTCCAGCACAGCTTTGTCACCTTAATCTGACTACTTCAACATCCTGGCTTCACCTCCTCCATGGTCAGTAATTATCAGCTCATCTCCCGTCTCCATATTTTGTCAGAAGGCAAACCCAGACATGGTCCAACATGGTAGGCTGGTCAAAAAAGTTAGCGCACATGGCTTGGTAATCCCTGGCAGGAGGAGGATGGTTGGTGGAAGGAATGAGCTGCCAGATGAAGTGGTTGAGGAGGGTATGATTGCACCATTTCAAAGATGTTTGGAGATACATAGATAGGATAGGTTTAGAGGGATAGGGGCCAAATATAGGCAAGTAGGACTGGGTCAGTTTAGCACCTTGGTCGGCATGAGCAAGTTGGGATAAAGGGCCTTTTTCCATGCTGTGTAATACTGACTCTCGAAAATACTACTTCTGCCCTACTTCAAGTGCATCTCATATCCTATACTCTGGAACTTTGCACCACAAAGGTACTCCATCTCTCTCTACTTTCAAAGGTATTTATTCACAAAATGCTGGAGTAACTCAGCAGGTCAGGCAGCATCTCAGGAGAGAAGGAATGGGTGACGTTTCGGGTCGAGACCCTTCTTCTCCTCCTCTCTTCGACGAGAGTTTAGCAACATGCTCTCTTGCTGCACCCCCTCTATGTTCTCCTACTCTCTACTTTCAAGATCTATTTAATATCTATAACATCATTCACCTTAGGTCATTGCCCACTTTGACCTGATCACACTTCTTTAATGCACTTTGACACATTTTGTATCTTAAGGGCATTCTATAAATGCAAATATCCATTATTGCTATCTTGTGCACTGAAGCAGATGCCCATTTTATTAAAGTGTAAGAAAATAACTGCAGATGCTGGTACAAATCGAAGATATTTATTCACAAAATGCTGGAGTAACTCAGCAGGTCAGGCAGCATCTCAGGGGAGAAGGAATGGGCAACGTTTTGGGTCGAGATCCTTCTTCCTTTGCCTGACAACTCCCATGGAGGTAACATTCTGGTGAGATATATTTTGGAGAACAACTTTATAAATGTAAAAAATATTTTAAATGGGCAGCACTTTGGTGCAGCTAGTAGACCTGCTGTCCACAACTCCAGTTGCTTGGCTTCAACCCTGACCTAAGGTGCTCTCTGAGAGAAGTTTATATGTTCTTGTGGTTATATGGGTTTCCCCTGGGGGTGCTCTGGCTTTTTCCAACACTCCAAAGGTATGTTGGTTGATAGATCAATAGGATACTGCATATCACTCTCATCTGCCCAGAGTACAATCAGTGCCTTTTTTAGACAATAGACAATAGACAATAGGTGCAGGAGTAGGCCATTCAGCCCTTCGAGCCAGCACCGCCATTCAATGCGATCATGGCTGATCACTCTCAATCAGTACCCCATTCCTGCCTTCTCCCCATACCCCCTCACTCCGCTATCCTTAAGAGCTCTATCCAGCTCTCTCTTGAAAGCATCCAACGAACTGGCCTCCACTGCCTTCTGAGGCAGAGAATTCCACACCTTCACCACTCTCTGACTGAAAAAGTTCTTCCTCATCTCCGTTCTAAATGGCCTACCCCTTATTCTTAAACTGTGGCCCCTTGTTCTGGACTCCCCCAACATTGGGAACATGTTTCCTGCCTCTAATGTGTCCAATCCCCTAATTATCTTATATGTTTCAATAAGATCCCCCCTCATCCTTCTAAATTCCAGTGTATACAAGCCTAATTGCTCCAGCCTTTCAACATACGACAGTCCCGCCATTCCGGGAATTGACCTAGTGAACCTACGCTGCACGCCCTCAATAGCAAGAATATCCTTCCTCAAATTTGGAGACCAAAACTGCACACAGTACTCCAGGTGCGGTCTCACCAGGGCCCGGTACAACTGTAGAAGGACCTCTTTGCTCCTATACTCAACTCTTGTTATGAAGGCCAACATTCCATTGACTTTCTTCACTGCCTGCTGTACCTGCATGCTTCCTTTCAGTGACTAATGCACTAGGACACCCAGATCTCGTTGAACATCCCCTCTTCCTAACTTGATACCATTCAGATAATAATCTGCCTTTCTATTCTTATTTCCAAAGTGAATAACCTCACACTTATCTACATTAAACTGCATCTGCCATGTATCCGCCCACTCACACAACCTGTCCAAGTCACCCTGCAGCCTTATTGCATCTTCCTCACAATTCACACTACCCCCCAGCTTAGTATCATCTGCAAATTTGCTAATGGTACTTTTAATCCCTTCATCTAAGTCATTAATGTATATCGTAAATAGCTGGGGTCCCAGCACCGAACCTTGCGGTACCCCACTGGTCACTGCCTGCCATTCCGAAAGGGACCCATTTATCCCCACTCTTTGCTTTCTGTCTGTCAACCAATTTTCTATCCATGTCAGTACCCTACCCCCAATACCATGTGCTATAATTTTGCCCACTAATCTCCTATGTGGGACCTTGTCGA
Source organism: Rhinoraja longicauda (assembly GCF_053455715.1). NCBI lineage: Eukaryota > Metazoa > Chordata > Chondrichthyes > Rajiformes > Arhynchobatidae > Rhinoraja > Rhinoraja longicauda. The sequence continues at coordinate 77,817,067 of NC_135953.1, read as the reverse complement.
AGGCTTTCTGAAAGTCGAGGTACACCACATCCACTGACTCTCCCCTGTCAATTTTCCTAGTTACATCCTCAAAAAATTCCAGCATGATTTCCCCTTCGTAAATCCATGCTGACTCGGAATGATCCTGTTACTGCTATCCAAATGCTCAGCAATTTCGCCTTTTATAATTGACTCCAGCATCTTCCCCACCACTGATGTCAGACTAACTGGTCTATAATTACCCGTTTTCTCTCTCCCTCCTTTCTTAAAAAGTGGGATAACATTTGCTATCCTCCAATCCACAGGAACTGATCCTGAATCTATAGAACATTGAAAAATGATCTCCAATGCTTCCACTATTTCTAGAGCCACCTCCTTAAGTACCCTGGGATGCAGACCATCAGGCCCTGGGGATTTATCAGCCTTCAGTCCCATCAGTCTACCCAAAACCATTTCCTGCCTAATGTGGATTTCCTTCAGTTCCTCCATCACCCTAGGTTCTCCGGCCCCTAGAACATTTGGGAGATTGTGTGTATCTTCCTCAGTGAAGACAGATCCAAAGTAACGGTTTAACTCGTCTGCCATTTCTTTGTTCCCCATAATAAATTCCCCTGCTTCTGTCTTCAAGGGACCCACATTTGCCTTGACTATTTTTTTCCTCTTCACGTACCTAAAAAAGCTTTTGCTATCCTCCTTTATATTATTGGCTAGTTTACCCTCGTACCTCATCTTTTCTCCCCGTATTGCCTTTTTAGTTAACTTTTGTTGCTGTTTAAAAGAGTCCCAATCCTCTGTCTTCCCACTCTTCTTTGCTATGTTATACTTCCTCTCCTTAATTTTTATGCTGTCCTTGACTTCCCTTGTCAGCCACAGGTGTCTCTTACTCCCCTTAAGAGTCTTTCCGCATCTTTGGGATAAATTGATCCTGCCACCTCTGCATTATTCCCAGGAATACCTGCCATTGCTGTTCTACCGTCTTCCCTGCTAGGGCCTCCTTCCAGTCAATTTTGGCCAGCTCCTGCCTCATGCCTCTGTAATCCCCTTTGCTATACTGTAATACTGACACTTCCGATTTTCCCTTCTGCCTTTCCATTTGCAGAGTAAAACTTATCATGTTGTGATCACTGCCTCCTAATGGCTCTTTTACCTCTAGTCCCCTTATCAGATCAGGATCATTACACAACACTAAATCCAGAATTGCCTTCTCCCTGGTAGGCTCCAGTACAAGCTGTTCTAAGAATCCATCTCGAAGGCACTCTACAAACTCTCTTTCCTGGGGTCCATTTTCAACCTGATTTTCCCAGTCTACCTGCATGTTGAAATCTCCCATAACCACCGTAGCATTACATTTGTGACACGCCAATTTTATCTCCTGATTCAACTTGCACCCTATGTCGAGGCTACTGTTTGGGGGCCTATAGATAACTCCCATTAGGGTCTTTTTACCCTTACAGTTCCTCATTTCTATCCATACTGATTCAACATCTCCTGATTCTATGTCACCCCTTGCAAGGGAATGAATATCATTCCTTACCAGCAGAGCAACCCCACCCCCTCTGCCCACCTGTCTGTCTTTTCTATACGTTGTGTACCCCTGAATATTCAGTTCCCAGCCCTGGTCCTCTTGTAGCCATGTCTCAGTGATCCCTACAACATCATACTTGCCCATGACTAACTGAGCCTCAAGCTCATCCACTTTATTTTTTATACTATGCGCATTTAAGTACAACACTTTAACTTCTATATTTACCTCCCCTCTCACATCGGTCACAAATGGCCCTGCCCTTAATCTCTTTTCCCCTCTGGAACTTCTGTTCCCATTCTTCCGAGAGTCTTCTGCAATATCTCCTGTATTCCCTTTAACCTCATCTTCATATTCACAATTTGTTAACCCCTCCCCCCCACTACTTAGTTTAAAGCCACAGGTGTCGCACTAGCAAACCTGCCTGCCAGAATGTTTGTCCCCCTGCTGTTAAGATGTAACCCGTCCCTTTTGTACAAGTCACCCCTAGCCCAGAAGAGATCCCAGTGGTCCAGAAATCTAAATCCCTGCTCTCTGCACCAGCCCCTCAGCCATAAATTCATACCCTCTATCTCTCTGTTCCTGGCCTCACCAGCACGAGGTACCGGTAGCAGTCCAGAAATAACCACCTTCGACGTCCTACTTCTCAGTCTTTTTCCTAACTCTCTAAACTCCCGCTGTAGCACCTCCTTCCTCTTCCGCCCGACGTCATTCGTGCCCACGTGCACAACGACTTCAGGTTGATCGCCTTCCCTCACTAGGATTTTCTGAAGCCGGTCCGTGATGTGCTGAACCCTGGCACCAGGGAGGCAACAGACCATCCTCAAGTCCCTCTTGCTGCCACAGAATCTTCTGTCCGTCCCTCGGACGATGGTGTCACCCACCACTACGGCTCTTCCTGACTTCGGTCTCCCCTGTCGAGTATCCTTGCCAACAGGTCCGCCACTCGGACTGGAAAAGTCTTCTGCCCCGACAGTTCCCAAGAGGGTATACCTATTTGCAATAGGCACAGCCACTGGGGTCTCCTGTAGTCCACGTCCACTCCCCCCTGAAACAGTCTCCCACCTTCGCTCGACCTGGATCCTTGGCGTGACAGCCTCACAATAGGTCCTGTCGAGGAAACTCTCGCATTCCCGGATGGCCCTGAGGTCATCCAACTGCCTCTCCAACTCCACCACACGTCCATTCAGGAGCTGCACCTGGACACAGTTCTTGCAGGTGTAGCTCCCAGAAGCTCCAGCGACGTCCCTATCTTCCCACACCCTGCAGGAAACACACTGCACCAACTTTTCCGCCATTCGCATTTTAGCATCGGTACTGCTCAAAAAGGTGCTCAACAAGGAGGGTGACCAATCATCTAAGGGAAGGACAGTAATTAGCAGAAGGTTTTGGTGGCCATGTTTGATGTATCCATTAGTAATAAACTCTGAGGGTAGTTGATTGGAATGTAGGAGAATAAACTGGAAAAATGGTTAACACAGACTCATTGGGCTGATATCATTGCTTATGACACAATGATCTTAAAATGGGTGAGATTCCAGGAGGTGCCTGGGATATAAATAAAGGCAATTATAACCCATAGATCCTCTAAAATCCATGAAGTACTCACTTTTTATTAAAGTAGCAGTGAGGAAACTTGAAGTTTCTTTTAGTTTTTACCTTCTCAAGAAGAGAAAAAAATGTTTTAGACCACTTGATATGCACCAGATCTAATTAAATAAAAGGAACAGAGAGAACTCTGTTATCCATTTTAATCATGGTAAGCTGATAACTACGAGTGTCTCATAAAAATTTCACGAGCAAGTGCAAACACTGCTTGGAAAGCAATATAAAGATTCCAACTATGATGAATAGATCAGTTAGTTTAGCTGAAACAATTAAATAAGTATGACATCTTCAAATGACTAGCAATCAGCTACATTGATCCCAATTCTTTCAAAAATTGAGAACAGAAATAAGCCACCAATTTAAATTCACTCATATTTGACAAGGTAGCTAGGTTATTATCTTACTACCCGCGTCAGAACTAAATTGGCAGCAACATCCTTCAGGAGTCTACCTGCTCTTTCAAGGGTGTCTCTACTGATCCAGACGATAGACACAGAAGTCTCCCACCAAGAGCACATGCAGTGCATTTGGTAGCATCAGTAATGCTCAAAACGATGCTCAATAAGCAGGGTTACCAATCAGCTGAGGGCAGAACAGTTGGTGTTAATAAGCAGAAAAAGTGCCCATATTTGGCAGGAAGCCATGCAATTCTGATGGTCTGGAGTTTACTTTTCTGTACTTAATGGTAATGCACAAGGGTACTGGAGAGGAGGTCAGTAATATCTCCTTGTTGGCGTCACAAGTGGAACCTGCGACTTTGTGGATCACATTAATTTGCATTTTACTATTGTTCACAACAAGTCGGTGATTATCATGGATCACTGTTGGTAATAGTGGTATGTTGGTATTGTGATGTGCAATTCCTTTTCTCCACAAAGTTGAGTATTGTGCCTGCCAGTCAGTTTGCAAGTGGAATGTCATGACTATAGATCTTCCCTGGTTTTGATTGCACTTCTGAACGTACTCAGTCGTTGCTACAGCGATGCATCCAACACTTCATACTCAACATTTCCGTCACCTCCAACGTGGTCACACCACCTGTAACATCTTCCCATCTCGACCCCTTTCTGCCTTCCCTCCACAACTCTTTGGTTCACTCATTCCTTCCCACCAAAACCAGCCCCTCCACAGGTACTTTCCCCTGCAAACACGGGAGATGTAACACCTGTTCCTATACTATATTCGTTACCTCCATCCAGGGACTCCAGCATTTCTTCCAGTTGAGACAAAGGTTCACGTCCATCTCCTTTAACCTCATCCACTACATCTGATGTTTTGAATGTGGCCTCCTGTACATTGGCGAGACCAAGCATAGACTCGACGACTGTTTCATGGAACGCTTGCACTTGGCCCGCTATGGCCGACTGGATCTCCTGGTTTACTTTAGACCGTAGACATTTATACAGTATGGAAACAGGCACTTCGGCCCACCAAGTTCATGCCAACCAACGATCACCCCATACACTAGCACTATCCTACACACTACGGACAAATTACAGAAGCCAATTTACCTACAAACTTGTATGTATTTGGAGTGTGAGAAGAAACCTGAGCACCCAGAGAAAACCCATACGGTCACAGGGAAAACATACAAACTCGATATAGACAGCGTCCGTAGTCTGGATTGAACCCGAGTCTCTGGCGCTGTAAAGTAGCAACTCTACCACTGCACTACTGTGCCGCAATTGCTGTTGCTAACCATTCTAATTCTCATTCCCATTCCCATACTGACCTTTCCTGGGCCTGCTCCATTGCCACAGTGAGGTCACACGCAAATGGGAGTATCAGCCCTCAAATTCCACTTGGGTAGCTTACAACGCAACGGTATGAATATTGAATTCCCAGGTTTTATGTAACTAACCCCCTTTCTCCTCCCCCTCACCCCTCTACCCCAGCTCACAACCTGCAACTCTTCAAACCTCACATCTACTGTTCTTGTCTCTGCCCATCGTTCCAATTATCTTCCTGTCATAACCCCCCTCCCCCTCGCCTGTGTTAACCTGTTTCCTGCCACGCTTTGTTCTTGCCTCTCCCTTTTTCCAGCTTTCTTCTCCTCCCCTACAATCAGTCTGAAGAAAAGTCTCATCCCGAAACATCACCTAGCATTGCTCTCAAGAGATGCTGCCTGACCTGCTGAATTATTCCAGCACGTTGTGTCCTTTTGTATACTAAATACCAGTATCCGCAATTCTTTGTTTCTATGGTTCCAGCTAACATCTCTAATATTGGCCATGAAACTACCTGTTTGTTCAGTAATATACTTAAGGATATCTACTATGCTTGGCCAGTTTGAGCTACACGTAGCTCAAACTGGCCAAGCATAGTAGAGGCATTAGAGTGGTTGACTTACATGGTCTAACAAAATATCCAGTTCTGGATGCTATTAAAGATAGGCAAGAAATGTAGGCCCTATCAACATCATTCACATCCAGTGAATAAATACACAAAATAATTTTACATGTTATCTGCCACAGAAATAGTTTTGGGTGGCACGGTGGCACAGCGGCGGAGTTGCTGTCTTACAGCGCCAGAGACCCTAGTTCGACCCTGACTATGGGTGCTGTCTGTATGGAGTTTGTACGTTCTCCCCGTGATCACATGGGTTTTCTCCGGTTTCCTCCCACACTCCAAAGACGCATCGATTTGTGGGCTAATTGGCTTGGTAAAATTGTAAATTGTCCCTAGTATGTGTAGGATGGTGTTAGTGTATGGGGATCGCTGGTTGGCATGGACTCAGTGGGTCAAAAGGTCTGTTTCCACGCTGTATCACCAAACTAAACTAAAGATGTATTGCTGCATTCTTGTTTCTTAAATTGCATGGATTTATAGTCAGATTTTGCAGGGAAACCTATTATGTATTTGAATTGACAATAATGCAGCACAAGGGTGAAATAAAATATACTCAATGTCAAAGGCTAGTAGAAAACTGCCGTGGGAATCACCACTATAATGGAGAAACCTTCGAAAGCTGGTGTGAAGATATAATTACAGATGAATATAATAATAATAATACATTTTATTTATATAGCGCTTTTCATATACTCAAAGACGCTTTACAGAGATTTTGAGAACATAGGGAAATTAATAAATAGATAAATAAGTAAATAAATAAATGAACAGAGAAAGGAGACAGTAGGTGAGGTGACCTTCAGTGGTTGAAGGCAGTACTGAACAGGTGAGACTTCAGCGATGTTTTGAATGTGGTGAGTGTGGGGGAGTCTCTAACGGTTTGGGGTAGTGAGTTCCATAGGGTGGGAGCAGCGATGGAGAAAGCCCTGTCCCCCCAGGATCTGAGTTTAGTCCGGATGTGGGGGGATAGGAGATTGGCAGCGGCAGAGCGGAGGGTGCAGGTGGGAGTGTGCCTGTGGAGGAGGTCGGTCAGGTAGGATGGGGCCAGGTTATGGAGGGCTTTGTAGGTTATGAGGAGGATTTTGTACTGGATTCTCTGGGGGATGGGGAGCCAGTGGAGTTTATAAAGGACGGGGGTGATATGGTCACGGATCGAGGTGTGTGTGAGTAGACGGGCAGCGGAGTTTTGAATGTATTGAAGTTTATTGATGATTTTTGAGGGTGCGCCATAGAGGAGGCTGTTGCAGTAGTCCAGACGGGAGGTGATGAAGGCGTGGATGAGGGTTTCTGCAGCTGTGGAGGAGAGGGATGGACGGAGACGGGCAATGTTTTTGAGGTGGAAGAAGGCTGTCTTTGTGATGTGTTTGATGTGTTTGTCGAAGGAGAGGGTTTGATCAAGGATGATTCCAAGATTCCGGATGTGAGGTGAGGTGGATACTGGGAGACCATCAATGTTGAGGATGAAGTTTTGGGTGGATTTGGTGAGCATTTTTGGACCAATGATGATGATTTCAGATTTGTTGCAATTGAGTTTGAGGAAGTTTGATTGAAGCCAAGATTTTATTTCAGTAATGCAGTTTGTCAGTGTAGAGTGTGTGGTGGAGGAGATTGACTTGGTGGAGATGAGGAGCTGGATATCATCGGCGAAGCAGTGGAAGTTGAGACCATGACGGCGGATTAATTGACCAAGGGGGAACAGGTAGAGGATGAAGAGGAGGGGGCCAAGGACTGAGCCTTGGGGGACACCTTGGGGGAGGGGAGCGGTGGGGGATTTACAGTTGTTAATGGAGATGAACTGGTGTCTGTCAGAGAGGTAAGATTTAAACCAGGATAGGGCTGTGCCGGTGATGTTAAGGGAGGTTTCAAGTCGGGTGAGGAGAATGGAGTGATTTATGGTGTCAAAGGCGGCGCTGAGGTCAAGTAGGATGAGGATGTTGAGGTTGCCAGCGTCGGAGGAGAGGAGAATGTCGTTTGTGATTTTGAGGAGCGCAGTTTCAGTACAGTGGTTTGAGCGGAATCCAGATTGGAAAGTTTCATACAGGTTATTGGTAGAGAGGTGGTATTTTAGTTGGGAAGCTACAGCACGTTCCAAAACTTTGGACAGAAAGGGTAGGTTGGAGATTGGTCTGAAGTTGTTTGGGGTGTCAGGGTTTAGACCAGGTTTTTTCAGAATGGGGGTGACAGCAGCGATTTTGAGGGATGGCGGGACGATGCCAGTGGACAGGGAGGAGTTTATTGTTGCAGTGATAAGTGGAGAGAGAGCAGGAAGGCAGGCCTTGACAAAGCTGGAGGGGATGGGGTCCAGAGAGCAGGTGGCAGTTTTTATTCCTGTGAAGAGGTCAGAGAGGTCGGTGGTGGAGATTGGGGAGAACTGAGGCAGGGGCTGACAGGATAAGGGGGGGCAGGTGGTTTGAGGGGGAGCAGGTGCGTTGGTGGTTAAGGTGCTGTAGATGTTGTCTATTTTGCTTTGGAAGAATGAAAGGAAAGTGGTGCATTTGTCAACTGTGAATGATTGGGAGATGGTGTCCAGGGGGCTGAGGAGTTTGTTTATTGTAGAGAAGAGTGTTTTGGGGTTTCCGGAGCCAGAGTGAATTATTTGAGAGTAGTAGGTGGAGTGGGCATGGGAGAGGGCATCTTTATAGTGCTGTATGTGGTCTTTGTAGGCTTGGGAGTGAATTGTGAGACCTGTTTTGTTGCGGAGTCTTTCAAGTTGACGGGCATGAGTTTTCATCACGCGGAGTTCAGGGGTAAACCAGGGAGCAGAGTGGGTGAAGGAAACTGTTTTGGTTTTTATAGGTGCAAGCTGGTCGAGGCAGGAGGAGAGAGTGCGGTTGTAGTAGTCAGTGAGGTCAGAGGGGCTGTGGAGGTCAACGAAGGGAGAGGCGGACATTATTTCAGAGAGGGAGGATGAGAGCGAGGTAGGTGAAACAGAGTTCAGCTTGCGGAAGTTTATTTTGCGTTTTTGCTTTGGAGCTGGGGTGGGAATGTTGACGGACATGGTGATGGCTAAGTGATCAGAGAGGGTGGGGTCGGAGCCAGAGAGGTGATGTAGATTTAGTCCAGTGGAGCAGACAAGGTCCAGAATGTGCCCACGGTTATGGGTGGGAAAATTTACGTGTTGAGTGAGGTTAAAGCAGTTGAGTATTTCAGTGAAGTCAGCGGTTATTGTGGAGTCAGTGGAGTCCATGTGGATGTTGAAATCACCGAGGAGGAGGATTGAGGGGGAGAGAGAACAGAACTGGGTCAGAAAGTCAGAGAAGTCAGAAAGGAATGATGGGTGTGGTTTGGGAGGGCGGTAGACAACTGCCATGACTAATTTTGTGTGGCCAGAGAGTTTGAAAGCCAGGTGTTCAAATGACGGAGCAGATGAGATGGAGATGAGAGATGGAGATATAGGTTTGCCATTTGCAGCATAGTTCTGTTTTTGCATTAAAACATTTTTCATTCCTAATTGAAGTATGCCTTCAATATCACAGATATTAGAATGATAGAATTTCATGAGGTGCATCCTTTGTTCATGTTGAATGATTGTCTTGAAGGTCAACACTGATGTTAGATTTCAAGAACGCATTAAATAAACAGGCTATATTCCTGCAACAATTGCCCAACCTTATGTTGTAATAATTTAGGCAATTATTTCAGAGTTCCTGCCAGCCACACAGTATTACAGCAGGTCATTGAGAATTTTCCTTTGTATACTTTTGAAAATTTCTGAAACTCCGACTGCATTTTGACATCCATAATTGCCATGGATGAATAGTGACCACAGTAAATTATAGATTTATCACTTGCTATGGAAAAACAAATCATAGAAAATCACAACACACAAACACTCTCGGAAGCCACCTTGCCAATTCCTCTCAGAAACATCAACATCTCAGAGAGTATATTCCATTCCATTCCTTCTTCAGACCATTCCCTTGTCCAAAGCTGCACTGTTGCCAGGGCAAATACAACTCTCAAGAGATAAATAATACAAAACAACGAAGTGTTAGAAGAGAATGCTGATCCCAATGTAAAAAGATGAGGAGTCAATTACTGCAGGATGCAGCTGGGATAAGAATTAAAGTCTGCTCTGTATGAGTGGATGTGAGCATAACGAGATCAAGGGGTACAGATCGGAGTTAATGAATACATCAGATGATATGATTGTTGATAGGATAAATACTTCAGGAATTGTCAGATGAGAGGAAATGTGGTGAAAATACCTTTGTTATGCACTGGTCTAATAAACCACAATAACTCTGTGTACTAAATCTCCTCGCAATAGCTGGTTAATCAGTTTATTTGTGTTGTTTTTATTTCTCAGTGATATGTACATTTGTTGAGATTATTAATCTATCTTTCTAATATATTGGCAGAATTTGTCTACTGGTGAATCCTTTTAAATATAATTTCACAATCAATTTTAGCATCCGTATTGGCTATTTTCGTGGCATTTAGCTCAAGGCACTAATTTTGTTTTGAATCTGTCATTCTTGAAATGTGAATTAAATATTGTCATATTTTGTTCACTTTTCCCCAAAGGGTGCTTTACTATACATTTACTAATTCACCTGTCTTGTTTCAGAAGTTAAGATTTAAGTCAGCCTGAACCTTAAATAGATTCATGATATTCTGGTTTAGAAAATTCTCTTCCAATTTATTTTGGGTTGTTTATCTTTTCTAGGGCGTTCTTGATTCAAGCTCCTTAAAGCTATTGTATTACAATTGCGAGAGGCTTTTTATTATTTTATGAATTCTTTTTCCAGTTGACTTATCGCTAATGGGTGCTTTTGTGTTTTATAAACATAGAAACATAGAAAATAGGTGCAGAAGGAGGATATTTGGCCCTTCGAGCCAGCACCACCATTCATTGTGATCATGGCTGATCATCCACAAGTAGTTATCTGTGCCTGCCTTCTCCCCATATCCCTTGATTCCGCTAGCCCCTAAAGCTCTATCTAACTCTCTTTTAAATTCATCCAGTGAATTGGCCTCGACTGCCTTCTGTGGCAGAGAATTCCACAAATTCACAACTCTCTGGGTGGAAAAGATTTTTCTCATCTCAGTTTTAAATGGCCTCCCCTTTATTCTTAAACTGTGGCCCCTGGTTCTGGACTTCCCCAACAATGGGAACATTTTTCCTGCATCTAGCTTGTCCAGTCCTTTCATAATTTTATATGTGTTTTGTTAAAGTGATTTTGTGCTTTGTTATTTCTTTTGTTTTTATCCAACTGGCTACTGTGTTGGTCTTTTCTAAATGCAGGGACCCTGGTATATTTAATTTCCAGCCAAAGTACTGTGCAACCTTAACTTTCCATGGTCAAACGCTTTTGTCTGCTGTTGAGACATTTACCAATTAATTAATTAAGTTACAAACATTCCTTCACTTATTATAAAACAATGCAAAATTGAATTACCAGAATTTTATTCGGGCTCCAAATATAAAATATGAAGGGAGATGATATACTGTAGACTGATTTATATTTCTTGGAATGTAGAGGAATAAGATTTGATCAACCCAATTATTTGAAAGAAATTGATTGGGCAGATACAATCTACTAATTAGTGAATTTACGCAAGGAAATGTTATCTCAGAATCAAAAACAGGCCATTCTGAAGATGTGGATTCAGGGAGTACAGAATTCCATCCCACAAAAATTACTACAGATACTATTTATTTCAATTTACAATTTAAGTCTTAGGTTGGTGCTAAGGTTAGGCAGGTTAGAAATATAGAACCTTGGTCGATGTATGGAGTTAGCATATGTATTTTTCATTACTTTGCCAAATATCAAAACAAAGGCTCGTTGATACATGATCTTGTGAAGTAAATTGGATTAGATTCTGGACAGTATTGATTGATATTGCAAGCATAGATTTTGTTCTTCTACTTCACTGTGACAAACTAAGTAAGATTCATTATCACTGTTGTTTTCATGATGAATCAACTTATTAAAAGAACTTCCAATTTACATACTCAATCCATCTATTTAGCAGATAGTTCATCATCATTTCAGCTATATCTGTCAGTACTCAATGGAATATTTCTTTTAAAAAACTGTTAGAGAGTATATCAGACAATTATTCAAAATATAATGTGAAGATTGTACATTTAATTTAAAATATAGATTTGAAAATGAACTTCATGCTATTTTTTCCTTTTCAGTCCCCAGTCGCAAACAAAACCAATGTATGCATTGCAACAAAAGACTTTTGGGCAAAAAAATCTCACAATGTTTGGCAGGTTTTCCTCTTCAAGTGAGTTATAAATATTGTTGTTTCTTTCTCACTCACATTTAAACTCTACGTTTTCTTAATTTAATACTGTGGAACTGTTCTCAAAACAACAGTCTCATGAAAACAATTCACCTGATTCAAGAATCTGAGACCATGGCACCTGTTAAATTTGGCAAAACACAATCTTGCAGCTGGATAAGTTACTTACTGAACACTTTGCAGTGTCTTGTAAAATAAAATATTTAATCAATATTAGATTAACAACCTTAATTACTTGATTGTGATATGGAATAGTCAAAATGCGTTTCTCTGTGCCACCCCACTAACAAGGTGCATATTGTCTGAAAAATATCGATACACCCATTTATTTTAATGGTTGTAGAAATAATTTAAAACTTTTAAACTTAATTCAGAATGAGGAGCACTTAGCTATTATGCCATGTGTATAATAATAATCTAAGATTACCCCTTGCAATATAAGACTAACTTAAATACAAAATATTTATTAGCATGGATAACAGAGACAAGGGCGAACAAATGTTGATTTTTTTGTGGAAACAGCAGTCAGTTGGATTTTAATGAGGAAACAAGGTTACAAAAGGAAACAAAGGCTGGTTTACCAAAAAAAGACACAGTGCTTAAGTAACTCAACGGCAGCATCTCTGGAGAACATGGATAGGTGACAATTTGAGCCAAAACCTTTCTTCAGACAGACCCATAGAGTTGCATCAGCACCGTGTAACCTTCTTTGGATTTTAATGAGGTTTATCTCAACAGCATTTGCCTTTGGCCTTCCTGTCCCGGGGTGCTATAACCATATAACAACTACAGCACGGAAACAGGCCCGTTCGGCTCTACCAGTCCACGCCGACCACTCTCTCTGACCTAGTCTCATCTATCTGCTCTCAGACCATAACCCTCTTATCCCCTCTTATCCATATACCTATCCAATTTACTCTTAAATAATAAAATCGAGCCTGCCTCCACCACTTCCACCGGAAGCCCATTCCATACAGCCACGACCCTCTGAGTAAAGAAGTTACCCCTCATGTTACCCCTAAACTTTTGTCCCTCAATTCTGAAGCTATGTCCCCTTGTTGGAATCTTCCCCACTCTTAAAGGGAAAAGCCTACCCACGTCAACTCTGTCCGTCCCTCTTAAAATTTTAAAAACCTCTATCAAGTCCCCCCTCAACCTTCTACGCTCCAAAGAATAAAGACCCAACCTGTTCAACCTCTCTCTGTAGCTTAAGTGCTGAAACCCAGGCAACATTCTAGTAAATCTCCTCTGTACCCTCTCCATTTTGTCGACATCCTTCCTATAATTTGGCGACCAGAACTGCACACCATACTCCAGATTCGGCCTCACCAATGCCCTGTACAATTTTAACATTACATCCCAACTTCTATATTCGATGCTCTGATTTATAAAGGCAAGCATACCAAACGCCTTCTTCACCACCCTATCCACATGAGATTCCACCTTCAGGGAACAATGCACAGTTATTCCCAGATCCCTCTGTTCCACTGCATTCCTCAATTCCCTACCATTTACCCTGTACGTCCTATTTTGATTTGTCCTACCAAAATGCAGCACCTCACACTTATCAGCATTAAACTCCATCTGCCATCTTTCAGCCCACCCTTCCAAAAGGCCCAAATCTCTCTGTAGACTTTGAAACTCTACTTCATTATTAACTACACCACCTATCTTAGTATCATCTGCATATTTACTAATCCAATTTGTAATGGGCTGGATTTACTAAGCTATGTAATGGGCTTGTCTTTCAGTCAAGCAGGGTAATTCCAGAGTAGATTGCAAGATCAGTTATGTCTGTAAACAGAATTCCAAGTAGGAGATGTTGTCAAATCTAAGGGGATGATTCAAATCCCAGACCAGAATTGGAAGCAATTTTGATTGACTTTGGGGTCCAATCTGAGGGAATGTCCTTTTGCCCAAAGATTTAGATTTAGATTTAGAGATACAGCGCGGAAACAGGCCCTTCGGCCCACCGAGTCCGCGCCACCCAGCGATCCCTGCACATTAACACTATCCTACACACACTAGGGACAATTTTTACATTTTACCCAGTCAATTAACCTACATACCTGTACGTCTTTGGAGTGTGGGAGGAAACCGATAATCTTGGAGAAAACCGATGCAGGTCACGGGGAGAACGTACAAACTCCGTACAGATGGCGCCCGTAGTCAGGATCGAACCTGAGTCTCAGGCGCTGCATTCGCTGTAAGGCAGCAACTCTACCGCTGTGCCACCGTGCCGCCCATGCCACCGTGCCGCCCATGGAGAGGTGGTTGGACTTGTACAAGTAGGTTTTGACACAGGAGAGCTCAGGATGCTGTGAGTAGCAGAAGTGTTTCCTGGTTAAAAAAAATACCTTATCTTCAGTGCCTTCATTGGAGTACTGAGGTTTCTGTGTATGCTGAGACTCAGTATCCCCAGAAACCTATGGCTGAATCAGAGACATTGAGCTTTCCTGACACCTCTGCAACAAAGCAGCACCCTGCCCTTTGCTCTACTTCAATTTGTTGTTAGTGCTTCGAGAAACTGGCTCCAACCCACCTCTTAAAGGTTTAACCCACCCTTCTGCTCTCAATGTTTTTTGCTGGCATGTGTTTGAACCATAACGCAGGCCCTCCACTCCTCTTCATTGGTTGGATTATTTGAACCACAGTGCTTGGCTCAAACCAAATGTCACAAATGGGTCTATTCCACTGGCATGAATATATGCAAGGCTTTAACTCCTATAGTTTGGTAGCAATCCTTTTCGTTTAAATGCATGCAGTGATTTTTGCAGAGGCTCAAAAATCCTAGCCGCTTCTGGGTTTAGAGGCACTCAGCCTGACTGACAAATATAAAATATTTGCCCTCCCTGAAAAAAAATCAGCTGCCAAATTTTGCCTTAGTCTCTGTAATCAACACATTGGAACTAGATTCAGAATGCACTTTCCTTCTATCTGTTGTTTCTGACTCTTCGAAAACATTTTTCCTCAGTAAAACGTGACCCATCCCTTGACCTGAAACGTCACCCATTCCTTCTCTCCAGCGATGTTGCCTGTCCCACTGAGTTACTCCAGCATTTTGTGTCTACCTGCAACTACTATTCTGTATCCTTTGTTTCTGTTGTGAGACTTCATAAAATGCCAACATTGTTGCAACACCATACAGAACATGCACATTGTAGCATTCCCTTCTAAAGGTGGATTGGTAAAATTCCGAACAGTTTAAAAGACAACAATGATTTGAGAGAGAAAGACTATTAGTAGGATCAGTTGAGGAACCAGCGGTCCATGATCAGGGGAACAAAACACAATACCGAGAGGCAAGTGCAAGCGGCATGTAAAGGGCTGGGGAAGATGCAGTGACAAACTCTCTTCAGCCATCAGATTGTGTGTAGGGACACAGGGGAATGTTTGTCCTGCTACATCATGGAATTGTATCCACGTCCCTCCAGAGACCAGCAAGCCAAAATACCCACGTATAGCTCTTCTGGTATATTTTAGAGACAGCTCTGAAATGAGCAGTTGGAGATTGAAAGCCAAGAAATGAAGATTAGTACTCTCAGTGATGCTTGTGCATTATTCCCCTTAAGTGGGCAAGCAGACAGTTGTTCAACAGCTGGGATTGTAAATGCTGAAGGGATGGTGAAGGAATAATTGGAGGAGGAATGGGATAAAAGCAGAAACAAGATCAGACAGCATCTGTGGAAGGAGAAACAATGTTATTGCTTCAGGTTGATAGCCTTTCATCAGCAACAGGGAGAGGTGATTTGTTAAGTAGTCGTTCAGACAAATGGATTTCTTTCAAAAAATGATCGCATTGTACAGACTTTATTTCCTTAGATTGAGAAACATGTTTTTTTTTAAACAACGTGGACTATGTTGTATAATCCTTTGAAATATGACAGAAAAATTAAAGGTGTGATTTTTAGACCATGAAGTCATACTGACAAGTCTACTTCCTGCACGTGTGCTCTGAAACACCAATTAGATGCATGAACAATCAGAACAATCTGCACACACTGGAATATGAAATTGAAACATTGAACAAGTTGGGCAACATCTGAAAGAAAATCTAGTAATATTTTGGGCCAATGATCCTTAGTCAGTTCTGGATACATAGTAAACGTAACTCTTCCCAGGAACATTCATAACCTGTGAATGATGGGGGGTTTTTAAATTGAAGAAAAAATACAGAATAAATTAATGACCCAAAAGGAGTTGTGTTCTAGAATTCAAGTTATGGTTCTGAATAGAGGATGCATTCCCTGTGGCCTTCCAGACCTGCCTTGAAACCAGAACAAACCCCATGGCAATATAGCCCTGCTATTCAAGGAAGAGGAGGGAGGGGAAGATACCAGACTAATTACTAAATACCAGAAGAGGCGAGAATGATAGAACATTATTCAGACTACTGCAACAAGAAATTGGAAAAAGACTGACTTTTAGAGTCAGTAGTTCATGAAAGGAGAACTTGACTTAACAAATCAATTTACATGTTTTGAAACACAACAGGCCTATTAGAACAGGGAGAAAATGTGTAGGAAGGAACTGCAGATGCTGCTTTTTACCGAAGATAGACACAAGATGCTGGGGTAACTCAGGCAGCATCTCTGGAGATAAAGGATGGGTGACGTTTCGGGTTGGAACCCTTCTTCAGACTGAAAGTAGAAAGGGGAGAACTGGAGGTAGGAAAAGGCCAGAACAAATCAGGGCTGGCAACTGTTCACCAAGTAAGGGTGGAGCCCATAATGGCCCATTGGTGGCTGAAGAAGAGGTGATAACGAAGCAATGCAGGGATGCAAATAGTTGAACTAATAGGGCGACTAAGGTGGGGAGGAGGGGAAAGGAGGAATTGTAGGGGTTACTTGAAATTAGAGAATGTTGATTTCTCTAATTTCACGTAAGGCCAGCATTCCCACCACTTGTGTCTATCTTCTAGAAAAGGGAGAAATTTGTGGACATAGTAAATGTTGATTTCCAGAAGACATTCAATAAGGTGCCAGATTTCCAGAACACATTCAATAAGGAGGATATCAACCTAGCAAACAGCTAACAATCATAAGTGATAGGAGTAGATTAGGCCATTCGGCCTTTGTTGACACCACCATTCAATCATGGCTGATCTATCTCTCCTTCCTAATCCCATTTTACTGTCTTCTCCCCAAAACCTCTGACAATGGCCTGTTTTCTTTATCATTCTTACTTTTTTGCACATCTTTCATTTGTTCCCTATCTCTCCACATCACCATCTATATCACCTGCTTCCCTTTCCCCTGACTAGTGTGAAGAAAGGTCTCGACCCGAAACATCACCCATTCCTTCTCTCCAGAGATGATGCCCGCTGAGTTACTCCAGCAGGTTTTTGTGTCTATCTTCGGTTTAAACTGGCATCTGCAGTTCCTTCCTACACAGGATATAAATAATAATTTGTTGGGTTATAAATTAACAATGTATAATCATTACTACTTCATCACTGACATTTTCTCCATGTGCCTTGAAGTGAGGATGATAGATGACAGTCGCATCAATGTTCAATTCCAATTGCAATTTGTTAATGAAGCACCTTGTGACTGCATGCAACAAGAAGGAACAACACAAAGTCAAGGCTGATAGATGGCAAGAAACATGCACATTGCACAAGTGCTAAGCAATTAGGTGATGCAAAGGGTATTTTTTCCAAAGGTAATGAAATCAAGTACCAGAGGTATGTAGGTTAATTGGCTGGGTAAATGTTAAAAAATTAAAAAAATTAAAAAAAAATTAAAAAAATTGTCCCTAGTGGGTGTAGGATAGTGTTAATGTACGGGGATCACTGGGCGGCACGGACTTGGAGGGCCTAAAAGGCCTGTTTCCGGCTGTATTTATATGATATGATGATATGATATGATATGATATGATATGATAGGACATAGGTTTAAGGTGAGAGGGGCAAGATTTGATAGGAACCCAAGGGGGAAACCTTTCACTCAGAAGGTGGTGAGTAAATGAAAGGAGTAGCCCAAGGAGGTAGTTAAGACAAGTATTATAATAGCATTTAAATAACATTTGGACAGGTACTTGTGATAGGAAAGGTGTAGAGGGGTTTGGACAAACGTGCTTAAATGGGACTACCTTAGACAGAGCATCTTGATTGGCATGGATCAGTTGGGCTGAAGAGCTCGTTTCCCTACTGTATTCCACTACTTTACTGTAAAATATTCAGTCATATTATCTTTGCCGGCTCCCACCATTTTGCAGGTCACCATTACTTATAATATAGAAAGAGCCCATTCACACCAGAGTCTGTGCCACATCCAATTGGACCAATCCCATTAATCCCTTTCCTCCTCGTATTTCCCCATAACGCTGGACGCCATATATCAGTAAGCCTTTGCTTACTGTTTGAATCTGTATCGGTTATATTTTTGGTTTACTGACCGTCGCATGAAGTGCCTTGCAATGGTTTTCTATATTCCTGGCACTGTTGCTGCAATTGACTGATATTGACAGATTTGTTAGGACAAACTTTGCTCTAAAAAAAATGTTAAGCAGGAAAGAGTGCAGAGAGGAATTACAATCAGTTCCCTGATTCTTTTTCGCACTTGCCTATACAACATGTAATTTACAGTAGCCAATTAACCTTTGGGATGCGAGAGGAAACCGATACATCCCAGGGAAACCTGCATTCTACAGAGAGAACGTGCAAACGCCAAAAAGACAACACCCAAAGTTGGGATTGAACCGAGGCTGCTGAAGATGTAAGACAGAAGCATCGAGCACTGGACCATTGTGCCACCCCTTCATCAGATGCATAATAGAATCAGCCATTTAAACATCGTGTCTACAAGAGGCCGGATATTGCATAGGGAGAGGCACCTTCTGACTCCCTCTCAGACGTGCACCATTTCCACATTCCTGGCAGTGACCTCTCGCCTTGAAGCACTGAAGCTCTTTCCTTAAATTTATTTTTCCATTTCTCCTCATTAGCTTCCCTCAAAATCTCTTTTCAACCTAACTTTTGCTCATTGTTTGAATCTGTATCAGTCATATATTTGGTTTGCAGACCGTTGTGTGAAGTGCCTTGCAGGGTTTTAGTACATTCCTGGCACTTCGTCGGTATAATTGACCGATGTTGACAAATCTGTTGGGTCAAACTTTGCTATAGGAAAAATATTATTAAGTTGGAAAGAGTGCAGAGAAGATTTACAAGGATGTTGCCAGGTCTTGAGGGCCTGAGCTATAGGGAGAGGTTGGTCAGGCTAGGACTGTATTCCGTGGAGCGAAGAGGAAGAGAGGTGATCACATAGTGGTGTATAAGATCGTGAGGGAAATAAATAGGGTGGATGCACAAGGTGTTTAGCCAGAATCGGGTAAAAACCAGAGGACATAGGTTTAAGATGAGAAGGGAAAGATTTAATAGGAATCTGAGGGGCAACTTATTTACACAGAAAGTGGTGGGTATATGGAATGAACTGCCAAAGGTAGTTGAGGCAGAAACTATTAGAGCATTTAAAATACATTTGGACAGGTACATGGATAGGAAATGTTTGAGGGATATGGGCCAAACGCAGGCAGGTGGGACAAATGTTGATGGGTCACCTTGATAAGCATTGTCAGGCTAGGCCGAAGGGCCCATTTCCATGCTGTATGACTATGAATCTATAATGCATAGAAGGATCTTGAAAATGGAAAGTGCTGCAAATATTAAATTGCAAAGGAAATGCTTCCATGAGCCTTTATGGTTCTGAATCTATCACAAAATCTCTTTCTCCATGAAGAAAGTCATTAAAGATGTGTGTACAGTAAATAAAATTAAGATTTTGACATTTGAATGGGAGGTCACATGAAAATAATCCTTGTGGGTCATCAAGTGTCAACAGTCAAAAGTGTTTTATTGTCATATGTCCCAGATAGGACAATGAAATTCTTACATCAGACTCGCACACTGCTATATTTTGCTTCCATGTACTTAAGTACCAGCCCATTCCTTTTGATAAGTTTTCTCATTTATACCCTTTGCTCTAATGATATGCTTCCGAAATCCAAACAGCATCTAACCACATGTGTCTTTATAAGCAACTAATTATATAAACAAATTATGTAAGTCCACAAATGTACAGTAATAACAACCCAAATTGATTTTTTTCCCCAACATTATTCTTCATTATAGTCTGAGAGCCTGGTAGTATATTTATTTCAATAGAAGTTCTAAGTACTTTGCTAGAGGGTTGTGGATCTTCAATGATCTGAGATTAATCTGATTACACTCCACAAATCAAATACAAGCACCAGCATAAACTGATGACAACACAAATCAAGTGCGTACCAAAGCAAGAGGGACAAATGTAGTTAGGGATTTATTTTTAGAACCATAAAACATATAACATGGTCCATGTCGATCTATGCTAATCCTATTTGCATGCATAAGGTCGAGATCCCACTATACTGTATATTTCTTATCTTAATATGTAGGAAAGAATTGCAGATGCTGGTTTAAATCGAAGGTAGACACAAAATGCCGGAGTAACTCAGCGGAACAGGCAGCATCTCTGGAGAGAAGGAAGGAATGGGTGACGTTTCGGGTCAAGACCCTTCTTCATTTCGGAGAGAAGGAAGAATCACAGAGGGGGAGCAGTGAGTGAGGATATCTTAGTATCTTTCTAAATGCCTTTTTATATCCTGTATTTGTATTTGTCGCCACTACCACCTATGACTGATTATTCCAGATATTCACCACCTCATGTATGAAAAAATACTGTACATCTCAGATTGCTTTTAAATTCCTCCTCTCTCACCTTAAACCCTTGCTAGTTTAACCCTTTTAAATTCCTCTGCATGGGATGATTCTGACTATCTGTCCTATCCCTGCCCTTATAAGTTTAGAAACCTCTCAGGCAGATCCCTTATCCTCCTGCATCACCACTTTCAGAGAGCTATGAACTTGCATCCCAAAATCTCTCTGCGCGTCATTTGACCGCTCTACTCAGTCTATGCTCATGACTGTGCAGCCAGACACAGTTACAACTACATCTTCAAATTCCCCAATGACACCACTGTTGTTGGCCAAACTACAGATGACGATGAGTTAGAGTATAGGAGGGAATCGATCGACTGAGCAAATGATGCTAAAACAACAACCTTTCTCTCAATAGCAGTAGAAACAAATATCTGATTGTTGACTTTGGAAGAGGAAGGTTAAGGATCAACAAACCTGTCTTCATTGACTGGACAGAGTAGTGGACAGAGTCCACACATCAAATACCTGGGCATGCATATCTCGGAAGATCTGTCCTGGCCCAGCACATTTGATGGTTCAGAAGAAGGGTCTTGACCTGTAACGTCACCCATTCCTTCTCTTCAAAGATGCTGCCAATCCAACTGTTATTCCAGCACTTTATGTCTATCTTTGGTGTAAACCAACAACTGTAGTTCCTTCCAAAACATTCTTGAACTTTTACAGGTGTACAGTAGAGAGCATATCAACGGGGACAGTGTGGAGAGAGTGTCCAGCTTCAAGTTTCTGGGCACTCACATTTCGGAGGACCTAACATGGTCCAATAGCACTGCTGCGCTGGTCAAGAAGGCACAGCAAAGACTGTTCTACCTAAGAACACTGAAAAAGTCTGGTCTACCCCAACAGCTGCTGACGACCTTCTACCGCTGCACCATAGAGAGCATCCTAACACATGGCATCCCTGTGTGGTACCTCAGCTGCACGGAGGCAGAAAGGAAAGCTCTACAGCGGGTAGTCCATAGAGCTCAGAGGGCCATCGGAACACAGCTACCAGACTTGGAGGGCATCTACAACACACGATGCCTCAGAAAAGCCACCAGCATCCACAAAGACTCTTCACACCCCTGCAACAGTCTGTTCGAACTCCTTCCATCAGGCAGACGATACAAGGCCTTCTACGCCCGCACCTCCAGACTCAGGAACAGCTTCATCCCCAGGGCCATAGCTGCTATGAACCGGTCCTGCTGAGCCAGATGGCCACAACGCATAGATCAACTTGCACTTTACCCTGTCCAAAACTGTTACAACTGTTTCGTTTCGTTGGGTTGCTGCTGTCTAAATTACTTAAATTATTGCATCGTATGGGAGGCGCATTCCCAATCTCGTTGTACCCCTGGGTACAATGACAATAAAGATATATTGTATTGTATATAGAGTGGTTGCATCACGGCCTGTTTCGGCAACTTGAATGTTCAGGAATGAACAAGATTTCAAAAAGTGATGAACACTGCCCAGTCTATCACAGGTATTGACCTCCCCACCATTGAAGGGATATACAAGAGTCACTGCCTCAAAAAGGCAGCCAACATCATCAGAGACCCACACCACCATGGCCACATTCTGACTTCACTCCTGCCGTCGGGAAGGTGGTATAGGTTTTTGTCACACGTACACACACGCATGTTCACACACACATACACATAAAACTGTTTTTGTTGTCTATTTTGGTGATTACAGCATACTATGTTCACCTATCTGTGTAAGAAGGAATTGCAGATGCTGGTTTAAACCAAAGATAGACACAAAAAGCTGGAGTAACTCAGCAGGACAGGCAGCATCTCTGGAGAGAAGGAATGGGTGACATTTCCGGTCGAGACCCTTCTTCAGTCTGAAGAAGGGTCTCGACCCGAAACATCACCCATTCCTTTCCCCAGAGATGCCGCCTGTCCTGCTGAGTTACTCCAGCTTTTTGTGTCTATCTTATGTCCACCTACCTGTTGTGCTGCTGCATGTAAGAATTTCATTGTTTTGTTTCGAGACATATGACAAAACACTCTTGACAAAATGTTTTAACTCATGTGGTAGCGGTACATTTTTAAAGTACTATTCCTAAATTTAGTGAATAAACAGAATGTTTTTAATAAACCATATTCTCCTTTTAAATGCATAATCAAGGTGTAAAACAAATCTGAGTTGGGTTTTAAATGATTATGGGCATGACTCAAACATTTCCCTTTTGAGGAAGTTGGCTGTTGCACTTGCCAAATACACAGTAATTATGTCAACTATTTCTTACAATGGAGTTTTTAATATACTATCAGTTTAAAAATTGCAATGTTTCACATTCTCGTTATATTTTCAAGTTGAATTAACTTAAAAGTAATAATTAAGATTGAATCCTCCGTTGGCGAACTTAGTTTGTTTTCTCCTAACCAGCTATTTTCAACAAATTAAACTAATATAAACGGAACAGATAGAGCCATAAATAAGAAGCTAAGTGTCACCAATCTCCTCCCCAGAACCACATGCAGTTCATTGCGAGTTCACCGTTTAAGTTAGTCAGAATGCTAAATATCTCCGTTGCTGTCTTTTGAAATAGAATGCAGATTTTATTCCTCAAGAGGTATTAGCCACACAGTCCTGCAGTGCCCAGCCTTGCCCTGCCCTGTCTGCCTCCACCTTACGCCCAAGATCCACAAGCCGACAGACACTTTCAAGTTTCTGCTTACTTTTGTCCCATCAAACTTATTTCTTCTTATCTTGACTCTGTTTTTCTCTTTTGGTCCAGTCCCTTTGCAGTAACATCCATGATACTTTGCACTGTCACAACTGCATGGTCCTATTCAGTTTATCTTCATCATAGATGTAGAGTCCCACTACATCTCCACCCCACAACAGGAGAGTATGAAGTCCTTCTTCCTCAAACAGTGACCTAACTACTCCTCCTCGACCAACACATTCAGACACCTGGTTGAACGTCCTCACGTTAAACAATTCCTCCTCCAACATCCGTCACTTCCCCCAAATCAAAGACATAGCCATGGGCACATACATGGATCCAAGCTGTAGCCCAGTTTTTTTTTTTTGCAGGATACATGGAATAGTGTTTGTTTCAATGTGGGTCCGCACCCCAACTCATTCTCTGGCACTTGGACAAATGCATTGGTGCAGTTTCTTGCACTTGCACAGACTTTAAAAAATAGGTTGAGTGATTGCTTTGCAGAGCTCCTGAACTCAGTCTACAAGAGTGACTAAGCTTCTGTGTGCCTGTCACTTTAAATTATCATTTCACCATGTTCGGACCTCTCTGACTGTAGTCTCTGGCATTGTAATGAGAACCAACGCAAGCTCAAGGAGAAAAACTCATCTTCCATCTGGGTACAGATTAGCCGGCAGGAGTGGTAGAGTTGCTGCCTTACAGCACCAGAGACCCAGGTTTGATCCTGACTATGCGTGCTATCTGTACGGATTTTGTATGTTCTCCCCGTGACCACATGGGTTCTCAGGGTGCTCCAGTTTCCTCCCACACTCCAAAGACGTACAGGTTTCTAGGTTAATTGGTTTTGGTAAATTGTAAGTTGTCCCTAGTGTCTAGGATGGTAGTGTACGGGGTGATCGCCGGTTGGCGTTTACTCAGTGGGCCAAAGGGCTTGTTTCTGCGCGATATTTCTAAAGTCTAAAGAATATCCAATAGTTAATACTATAAATTCCGATAACTCACTTGCTCCATCTGTTGAGACAAGAAACTGCAAATGCTGTAATCTTGAACAAAGAACAAAGTGCTGGAGGAACTCAACGGGTTAGACAGCATCGATGGAGGGAATGAATAGACAATGTTTCAGATCAGTGCTTTGCTTTATAGTCAAGAAATTTAAAAAATGGTTCCCACCCAAGATGTTGTCTGCCCATTCCCTCCACAGATGCCCCGTCCTTTATAAACTCCACTGGCTCCCCATCCCCCAGAGAATCCAGTACAAAATCCTCCTCATAACATACAAAGCCCTCCATAACCTGGCCCCATCCTACCTGACCGACCTCCTCCACAGGCACACTCCCACCTGCATCCTCCGCTCTGCCGCTGCCAATCTCCTATCCCCCCACATCCGGACCAAACTCAGATCCTGGGGGGACAGGGCTTTCTCCATCGCTGCTCCCACCCTATGGAACTCACTACCCCAAACCGTTAGAGACTCCTCCACACTCACCACATTCAAAACATCACTGAAGTCTCACCTGTTCAGTACTGCCTTCAACCACTGAAGGTCACCTCACCTTCTGTCTCCTTTCTCTGTTAATTTATTTATTTACTTATTTATCTATTTATTAATTTCCCTATGTTCTCAAAATCTCTGTAAAGCGTCTTTGAGTATATGAAAAGCGCTATA
The DNA here is from genome assembly GCF_053455715.1 of Rhinoraja longicauda. Classification (NCBI taxonomy): domain Eukaryota; kingdom Metazoa; phylum Chordata; class Chondrichthyes; order Rajiformes; family Arhynchobatidae; genus Rhinoraja; species Rhinoraja longicauda. The sequence continues at coordinate 77,792,268 of NC_135953.1, read as the reverse complement.
TAAATAAAATGCATTATTATTATTATTATTAGATGCTGTCTAACCCGTCGAGTTCATTCAACACTTTTTTTTTGTTTTCTATCATATATTCCATTCAGCAGGGCAATCCCATTAGGCTAAACTAAAATAAATGGTACGCTGACTATTCAACATTCACAACACGTTACACAGCTGAAGCTTAAACTGATTTTAATGAGTCCCATTATTTCACCTTATCAGAAAAACTCACTTTGTTCCATCTATCATCTCCCCTATCTCCTCTATCCTGAGACTCTTTCTCTGTTCTGATGAAGCTCCTAAGACCTGAAACATTTATTTTCTTCTCTTCTCATAGATTCTGCCTGACCTGTTGAGCAATTGTGTGGTTGTTACATATTTAGTTAACTATGAATTGCTCCGAGTAGATTAACTGTCTACATGCCGTTTCTAAATTTCATTAAAAACAGATAGAACATAGAACAGTACAGCACAGGAACAGGCCCATCAGTGCACATTATCTGTACTGAACATGATCCAAGTCCACCTTTAATCTCCCTGTATGTAATCCCTATCCCTCCATTTCATGCATATCCATGTGTCTATCCAAAAGTCTCTTAAATGCCACTATTGTGTCTGCCTCCACCACAACCCCCTAGCAATGCGCTCCAGGCATCCGGCACCCTTCGTGTAAGAAAAAAACACCCCTCACATCCCCTTTAAACATTATCCCTCTCACCTTAAAGCTATGCCCTGAAACATCATTTATTCCGATTGGCATCTGCTAACATATCTTGGATTAACATTCATACTTTTTTTCACTATCATTCAAACACACTTTATCATATAACATTTACTAGTTAGATTTAAACACACTTTCTCTTTGAAAATTAAAAGTTAGCAACATCGCTCACTTGTGAAATTGTTCTCAAAATTTGTCTTTTTGTTTTGACTATGGTGTAAGAATTTAAAGATAACTAGATGGGTGTGGAACTGACAACCCGTGGATGCGTGGAGTCTCCACCGGCCGAGGGGGGAGAGGAAAGGAGAGAGGGAGCCACTCACCTCGGCCCCAGGTGGCCATCGCGGCGGCCAGAGCGAGCCGTGGACCCGTTGTGTGCAAAACTCTCCTGCAGCGGCAACTCGACGGCGACGGCCATCTTTGTTGACCCTCTGCCGCCGTGCTGCACCACGGGAGGGAGGTCAGGCGTGGGGCCTAAAATTGTTGCGCTATTGTGTTAGTAGTCTTATATAACGTTTTATCGTTTTAGTAATATATATATATAGTATATATCGTTTTAGTAATATATATATAGATAGATGGTCACACAGGTACAAACAATCAAACAAATATACAAAATGAGAGTTTTAGGAATATATATGTACTAGAACAGGGTGCCCTGTTGGGCCCAAATCTCTCTGGCATTGGTCTAGCATCCTCCCCCCCCCCCCCCCCCAACTCACCCACTCCATCTCTCCTCAACCCCCTTATCCTCTCCTCCTCACCTCACCCACTCCATCCCCCCTTATCCCCCCCTCCTCCCCCGACCATTCACCCACCCACCCACCCACTCCATGCCCCCTCAACCCCATTCCCGCCTCCTCCCCTTCCCCCACTCACCCACTCCAACCCCCCTTATCCCCCCCTCATTGGCCGCCACTCCTATCACCTGGGTTGGTCCCACCCCCGTTAGCCATCTTGGTCACCCACCCCCCTCATTGGCCACCACTCCCGTCACTCATGCGGGTTCCGCTTCCGGCGGCCATCATTGGCACTCCCCGCCCTCAATGGCCGCCACTCCTATCACTCGGGCGGGTCCTGCCCCCGGCGGCCATCTTGGGCAGGCCCCGCCTCCATTGGCCACCAATTCCATCACTCATGCAGGTTCCGCCCCCAATGGCCATCTTGGGGACCCCCCTTCATTGGCTGCCACTCCCATCACTCGGGCGGGTCCCATTGTGACGTCGGACGCGGATAAAGTTTAAAATGTCAATAACTTTAAAAATATAATGCCAATTTGAACGAAACTTGCAATTTGCACACCCCAGGACAATGATGAGTAACGTGGACGTAAAATTGTCGCACTACTGTGTACCGTTTTGGCTGTATTTCAGGAACAACAGACAAATATATATACAAACGAACAAAATGAGAGTTTTAGTAATATATACTAGACCAAGTGGGCCCGTTGGACTCGTTCCTCATAGGGTTTCCATTGTAACCTGGGGAGTAATATATATATATATATATATATATATATAGATAAATGGTCACACGATAATGGTGGTAACTACATTAGCTGCTATACCTGCTACATTATAGCCATTTGCAAAATATAGCCAAATGCAGCTTCGAGCTGCACAAATCAGGTTTCCTACACCAGGCTTAGTCTGTGCCGTAATCATTGGTCTTGGCAGCAATGATGATTGGATTCTATATGTGATCTCGATCCGCTTGGATTAGTAAAGTTCAGGATCAATAAAACAAGAATCAGGAGCAAAGAGATGGGATTGGACTATTCAGCCACTTGATTCTGTTCAGTTTACTTAGACCAAAGCTAATTTGTATTTTGAATCCATATATTTTAATTGGTTTTTACTTTTTGATTGATCAAACCTTAATAGTCCTCCCTGTGACGGGAACAATTCTCGATTTCCATGTACTTTGAATCCTACAACCTATTTGTCATTAATTGGATCAAATCTTAAACCTCAGTTTTCTATGGAATACAGAGCTAGTTAATGCAGGACCATTCCAATGATTCTTAACTGTAGGTTAAGAAGTCATAGAGTCATAGTCATACAGTGTGAAAACAGGGCATTTGGCTCAACTTGCCCACACCAACCAACATGTCCCATATACATTAGTCTCACTTGCCTGCATTTGATCAATATCCCTCTGAACCCTTCCTGTCCATGTACCTGTCTAATTGCTTCTTAAACATTGAGATAGTCCCTCCTCCAACTGCTTGTTCCATACACCCAGCATCTTTTGTGTGAAAAAGTTGCTCCTCAGATTCTTATAAAATATTCCCCCCTTCACTTAAACCCATGTCCTCTGGTTCTCCATCCCCACTGGTCTGGGCAAGAAACTGTGCATCTACCTGATCTATACCTCTCATGATTTTATACACCCCTCATCCTCTTGCACTCTAGGGAAGAGTCCCATCCTGCTCCACCTCTGCCTATAGCTCAGACCCTCGCGTCCTGGCAAAATCCTTGTAAATCTTCTCTTTCTGACTGCCTTCACCTTCTGCAGGAACGGGCTACTGATTGTGGATGATCAGCCATGATCACATTGAATGGAGGCACATCAAATGGCCTACTCCTGCACCTATTGTCTATTTATCAACCCCCCAATTGAGTTTGGCATGCGCATCATTGGGTAAGGCAGCATTGACACATATGGCAGCATCAGGCAAACAGTGACTTTGTAAGACATCCATTTTCATTATCTGACTCATGCTTTAGTAGTCTTTCTGCTTAGTTTAGTTTAGAGACACAGCCCATATCTCTAATTTTCTTAGATTTAATTATGGAAGAAATTAAGCTGTGTTGAGAAATGTTTCTTTATCTATCTGTGGGGCACATAAATAGTACTCAATGTGAACACATTTGGACAAACAATATAAAATTATGCATAATTAAATTTTGCAATCCCATTTTTGGGGTTCAAAATGAAATTAACTTTTAAAATGTTCAATGATAAATCATGAAAACACTGTTTAATAAGGACCATAAAATTATCCACCTGTCTCTCACTTCAAAAGCTAAAAGCATTAGTTAATAATTAGTTAATTTTAAATTTTGAAATCCTGACATTGATTTCTGTGCACAATGCAAAGCAAATTCATACATTAAATTATTGAATCGCGCAGAGCCCATTTTATTGTGAAGAAAAAAAGTTATTAAAAAACTTAGCAGCCAGGTAGCTTTTTAAGACTTTAAATTACCTGAAATATTCTTGCAAATCTGTTATTTATTTTTCCTCCTTATTTCAGTTTCCTTCCTGAAATGGTAGCCATGTCTCCAGTACTTTGTCCTGACTTGTTGCTTTTTAAAAAATCTGCAGTTGATCTGTTCATTCCAGTGCACCCTTTAAAAAAAGAACAGTAGGTGCAGGAATAGGCCACCAAGGGCCTTAAGCCTGCCCCACCTTTCATGGTTACCTATCTCAGGCCACTACAGACTATTCTTAAAGCAATAGTGTATGTCACATCTTTCCCAGTTCCTCTCACTACTCCAGGAATATCCATCAATATCTCCTATCACAGTATTCAAATTGTTCAGAGATTTTATTTTCAAAATTGAGTCAACATGCATGAATTCCTTGTGCAGTAATGTGCAAGGAACAGTAAAAACAAAATCAAAGCAAGATCTCAAAGTGACCTTCAAGAAAAATGATATGACAAAACCATGTATCTACTTGATGTGCATTTTCTTTGGTAACTTAGGCTCCTAAAATGATTTTGAATCTTACTTGAATTAATGTACATTTTCAGTCCACTACTTGATGAGGTACAACATGATAAAATGGAACGTACATCAGTATTTGTAGGATACAATAACATCTGTTTGAGCACTGGCCAGAGATTTGGGAAGGAACTCCTAAAAATATTTTGTTTTCTTTTAGTCAGTCATACAGCACAGGAATAAGCCCATGCAGGCCAAGGTGCCCCATCTACGCGAGTCCCACCTGCCCATGTGTGCCTCATATATCCCTCTAAACCTTTCCTGTCCAAATATCTTTTAAATTTTCATGTAGTACCTGTCTCATTACCTCCTCTGCTAGCTTGATCCATATACCCACCAGCATCTGTGTGGAAAGAGTTGCCCCTCGGGTTCCTATTAAATCTTTTTTCTCTCACCTAAACTTATGTTCTTTCCCTCTTGATTCTCTAACTTTGGATAAAAAATTCTGTGCATTTATTTATCCCCTTCATGATTTTATATACCCTTTTGTCAAAATAAAAATATTATGTTATGTCCCCAGCTCACAGTTTGGGAGCAACTGTTGAAATAGTCCAATCTACACTTTTAAGGCAAAAATATAAAGAAACTTCAAAAATATAGCACCTGGAAGCCTACCCATAATACTGCCATGCTAATTGAGCTTATATTTCTGTATGAATTTCAAGACAAAATATTATTTTCCAATGCTCTGGGTGCCAAAAATGGATGGCACAGGTTTGCAGAAAGAGTTTTAAAGGGGATCTGAGGAATATGTTTTTTTTAAAACAGTGGTTGATGTCAGGAACTCGCTGTCAGAGGTGATGTTGGAATTAGATGCAATCACTGTTTTAAAGAGACACCTAATGTGGGCAAATGGTATTAGTATAGATGGACAAAAAAGATCTGCAAGGATATGTGGGCCCTTTATCCTGGTCTGTCATGTACGACTCTAATTCCATATATTTAATCTATTAGAATAACAACAATAGTTTGGAAATACACAACACGTGTGATCGCATCTGTGAAGAGGGAAGCAGATTAACATTTCCAGTCATTGATCTTGTATGTGAGCACTTTTGGTCATCAACCTGAACTATTATGCTGTTTCTCTCCCTATTGATGCTATCTGATCACTTTGGTAGCAAATTCTGTTTTGAGAGATATTAGGACTGAGATGGGCTTCAAGGAACTACTTAAAAGAGATGAGACTCGTAGTAAGGTGAGAGGTTTAGGGATTTGACTTCAGCACTAAAGTTTGAAAGATTGAAAGTTTTGCTGCCGGAATGAAGGAAATCAATGTGATTTTCATTGCAAAATATCCGTGACATCAAGCTCAGCTACAACTCTCAGGGAAATCTGTGCACTGATGGCCTTAGGTATTCAGAAATGCCCTGGTCAGTACTCCTGGAAAGTTAGATATTGGCGAGCTTTCAGTTTTTAGATGTGGATGAGCCTGCTGTACATAATAACAATGCAGTCTTACAATGCAAGGACATGATGTGTTGCAGAAAATACATTGAGGATATATCTAATGTGTTCATATTACATTTTATCTCCTTCAAAATGATGGATGATTTGACCTTTTATCAGCGATTCCAAAAGGATTTTTTTCAAATTTGCAAAGCTCTTTTAATCTTTCTGGTGCTGGATACATAAAAACAATCCCATTGCAATTTCAGCAACAATTTGTCATTCCCTTGAGAGGCCGAATGCTAGAACAAACCACACTAGATTTTAGTTATAACAAAATGGGAATCATAATGGAAAATCTAAATTCGAAGAAATAAAACAAAAGCAGAAATGTTGGAAACACTCAGCAAGTCATGCAGCATCTGTGCAAAAATGAAACAGAGAATGGAGAATATTTTTCAAGAATACAAGTGAGGAGACTTAAAGATTTGCAATTTGACATGCAATTTGACTTCTAGATCTTTGTTAGATTCAGCAAACCACCTCAAATGGCTTAGTCCTAATCACAGTAAATCAACAAATCAAAAGAAAAAAGCTGCTAATTTAGTTAATGCTGCATCTGAACAGAATTTGGTCTGAGGACATAAGCAGAATTTTGGAGTTCATGAAGGAAGATAGGAATGCAGGAATGCTAAAAGAAGAAGGGTAACCAAGGCAGGGATGAGTATTTCAACAGTAAATGAGCAGAGGCTGGTGTTGAACTAGATAATGCTACAGAAGTGAAAATAAGAGTTGTGCAGTTGTACAGCTGCTGCCTCATAGTGCCAGAGACCTAGGTTCAATCCCGACCTTGCACTGTGTGTGGAGTTTGCATGTTCTCGCTGTGACCACATGTCCTCTCATATCCCAAAGATGTGCAGGTTTTAGGTTAATTAGCTTCTATAAATTGCAGCTAGCATGTCAGAAATGGATGAGAAAGTAGGATAACATCGAACTAATGTGAACAGTTGACCAATGGTTTGCATAGACTCGGTGGCCCTGAGTACCTGTTTCCATGCTGTATCTTTTAGTTCAATCAATCAAGTGATCTGTGATGGCTCATAATCAGAAGCTGGATTAGAAAATGGCGTCAGGATTGTAGAGAGTTTTGTAGTTTCCAATAGTTGGAAGGAGTGTCACTGAGCCCCATAGTAACAAATTTGGGTTGGTAACAAAAACTGGCAATGGGCTCATTCTTCACAATATATAATTGCAGAAAACTTCTGCACTTGCAGTGATGTATATTGGGTAGCAATTTGGCAGATTATTAATAATTGAAATGTCAAGAGAAATGGTGCTTAAGGATCACTTCTGTGAGTGGAACCTGGTTTTAGCTTTCCGATAATGTCGCCATGAAACAGTGTGTGGATGAGAAGCTATATGGAGACCCAGGGAGAAGTTAATGGGGAAACTCCCTCGTCAAAAGGTGTCAAGTAAACGGAGAAGCGTGACTTCCACACTACAGCTGGATGGATGACACTGCATAGAAAGAAAAATGTATCAGTAACAAAAGTGGGAAAATGTGGTCATGCTGCCAAGACTGGGTGAGATAGGAGGTTGGAGTTTATACCCCAATATGTTAATGGATGGGACCATTGACTGCTTCAAGGGAAGTTATTTTTTTATTTGACTTTGTTAAAATCAAAGCTACAGCCTTATTGTGAACCCAAAGTGATCTGACTCCCTTTGATGTGACCAATTTACCAAACCAAATGAGGCTCTGAGTGGGGAATCTTAAATACTTGGGGAAACCACCTTACATCTTCCATGAACATACTGTCTTCTAATGGGTAGATATTAACTCTAGTTTAGTTTAGCTTATTGTTATGTGTACGGTGGTAGAGTGAAAAGCTTTTTTGTTGCAGTCAGCGAAAAGACTATACATGATTACAATCAAGTATTGCAGTGTACAGATACAGGGCAAAGAGAATAATGTTTAGTGCAAGGTAAAGTCCAGTAAAGTGATTAAAGATAGTCCTATGGTCTCCAATGAAGTAGGTGGTAGCTCAGGACTACTCTCTAGTTGGTGACAGGATGGTTCAGTTGCCTGATAACAGCTGGGAAGAAACTGTCCCTGAATCTGGAGGTACTTCTGTACTTCTTGCCTGATGGGAGGGGAGAAGAGGACGTTTGCGGGGTGAGATTAGTCCTTGATTATGCTAGTGGCCTTACCGAGGCAGCGCAAAGTGCAGATAGAGTCAATGGTAGGGAGGTTGGTTTATGTAATGGTCTGGGCTGCATCCACAATTCTCTGCAATTTCTTGCGGTCTTGAATGGAGCTGTTCCCAAAGCATGCCAATGATGCATCCGATAAAATGCTTTGTACAGCGCATCTGTAGAAGTTGTTGACAGTTGATCTTCAAAGTTGATCTTCCTAAGCCTTCTAAGGAAGTAGAGGCATTGCTGTGCATTTTTAGCCAATGCTTCGATATGGCTGGTCCAGGACAAGTTGCTGGTGATATTTACTTCTAAGAACTTGAAGCTTTCAACCCTCTCTTCGGTACTGTCAGCATATACCCGTGTCTGTGTATTGCTTCAATTCCTGGTCCCCATTCCAGAGCCACTAGAAAGCTGCTCAAGTAGTTTAAATCACAACATTCTGACCGCAGCACTGCATTCACCAAATTTCATAGGACGTCAGTCAGATTTGTCCTGCAATCCTATCATAAAAAAATAATATACTCAATATTACTGACTCACTAAACCACCCTGCAGTTAATATCTTCTTGCACTTGTGGTTTCCACCTTTTGAAGATTATTCATAACTCCATATTCTGCAGTCCAGGAAGACATTAAAAAAAAGGTTGTATGAACATGCAAATTTTGAAATGTGTTCAGTTTCAGTAGTAAAATACTATGTGTACGCATTGGACCTAAAACTTAATGAACTGAAAGATCCGAGTTGGCATTCCCAGTAAATCGAATTATTGATTTAATCTATATCCTTAAGAGGAAAAGAAAGAAAAGACACGTACTGAACACTGTGTTTATAGCTCCATGTACAGCCATGTGTAATCTTATTCAGAGGATGCATATATATGGTGGGACATTGTCCACAATCCACCAATAATTTACTTGAATGTTTTTTTTAGTTGGCAGCTGTGACAGACACTGTGATCAACCTATTTTAAAAAAATCTTATTCGGAGTGCTGCAACAGAAACCCTCCAAAGTTAGTAGTGACTTGTGATCGGTGAACCATGGCATGCCGCATAAATCCCACTAATTATTTTCCAGTTAGTAATGGGGGAAATCCATAAATAAATTCCAATGCTATCATACCTAGTCTATCTTTCACAACACTAACTTATACGTTTTCTGATATTTTATCTATTCACCCCCAAAATCAATGAGACAAAATAAAAACTATCAAATACTTAAGGAATAGATTTGTTAACATGTTTTTGTTCAAAATTGAAAGCAAACAATTAAAAAAATGCTTAATCAACTTGATTTTCTTCAATAGTCACACTCTTATAATCATATCACAAGGCAAACCTTTTATTATTTAGAAAATTACATGCTCAGAAGTACATATTGCCCAATGCTTCTGAGCTCCATTTCTCATGCAATTTTATGTATAAGAACATCCAGCAGTGTTTCACAAAACAGGACTAAATGCTACAAAAATAGAAATTGTGAAACTATTCTCATTGTGACTTCACAAAAATGGCAACTTGGGTCTCTTAAAAAGATATAAAATTAGATACAAGAAACTTATAGCTTCACAAATTAGATGCAAGATCGTACCTTCAGTTTCAATACACAATGTAAAACAATTTTGTAAACTTTTACAATTTTAACTGGAAAGGAATGCATGTCACAGTTTTGATTTAATAAAAGAGTTTTTTGTAAACTACACAGTAGTTTCATTTCTCCAAAATCCAGTTCTGACATGTCCAGTGCTGTCTGCACCGAGCAAGGGAACATCCTGACCGCTGCCTTTCAACAGTCCGTTTTGACTCGCCAAGTTAAGCCCATAAGACTTACTGTTCTCGTGTTCAACCACAATAGGTTTTTGTTTGCTATCTCTACTGGCACCAACTCCATTCTTTACTGTGCTTTGATTGCATTGTGGCAGTGTGTAACAGACATCACTACCATCGGGTTGGTTGCCGCTTTGATGGCGGTCTCTAAAAGCGGAGCGAGATTTCCTAATCCCATGTCGACTTTCATGGTTACTGTGCCTGCTCCTTGGCTGGATATTATGCACACTTCCTTCCACACTGGTGGGTACATCATATGCATATTCTCTTAACACAGTCAGCCTGCTGTGACGATGAGCTTGGTGGGCCCTAGTCCGGTTTTTATGATGCCTGTTCACTTGTCCATTAGAACGGAACGGCAGTTCCACAGGGGCCACGTGCATTTTCAGATCGTTGTCCACTGAATGTTCTGTAAGGCTGTTGTCAAGTTGTGTGGATAAATTACTTTCCAAATTAACCTGCTGGTTCTGTACTACAGCAGCGTGAAGATTAGTTAGCTTACATCCTTGGGATAGCTTGTTATTGCTGGAAGCAGTCTTATTTGTGCAGGAGGATTCTGTACTGCTGTTGGTGAGTTTTGAAGTTTCACCATTGGCGTGGCCAGAATCTGTAGGTGGGACATTAATTTGAATGGAATAAGTACTCCTCCCTGGGCAGCAAGTAGTCATCCAACACTGCCGTATGTCCTCTCTGCCAATGCAATGATGAAGTATGAGAAATGCAGCCAGGCTCAAAGCTGTGGCCCCAAATAGGCAGCTAAATATAAGGTCCATAGGGTAGTACTGGGATACTGCTAACGCACCAGATACCCACAGGGCAATGTACATAAACAATGACAAACATGTACCCAGCAATTGTGCTTGAAATGAATGTTCATTCTCCAGTGCAGAGGAGGAAACCACAGAACAATTTGCTTGTGATGTTGATGTTGAATCGTTAACATTAGATTCTCCACGGTCTGCACTTGCCAAACGCTGCTGTTCCTCCACTGCTTCCTTCAGTTCATATTTCCGTTCAGGATGTTGCTTAAGCTGCACGAATATGCTAAGAAAGTAAATGCAGTTTACGAAGATGATAAACCCGACAGGTCCATAAAAGGCCCCCAGGCTGGGTTCCCAAGCCATCCAACAGCTGGAAGACAAAAAGTAATTATGTTTTAATACAAGTACTGAGCAGCTGAATTCAAATGCAATCATCTTAATTCAGTGAAATTCACAAGAGTGTATTTTCAAAAAATATCCAAAGCAAATCAAATTACAGTATCCAATCTTCAAATAAGTAGTTGTGATATTTTCCCTCAGTCAATTGCATACCATAAAGATGATTTTTTTCACTTATTAAATCATTGATCCTCTCCCATTTTTCATAGACGTAATTTTTCCCATTGATCCAAATATTTCAAATGATAAAACTGAACAGATGGAATAGATCAACCTAAATAAAACTGTGAATGTGGATCTGGTCCATTGTATTTGAAATAAGTTACTTAATATTTCTCATCAGAACTCATATCCCCAAAACCACTTCATCAAAAGGAAAATGTTCACATTTGATACATCATTTCAAGCATGACATTTTTGGACTTTGAAAAGGAGGCAGTCACAGTAGCATCAATCCCTTATCTTTACAACACTTAGTTTAGAATTGAGTCAAAGGACTGTCTGAGAATCTTGGTAATATCTTGTCTGAGAATCTGGCAATATTGTCAGCATTTGCTGTTTGTGTTGGTGCAAACACATGTTTTCAAGAGGTTTGGATATTTACAAAGATGTGATTCTACCCCAAAAAATCAAAGGAGTGGGAGATTAACCTTAGAGAAGTCAATCCACTTTCTTTGAACTTTCAATAAAGTAACGTATTTTTGTTATCAAATTATTGTGATATTGTGTAGGAAGGAACTGCAGATGCTGGTTCAAACCGAAGATAGACACAAAATGATGGAGTAACTCAGCGGGACAGGCAGCATCACTGGACAGATGGAATGGGTGACGTTTTGGATCAGGACCCTTCTTCAGACAGTCTGAAGAAGGGTCTCAACCCGAAACATCATCCATTCCTTCGCTCCAGATTTGCTGCCTATCCCGGTGAGTTACTCCAGCATTTGGTGTCCATTGTGCTATTGTAATATAGATCTGGTAAAGTGCATTGAAAATTGCCACAGAATAATCAGAATTAATTTGTCAACATTATAAACTAATGTTATCATTCCTTTCATAGTGATCTTTAGTAGGTATTGCTGTAAGCATTGGAAATAAAATGCATTAGTCACGTTTTTAATATTTCTCATCATACATATTCCCTAACCATCCACAGTGCTCCCTCAAAAGGAAACATTTATATATTGATACATAATTTCCCATGTGACATGTTTGGACTTAAGAATGGAGGCAATCTATGACACGAGTCCCTTATCTTCACAATAAAAGTCTGGAAGTCATGATGCAGTTTTGTAGGTTAGGCCGCATTTGGAATATTGTATGTAGTTCTGGTCGTCCTATTATAGGAAGTAGATTGAGCTTTTGGAAAGGGTGCAGAGAAGGTCTACCATAATGATGCCCAGATTAGCTACAGGGAGCAGTTGAACAGACGTAGATTGTTTTCTGAAATGCCAGAGATTGCGAAGTGACCCGTCGGAAGTATATAAAATAATGATAGGCATAAAGGATAGACAGTCGGAGCCTTTTTCCCAGCAAGGAAATCAAATACTAGAGGGCATAGTTTTAAGGTGAGAGGGGCAAAGTTTAAAGGAGTTGTGCAAGGTGAGTTTTCTTCCCCCCCACAGAGGGTGGTGAGTGCCTGGAACACTGCCGGGGGTGGTGGTTGAGGCAGATACAATAGTGGCATTTGAGAGACATTTGGATAGACATATATGGATGTGCAGGAAATAGATTATGTGCAGGCAGATAAGAGTTCATCTTGGCAACATGTTCGGCACAGACATTGTGGGCCGATGGGCCTATTCTTATGCTGTACGTTCTACTATGTAGATTAGAATAGTCAATGTAGTTATTTTGTCTGTGAATCTAATGATCATTGTATTCATTTGCTATCCACTGGACAATTTGCCAAACACCAGGACAAATGAAATTCAACCAAAACTTATTCTTCATTATTTACCATTATTTTATCAGCCAATAACTTCATCTTTCATCATAATGACATTTTGATTTTAGATTAGAATTAAATTCCCCACCGTTTCTATAACGTGTGGTAAATCTACAATGCCAGTGTAATGCAGAGACAACAAATTAAAATATATCCCCTTTAACAAAGATTATTTTTCAGGAACTTAATATGACCCATGCAGTTCACTTTTATTACCACCAGATGATGCAACTTTCCCTTTTAAAACACATAAGCATTCTCAATGTAGCTTGCTGCAAGCCAAGCAAGTAGGCCTGAATTGTCTGACAGCATCACACCTCTTCTACAGAGACATTCTCACCAGAGCACATGCCACTAGATTCCTTCAATCATTACATCTCAGTTTGATACTCAATCATTTTAAAACATCACATATCTCAGAACAAAGCCCCCAGCTATCTATCAGTCAGTTCTCTGCCAGCTCAATGTTGATCCCTGCAGTCCACCAGCCTTTAAACTAAAATTTTAATCCTCCACCTCAAAGCCATTCATAATCTTTACCCTCCCTACTTTCAACAGCCTTAGTATATTCCCTTCCTAAATTCTTTTTCTTGTTGCCTCCAGCCTCTCTTCCATCTCTTTTCATTTTACTCCAGGAGCATGATTAGCACTGATGAAAGTTTTGTTCCCCCAAAAATGTTATTTTTTTTCTTTCCAAAGATGCTCCCTAACTTGCTGCATGTTTCCAACATTTCCTGTTTTTAGCATATCAGCTTCTATTTTTTTAAATGTTCAATCCTTTGCCAAGTTTTGGTAACATTGGCTAACCCTTGATATATCTTAATGGTGCTTTGGGATTTTTTTCCTATTCCTTTGTGCTAATAATTGAGTTGCCATTGCTGTGAGGTATCCCATGTTGATTACTACAATCTTGACTGGTACACTCATCAGATGCTGGAAGTTGATCATAGGGTCATATGGACAGAATGATGTCAGTTGTCTTGCTCAGTTTGTTTTGAGGATAGAAGGAAAGCAATTCCTCAGTATTAAGCGATGTACTGTCTCTACACAAAGCAAACACACAGTGTAATTAAAGCTTTTCAAATGTTAGCAGTAGCTTTCTAAATGCAATTCTGTCCAAAATAAATCTACTCTAGCTTTCTCCTTTGCTTATTTCAATTAAACTTCTTTGTAAAATTAATTGTGCATTAAACACAATGTTAACATAATGTTGACTCTTCTTCCAACATTATAAACTAGTTACAAAGACAATTACTTCATTGTTCAAGCCTACAAAGTTAAAATTATTGCGCTCATGGTCATTAAATAATCGGCAGGTAATGATGGATCCTGTTCTCAAAATGCCTTGCACTCACAATAATTCATTTCAATCTTGTGGTATCAGGTACCCATCATACTGGATAGGCATAACATATTCTCTTGTTTTGTGAACCACTTGGGATTTATGATATATTTTCCCAGGCCAAGTCAACAAAGCCTGATTTTCTCATTTCCTTTATGAATAATAAAGCCATTTCATTTTTTCAGACCTATAATATAACCATCAGAAAACTATTTCTATGAAACTAGAATCAAAGCAGACAGTTTTTGAATGGTACACTGAATGTTTTTTTGTCTGACTTCTGAAGTCTAAATGATCATACCTAGACTCTATATATTTCTTCAAATAAAAGGAAAAGTATTAAACTGACTGAGAACAAAACAAAATCCAATAAGCTATTTTCTTTCAGTGTGACATTTTGCAATATTATATTAAGAAATGTATTTTTCTCCAGTTCTTCTCAATTCCAATGAAACTTAACACCAACTACCTAGAACTATTAACCTCAGCATTACATTTGAACATGAAAAATAAAACACTGTACTTACTATGGTGCATTCACTTTACTTCCATAGTTTTTAATATTAGCTGCAGCTGTGATGCCACACACAATGATCGGAATTCCTCCACCAATTAGATAGAACCTTCAAAGATATGATCAAGAGGGAAAATGTTAAACAACTGCATGAAACCCTTGATGAAATTAAAATTAAACCAACTAATGGTGTGATGGACATTTGTACTGGTATTGTTTCAGATTAAATAAAAGCAATTTTAGCACATTAGGGCAGTTAGTTATTTCTTGCTTGGAGAAATTTTCTTTTGTTTCTAAATGAACAATGGCTACATAATAATTACAATTTACTGCAACCTGCTGTTTTAATAAGCCTGTTACTTTGTAAAGCATTGAACCTATCTTTGAAAGAAAGATACAATATTTTGACTAGTGTTAGTAGAAATACATAACCTGTTTCTGTACAATGCACCCTATTTATCTCAACATATGCATGCAATAGTTATACTGAGCTTCCTCACAGTTGTTCTCCTCCAACTCTTTCAGCACAAGATTCTATTTGATATCCCCTCCTCGTGTTGACAGTTCATTTTAAATCCTCCTCCACATTTTTTCTCATCGATTCCTTGTGGTTGTAAATTTTATATTCACAGCCACTTTTATTCAAACCAGAAATATTCTCCTGCTTTCATTCCTGGTTTGATAAATTGATTTCAAACTTTTTAGTTTTAGAGATACAGTGCGGAAACAAGCCCTTCGGCCCACCGAGTCCGCACCATCCAGCGATCCCCGCACATTAACACCAGCCTACACACACCAGGGACAATTTACGCTTATACAAACTCAAGCTAATTAACCTACAAACCTGTACATCTTTGGAGTGTGGGAGGAAACCGAAGATCTCGGAGAAAACGCACGCAGTCACGGGGAGAACATACAAACTCCGTATAGACAGCCCTCTTTGTTGGGATTGAACCCGGGTCTCTGGCGCTGCAAGTGCTGTAAGGCAGCAACTCTACCGTTGCACACCGCTGCGGCCACTAGTTTATATTATGATGCTTCTTCAATAGATTAGAATGAAAATTACTAATGTCAAATTAACCAGTATCTTCATGCTTTTACACAAGCCAGGAAACCTATAATCTTGATTCTTCTTGAAAGGTTCAAGACTTTATCCCAAGGCAAGGTCAAAAGGTGCATTCCTAACTTTATGAACTAATTAATTTAAAATGGGGATATCTTCCTCAGGAAAAACAGCACTTATCAAAAACATGTTATCAACTCACATTTAAAATAATGGAACAGCTTCAAAAGGTCTACATGATTAAGTACAAACTCAAGTATGACATGTAACAATTAGGTCATTCAACCCATTTTGCCATTCAGGAATACATATCCTTGGATACCTCAATATCCAAAACATCCATTGACACTGTCTTAAATATGAATCTCCACAACACTCGTATTTCAAAGATTCACCGCTCACTGGGTGACGGACTTTCTACTCATTCAATCCTGAATAGGTGACTGACTATTCTGAGACTGACACCTGGTTCTGTAAACTATAGTTCGGGAAAAATGTATTCCTGCATCCACTCTACCAGGTCCTCTAAGAATTTTGTCTACTGGAAAGTAGTTACCTTGCAATCTTTTAAACTCAAGACAGTGCAGCTGCCTTTTAACTCTAGATACATAGTGTGTTAGGAATGATGTAACGTGAAATACATTGCGTACCTTAACATTGGCCGAGGTGGGAGAGGAGGTTCCTCGGGATCCTGAGATTTTTTTGCTTTCCTCGTTAATTGTTTGAAAATGTTTCGTGCTGTGACACCAACCCACAAGATGGTGGCAAGAGTAGAATAGTGTAGAATTATCCCAACCTACATTTATTTTAAAGATTTAACACGTGAGAAAATATAGTAATATATAATCTGGAAGCAAGTCATACAGCTGTGGGATGCCTTGCGGTGATAATGAGTTTATGTCTCAGAATTCCACTATAAAACATTACAGTGAGAAACATATTTAACAATGAAACACAGACAATAGATAGTGTCTATAGAGAACCACAATATTTTATTCTTCACATTTGACAGTTCCTCAAATACATTTTGAAGGACCAATACTTGGTTCTTTGATATTTTAACCAACCCATTTTTGCTATATTCTATTTATTCAGCTTCTACATTTCAACTATAAATCCCAGTTAATAATTTCTGCCCACATTCAATCAAAGGACTCTAGTATGGAAGGGTCTCGCAGTATTGAGGAAGAATGCTGTATTCTTTATCAAAATTGTCATTTTTGCTCCATTCTCATCATGATGCTTAAATGGGAATTCTCTTTCCCAACTTCAATTTAAGATTAGGCTTTATTTAAAATCAGTTATTCTAGAAACAAACATAAGCTGATGAGAAAAGTAAAATCAACAGCTGTTGGATGCTAAATAAATCAAAGATGTGACCTTCTTAAAAGGTAATGTCTCAACCCACTAAAGCCAAGGACACATTTTTTGCCACATTTTTACCCAAGAATATAGGATACTAATGGCAAATAAATAAAGAGATACCATGATTAAAGTGAAAATGCGGTGTTCTGTTGCAACAAAAATCTGCAAATGCTGGGCAATACACAAAAGGACACAACGTGCTGGAGTGAGCAGGTCTGGCAGTATCTCTGGAGAACATGGGTAGGTGATGTTTTGGGTCAAAACCCTTCTTCAAAATTAGCTATTTTTTGTGAAGAAAGGTTTTGACGAACAATGCCACCTATCCATGTTTTCCAGAGATACTGCCTCCTCTGCTGAGTTACCAGCACTTTGTGTCCTTGTACGGTGTTTTGTAACAGTTAGGTTAATGTATTGATGTTGATGCACTGTTAAAAACTTGCAATCATGCCAATTTGCTTATTGTACTTCTGTTATTTAAAATTACAAACCTTCCTTCCTTTGCATTGTTTCCAATGGTGCAAGTCTATAGCACAAAATTACCAATTCCCACAATTACCAATTTAGTACTTGTTTATATCAAAGAGAAATTGCACGGTTTGGAAACCTTCAATGGTGGAGATTTGAGGGACATCTTTTGACACTCAACTATTTAATGGCAAGTTATATTTCATTTACTTTAGGGATGCTAATATAATGACATTCCCAACTAAATATCTAAACAGTTTTTACCTTGCAGCACTGACCACCCTTATTTGAATGAGAACAAAATTATGTTCAAAGAAATGTGGTGATAATATCCAGCCATCATTCCAAAATATAATGATCACAGTCTCTTATCTCAAATTACAGATCAACGCACTCTCCAATCAACTCGTCTTCAGATATATTTAATTCACAATTTTTGATTTTTATTTGAAATTTTATTTTGAACAAATAGTCCTACAGTTAAAAATAATCCAGTCATTACTTGGCAATTAGAAAGAAATGAAAATAATTTTACTTACCGCTTGGCAAACACTAATATTCCTGGTCTGATTGATGCCAACTACAAACACTGCACACGTAAGGAAAACGTGAAAGCAGAAGTTCACCAACATGTGCCAGGTCTTTCTGCTGATCCGGACCACACTGCCATTACAGAACATATTATCAGAATTTTTACCAAATAACCTCAAGTCAATTCTAATAATATTTCTGTACCAAAAACAAACTTAGACCCTCAACACATACAAAGAGTCAGCTAATCTGAAGGACATTTTAACTTAAAATGACACGAAGTGTTGGAGTACTCAGGTTAGGCAGCATCTCTGGAGAAAATGGACAGGAGATAGGACCTTTCTTTGTGTTGATGTGCATTTTTCCACTTTTAAACTAGAGTGAAATGGATAACCAGTGCTAACCCTACATTGTTGAGCACATATTTTAAACAATGCAGTTTCAAAACCTGCTGTAAATGGTTTTGCATTGAGATTTTCTTATTCAAATGATATCAATTGCACTACTTGAAACAATGCCACAATTCCTATACAACAATGATTGTTAGAAAAAGCATTACCTGTGGTAATATATGTAGCTTACGATAATTATGGCCAAGCAAGTGAGCAGTATAGTTGCAGCAACATATATTACTGGATGCAAGAGGGCAACAGACTGCTGTAGCAAATCAGAACTGGTCAAATCCTGATGGGCAAACAATATTCAGAATTAAAAACACAAATATATATTTGTCAGGGAGGATGAAGGAAATAACAGCACAAACAACGTAGTTACACAGTTTATAAAAGCAGCAGAGTTTTGTAACTAGCTGCAAGATAACATCTTGAGGGTTTTTTTAATGAACTGAAAGACTTGGCAAAATCTAAGAATAGGCAGGGCACCATTCAATTTAATGAGACTTGTACAGTAGACAATGTCTGGACGGGTGACCCATGCGTTTGGGGAGGAGGGGTGATGCATTCCTACAAAATGGTGCATCAAGAAACTATTGAAAAACAAGTGTTTATTTTTTTCTCACAAAATTAGTGAGCAGATTTTATTCAATTTCTCAATTTTTAGGCAGTGATTTGTGAATTCTTTGAGGGTGATTTTCCATTACCTGAATAGCCATTACGCTGGGCCGCTTGTAGTAATGAAAGGATAATATGGAATTTGGATATGCTGTTGCATGCATTAGGAAGGAGAATAGACTATTCAGAGTTTTACAATTGTGAAGTCATTGACATCCAGTCTGTGGCTGCAATGAGTTACTTAAGGGCCTGTCCCACTTAGGTGATTTTAAGGCGACTGCCGGCGACTAGGCTGTCACCGACAGTTCGCTGGGGTGTAATGGGCATGATCGTGAGGAGTCTTCAAAGAATCGTAGTGAATCTTGGTGCGTCGCTGAGAAATCAACCGGTATGAAATTTCTCGGCAACAGTTGGCTTGTCGCCAGGTATCGTTGCTTATTGCGGGTGCTGTCACATGCTGTCCCCAGGTTTGCTAGGTTGTCTTAGATGCATTTAGAAGCACGTAATACTAAATTAAGTAAAGTCATTTGAAGATACCATAAAATACTTGTGTTTAACCAATTTATTTACCGTCAGGACATTTGACAGGTAGATTGGAGGCGACAGTTTGACGGTCAGGTAAGCGTGGGAATTTTCGCGATGTTTATGGCCATCAGCGATTACATTTAAAGTAGGCTCCCAACCCAGATATGCACCCCAGAAACCAGATATGCATTTCCTGTATATTTTCAAAGAATGCCCACACTCCACACAAAAATCCATTTAACCACTTTTAAAATTAAATTTCTTAATACTGCTATTAGTAAACTGGAAGTCAATCCAGTTTATGCCTTGTTACTGTGAAGCTTGGTTTTCAAGTAACCCGGGCAAGATGTTATATTTGAAAACTCTCAAGTAATTACTGACTTTTCAGTGATTTCAGCGAAAATTAGGACGCCGGAGAAGCATTAACAGCGTGGGAATTTCGCAATGTTTCCGAAGACGGTGTAATCTTGACCTGACTCGGCATTGTCATGGTCATTGTCGTAGGGTAAAAGAAAATTTTGGCGATCTGCTACGACTTTGACAGTCGCCTAATAAATTGCCTAAGTGGGACAGGCCCTTTAGAATTGCTTTCAAGATCATCAGTTGGGGGATGTATAGCATTATTTATTGACAGCTTAAAAGGAACTAAAGAAATAAAAACTTTCTATGCATTAACATGCAATATCAAGAATTTACCATCAACACTGCATAGTTATTCAAAGTATAACATTGCATTGTGGTGACATTTTCATCCGATGTGATAATCTGGCAGCCATCAGAAATCCATCCTCCGTAACCATTCAGAAGGTTGAAGTCCCAGTAGGCAGCAATAGCATCCACTCCATGTGCAATACGACGCAGCGTAACAGTGATAGGTTGACTGAGAGTATATAGACTGTTGTCATCTTTTAAAGGAAAGCAAAGATAAATTAGCAGCTGCATATCCAAGAGGATAAATTTGGATATCTAAAAGGTGTATTGATTTTTCTTACTTTTGGATTTACTAACGCCATTCTTCCACAGTAAGATTGTGTAGTCTGGGATACAGATACATTATCTTTTCTCTTTGGATTCAGGACAAAATTATAATTGGAATTGTACAAATGATGAGCTCGATCTACCTGGTAAAAATCAACATTTCATAATGCACTAACTGACATTTCAATTGTGTCTATTTTTAATGGCTGGGACTTATTGAAGTGCTGCAAGGGGAGGTGGGGGGAGAGCTAGAAATTACTGCTTACCGAGGGTGAAAATCAAAACAAAAGTACTGGTTTCCTTTTCTCCTCATCCATTTATTGATTTCATTAAAATAGTTCTCACTTTGGGAACAACAAACCACCTCTAAAATTATTTAGGATTTCTTCAAAATATCTGCTTGGAACCCACTGGCATGTTTACTAATATTGCAACTGTACAGTGAAGTTGTTTGGCGAAATGGGGGATTTTTCATCTGTGGTTACATTTCCTTGTGTGACTGACGAGGCCTATCCGTGACAAGCCGAGCCTTCCAGTTTCCACAGGTGAGGTCGTCACTGGTCGTTGTTCCAGGGAGTCCATGCCCGCTGTCTTTGACCATATTGTGCTCCGTCTGTGCTCCAGGGTCTTGGACCAGATGTTGTCGTGATGTTTCATGCCCGCTTCGGGGTCCTTCCTCCACCTGCCACGGTCCTTTGCAGCCTCTTCCCAGTTGTCAGTGTCGATATTGAAACTTGTCACATTCCTTTTAATTGTGTCCTTGTAGCGGAGCTTTGGTCTTCCTCTTGGTCTTCGAGCATTGGCAACCTCCCCATAAAGTACGTCTTTGGGGATACGCCCATTGTCCATCCTGTGTATATGTCCAAGCCAGCGGAGGCGCTTCTGCTTGAGGACAGCAGGGAAGCTAGGCATGTTGGTTGGAGAGAGGAGATTCGTTGGTGATTTTGTCCTGCCAAGAAACTCCCAGGAGGGAGTCAACTTCTGTGTTTAATCAAGGGTCAGGTCCCCTCCACTGTTAGTTAACATTTGCCATTGTGAATTTTCAATTCAAAAATCATGGTTTTTAAAAAAATCTACAAGGTATCTATGGCGAGGATGATTTTTAAAAATTATAATACCAATAATGCAATGAAATAAATAAATCACCCCTCCAACACTCTATACTCCACATTTTCATTTTTCATGTTCTTCATAACTGCTGAAAAGTATTTATCAATAAACAGAAATCAGAAATGAAATTTGGGTACCTCCCTACCTATCTTAGTATAGATGACTGGAGAGGCCACAGTCCGTCTCTTTCCATCATCTGCCAAATTTGTAGAATTCCCCGTGCTTGGAAAAAGTTTGCCATTCCGAAAAGCAATAAGCTGCAATTTGTAGACTGCATCTTCCATTTGAGTTGATACAGGATTTTGGGAAAACAAGGATGGTGGCAATTGAATAGATGCCTCTGCTACGGTATTCTATGGAGTATTCAAATACATAGTTTTAGAAGCTTCACATAGAAACGATTATGATTTGTCATTTGCCAAAAAGAGTAAAGAGACACAAACACAATGATTTAAAAAGAACTTGGTTAATTTAAATTCTGTCTGAGTATCATCTTTGAGAATATCACAAGATACTGCAGTGAAAATAAACAAAAATACTTGGATTTACATTCCACATTTTACACCCTTTGCATGATCCAAAATCCTTTATAGGCAATAAAGCCCTACGAAGTACAATGAAGTGGAAGAATGATCACAGCAATTTTAGGAAAATATTTAACCATCACACAAGGGCGATCAGTTATCCAATGTTGGTCTGCCATCCCTATCAATTCAACACGCTCAAAGTACCAACATCTTTATTTTGCAGAAGTATGTTTGAACATTTTTTCAGGCCAAAGATATCCATTTAATGAGTTCCACTGACACAGGATTCAGACTGTACAAAATTAAACTGCTCAGCAGTAATCTAGAAAATTTGAGTCTGTCTTCAGGAACAATTGAAGAGGCAGAAAAACAATTCAGAGGCACAACTTACTCATTTCACAATGTTTTAAATTTATTTTAATCAGAAGGGTTGATTGAAGTCAAAAAGCAATTTGAATGATTGGAATTTCTAAAATAAGCACAAATTTGTCCTGCAACTATTATTACCTAGTACTAATCACTGTTAAATCAGTGGAATGATAGATTGCATGTCAAAACTTCTATAATTCGAGGTTTTGCACTTTCCAAAAAGTCTGTGGTGTTTTTTCTCATACGTTTGATTTATATTGATTTAGACAATAAATTTATGGAAGTGAAAGGGTAGTCACTTGTATGGAATGATGTCAGCTTCTTAAAGACCGCTTTGATCACTGTTACACATTATTGTTGTTAGTTTCCAGTGGACCCAAATTACCTCAGATTTGGACCACTTTAAGAATGCAATTCACTTCAAACTCTTACAGCATGCTTGAAAACGGCAAATAAACATATTCTAACCCAAACTGTCAAGACATTTTATTCCGAAGTGTACCAAATCTTTGCCCTCGTACACCTGCATTGGCTCCATATGCTTTAATAAAATTGATTAACCAAAATCGACTAATTCATGTGAGATAATTTCACATTTTTCTCATCTTTTGTACGAAGGTATTGAATTGCCCTCCTTTTTGGAAGTTTTGAAGTACATTCACAGCACACACAGTTCTCTGCTTTTTCAAAGTCGTGATAAGGAGATCACAAATCCCTGTGGGATAGAACTATTTGTTAGTTCCTTTTAACGAATATATATGGCCATTCTACTACACAACCTCCTACAGCAGTGGTGTATAACCTACGTTACATTCTGCCTCGATGCCATTCCCCAAACTGTACCTACCTGGTACAAGTTCCCACTATCTAAGTTCAGTGCAGGACTTTCCTATTACAAATAGTTGGCCTGCTTGATTAAGCCACCGGATAATTGGTCTATAAAAAACAAATTATCCAAATTTCATGCTTTCGCACTTTTGAATAAATATTCAGAGAAAGGAGCAAGTAATGTCGGTGCTGGCCATTGCAATATTCTTCTGCTATAATTAAAACTACCCTCTTCTTGGCTGTGGAATGCAGGAATGTCTTGGCAATTAGCTCCCAAGAGCTGCCCAAGACACACAAATATGTTGGTAATGTTCTAGTTTACCTTAACAAGAATCTATAGCATTTGTGAAATTAATAACATAGTTCCAATTAACTATAATTTAAGTATGATTTATAATAAAGAATTTTACTGCATTATTGTATAGAAGAATATAGTAAAAATTGTGAAAACTCTGAAAGGCACCAACTCAGCTTCCTACCCCCTGCCAGATCTCTTTCCTTGCTCCTTGAATGTATTGCAATATTTTGTTAAAAATACAAAGCAGCAAGGTTTAAAAAAGTCTTAAATGACTTTGAAAAGATAAACTCCAAATGTCTTTTGCCAGTAATTACTGGCAATTCAATAATGTTAGCTAAATTTTTTGCCAATATCCACGGGCCTTCCTTCCAAACATACCTTCTAGTTTCAGTGTTAATTTACCTTTCCTTGCAAAACCACTTCTTGAATATAAGTCACTGAGCAAATATTATCAGAGCAAATATAAAGCATAATATAAAATAATAACGTGCGTGGATTGCACGTATCCCTAATTGCCTGCTTACCTTGATTACAAAACTAGAAAGCGTGTTGCTGATATTGCCTGGGCTGCACTTAAAACTGAACTGTTTATCTAGGTTGCCATCAGGATCTCTTCGCCCAAAGTCAGCTTGTCCTGATCGATCTGCCATGGTGACTTTCTGGAACACGGTGCAGGTTAATCCAGTGAAGCCATTGGCTTTCACCACAGAAGCTTCCATTGCAATGTTTGGAGAATACTGCAAGAAAAATAACCATCAGAAGTACAAAATAATGAAATACAGAATAATGAATAGAATGGATGTGGAAAGGATGTTTCCACTGGTGAGAGAGTCTAGAACCAGAGGTCATACCTCAGAATTAAAGGGCGCTCTTTTGGAAAGGAGGTGAGGAGGAACCTCTTTAGTCAGAGGGTGGTTAATCTGTGGAACTCATTGGCGCAGAGGGCTGTGGAGGCCGTCAGTGGATATTTTTAAGGCAGAGATACACAAATTCTTGATTAAAACCGGTGTTAAAGGTTATGGGCAGAAGGCAGGAAAATTGGATTAGGAGGCAGAGATCAGCCATGATTGAATGGATTGAGTAGACTTGATGGACCGAATGGCCTTATTCTATTCCTAAAACTTGTGAAAGCATGTTATAGCACACATTTATAAATAATCAACACCTTTATCAGGTGTGGGTGATATAAAGAGGGGTGACATGGTATGCTTTAATTTATAATAAAATTAGATGGCTAAGCATGGCAAGATGGCTGTTGTTTACAACTCAGACAAGGACGATTTTTGTAGACTTGTTTAACAGACACAGAAAACACAATAGCTGCAGAATATTTTACGGACACCATTCTTACTGTGGAATAAACTTGAGCTCCACTGGCTAGCCTGTAAATAGCAATCCGTTGTAAGCACTGAACAATTCGAGTGCAGGCTTTAGCTTCCCATTGTGCCATCCAGAGGACATGTTCATCTGCTAACATGATGTTACTCGCAATATCCACCATGACATCTCCAAGCTAAAAGGAATAAACATTATTTTTCAAATGTAATCCCTTAACAGAAACATGTCTCCAGGCGATTGAACAGTATAAACTATTGCAGCCACATCTGTGACAAAAGTAAAGAACTAGCACAAAATACAAACAATTTATTTTTGTTTTAAATAACTCTGTACAAAATACTCACAGTATGGTTGCATTTCCTTTGACAAATTGGATGCCAAGACAAGACCTGAACTTTTGTAATAGTTCTAGTGCCACGAAATGAAATACAATCTTTATGATAGTTTACAGATTACATTAATTTCTTTCACCATATCACTGTTTGGTCTTAACCAAGCAAAACATTAAACTTTCCAAAGAATGTCATTTTTCTTTAAGCAATGTAAATCCATGAGCAACAAAACGGTTGTCTGATAGTTGCTGGACGAGCAAGGACATTTAATTAATCTCCAGCTGAGACAAATGACAAACAACTTAAATACATAAACAACATTTCCTGCCTTCCTAACTATTCAGTTGTGCTGTTACAGTAGTGAATTTGCAACTGGCTTGCATCAGCTCATATACTAGTGAGCTATCTGTAATGTATCTGTGGGCATTAAGGAATAGTGTTGACATCAAACTGGATGACAATCAGACTGAACAATTTTGACAACTGCAAGCCAGAAATCGAATATAATTTATATAATTCTTCAAACATGTTGTTTATAAAGAAATATAGATTGGTATATGTACCATTATATTTGTCTTTTGTTCAGTCAAATTCCTTAAACAATTTCAAAATTCTGTTAATATTAGTTAAATAATAGTTAATTTTCAATCATGCAGTTTGCTCTTCTGCAGATCATACCCCTTAATTTCCTAATGAGCATTTTTTTTAAAGATGAAATGTATTTGTCTGAGAAGTAGATGATCAGAAATCTCAGAGAAAACCAAACTAATTGCTGGATTATACAATATGGGATACGGCATCCCAAAGTTAGCGAGGAATTCCATTTCTATTAGAGAGACCTAGGACAAAAAGTATAAAAATAGGTTTGGGAAGATGTGTTCATTAGCACGCTAGTGTGCAGCAGTTAGGAGCAAAATAATCCTTCATTCATCAATCTGACATTCTTAATTAAGACCATTGTGTAAAGTAACCCTTGTTAAAATGTAATCCATTCGTGGGCTAAACATCCTATCACTTTTCTGCATAAGCTTATCCATTTTTTTCTAATTTTAATATATTTAAATATTCATAGGTATATTATATAATGAAATCATTAAAAAGCATCCCACCTCCTTGTATTTCTCTGCAAACTTGCCAAACTTTTCAATCATTTCAGCCACAAAAATGACATCCATCTTATCTGAAAAGTTTGCTGCTTCCACTGTATAAGCCAGGAGTTGTTGTGCTGTTGCCACAGCATTTGTAAGGTTCAAAGGCATCTGTTTAATTAAAATAAAAGGTAAATGCAGATGTAAAATGGCAAGCCAGTTACCTTCTTGCAGCAGATGGACAAAGCAATTGCTAAGAGTGTGCTATAAAAAGCCATCGCTCTTTTATATTCTTTCACCCAGGGAAAAGGGAGACATGCTGTGAATTGAGTACAGGCAAAAATACTTCAAGAGGACAGGTCTCAAATTCATTGCGCTTCATTTCACAATGTGTTGTGCATTGTAAAATATGCATTTGCATTGATTATGCTGCTAGAATGTAACTGCTGATCTTGCAACGGTAATTGAAATTTTTGGTGGTTATTGCTTCAGCAAGTTGCCATTCTGAAGTGACCAAAAGGGCCACACATATATTAATTCAAATGTACTAGAAGGAGGATGATGATTCATCCAAAAGTCAAAATATCCCTATTATCAGCATTAATCAGAACACCTAAAACCTTTACATCCACAACCAGAGACACTGCCTCATCCGCTGAATTATGCAAGATTTCAGCATGTGGAATTCCTTGTGTCTACTTTTATCTGCAAATTTTGAAGCATATCTATCTAAATATGATTCTTCTGACAAAATCACCCAAAACAGTGTTGAAAGGAATCTTGCCAACTCCTTTGTTGACCCTTCCAGTGTTTGTTTGCCTGAAATATCTACTTGGCTGAAGAACAAAAAAATATATTCTCCAATTAAGTTAGAAATATAAAAGTCTTGCCTTCAGTCTCCTTTACAAATATTCTTTTACCATGATTTCATCCCTATCTCTCCCATCCGTACAGCTGTTGAGGGTCTAAACTCTGAAATTTGCTCAAATAATCAAAAGTAAACCAGATTTTAGACAAGTACCACACTACCTCCTGACATAATTTATTGTCAAAATCAGCACGATAATGCTTCAATGAAGCTGCTTGGAATATTTTAAC